>NW_005842124.1:2223369-2244592 GCF_000455745.1 Alligator sinensis
GCGGTGCCGAAGCACACACAATTAAAAAATCCACAACTTTGGGTTGTGACACCTCTCAATGCTGTCCACATCCCTCCTGAAGTGCGGCGCCCAGAACTGGACACAGTGCTCCAACTGTGGCATGACCAATGTTACATAGAGGGGAGGATCACCTCCTTGGACCTGCTCGTGATGCATCTGTGGATGCATGACAAGGTGTGGTTAGTCTTCCTGACCATGTCCCCACAATGGCGGCCCATGTTCATTTTGGAATCAATAGTGACTCCAAGATCATGTTCATCTTGGAATCAATTGTGATTCCAAGATCCTTCTCTGCCTCTGTGCTGACAAAAAGGGAGTTCCCAGCCTGTAGGTATGCTGCTGGTTCTTCCTCCCCAGGTGCAACACCTTGCACTTGTCCGTATTGAAACCCATCCTATTCTCATCTGCTCACTTCTGTAACCTGTCAAGATCTAGTTGTAGCCTGTCCCTCTCTTCTAGCGTGCTCACTTCTCCCCACATCTTAGTGTCATCTACAAACTTGAACGAGGTACTTTTCACCCCTCTTGCCCCAGCACATGGGGTTCCAGTTCCAGCTCCCAGCCACCTTCTACCCACTCCACCCACCCGGCACAATAAGCAGGCCGCTGAGTTGGTGGAAGGTGCCTGGGAGCTGAAGCTGTGCACACTGCAGCAGGAGCTACCCAGCTGCAGACTAGCCTGACAGGGCATCTCCAGCCCAGCATGCATCCCTATGGCTTCTCTGTGTTATCTGCTGCCTGGAGTGGGATAGCAGGAGCAGAAGAAGGGGGAGGAAGAGCTACTGGAGGCAGGGGTAGCTGAGGAGTAACCAGGTGGCTGTAGCCACGCTGGGAGCAGCCCCACTGGGAAGCTGTGGGGTGGCCGGGGTTGGGACCATCAGCAGGTATGGGCAGAAGTGGCTGGGGCTTGGCCTCATGTGGAGCGCTGCGGTGGCAATCACAAACCAGATGCAATCAATTGGTGGGCGCCCACCCACAGGCCAGATTCAATCAGTTGGCAGGCTGGATCCAGCTGAGCCGTATTTTTCCCACCCTGCCTTATAGCTGCTGGCTGGGCTGTAACCCTTGCAGCCTGCAGACTGTCCCTAGGCTCCTTGAGCTGGCAGACTGCCACAGCATTACAGGGACCAAAGGGGGAGGGAAGATTCTTATATGACTGGGGACTTTATTAAAGTCCCTGACTGCTGCTCCCATGCCCATAGGGCATTCTGCCCAACCTGAAGGATGGGGAGAAGCTGGGAGCAGGGGTGCACCCACCCCTGTAGCACCATCACTGCTCCTGCACCCCACTTAACAAAATCTCATCTAACTTAAGGTCTGATTCCCACAGTCAAGGTCTAGCTATGTAGAAATGGAGACATGGACCATAATCAAAGTTGGTGTTTGCTTATTTCTTTTCAAGGATAACAGAGCTGTTGAGAGCATTCATTTGTGTTATACACAAAGGAAGTTACTCCAAAAGCATTGAAATATATTCCCCATTATATTCCCCTCCAGAGAGAGGAATGCAGAAATGTTTGGCTCCTTGAGATTTCCTACCATTCCTGCATGAGTGATAACAAGTGATGCAGACTGCAGTGTCATCCTCATAAAAGAGTCATACATCCTACTTACTGGTACATAATATTCTGTATGAGACTTCAGTAGGACATCCTTTCCTAAGATACTGGGTATGCCACTGGTTCTCAACTTTTTTAGACTCAAGGCACCCTTCTTTAGTACTCAAGGAACCCTTCAGAAAATTCCATCTCTCATTTTTCACCCTTTTTTTACTACAGAAAAAAATAATATACCAATTTTTCTGTGCAAACAACTCAAAAAGACCACATCAGGTCAGAATGTTTCTAATACCATGGATTCTTATTTGAAATCCCGGTTTTATCTTATGAATCATTTTTATATATCTATTTCCAAACATGAGCTGAAATAAAAAGCACTGCTTCTTACTAATAGTGAAAAATGCATTGCTGTCAGCTTCTACTACTCTTTCCTCCCTCCAACACTCCTTCAGTACAGAAGAAGCATATTAACAAAGGGAAATGAATCTGGAGGATTCCTCATTGCCACAAGATACCATTAAGGCTAATAACATAGCAGGTTTCACAAGGGGATTAGCTATTTATATGGCTAGCAACAAGATCCAGAATTATATTAGCTAGGATTAGTTAAAAGGAAGTATAGGGGGGCCATTCATCATCACACTTCAGAGCATAAGACATCTGAATTTGACCCACAGTTTAAATGTACTTTGTGATTTTTCTGAAGATGGTATGTTTTATACGTGCAAGATGCCAACACCCTCCTGAGGGAATGTCTTTTAGAGATGCAGCTTGATCATTTGTTGCAATAATGCTGCCACCCTTTGTGAATTTACCATGAATCGATCTACTGATTTCTTAAAGCCCCAGCTGCCATGGTCACATGATTACCTGTATTTGAGAATCTCTACTTTGGTTTAAAATAAAATGTGAAAAATACTTGAAGACATGACCCCTAAAGGCTACAGCCCTTGAAGGAAAGTTCTTAGTTTTTTAAAACATCCTCTGATTTTTAAGACAAGACCATGATTTTTCAGGGCCTCTCTTATAATATGGGGGCTGGCAGTTCTGCACTGGCAAAATGCTTGGACCAAATCCCGTTTTGGAGAGGTTCCAAGGCAGACTCATCTGTCTCTCTGGGCACATCTACACAAGATGCTACTGTGCAGTAGCATTGCCGGGCACTAATTATGATGCAATGCTACAGTACTAATGAGCTACTGGGCAGTAGTTCTTTGTTACTGCTCAGTAGTGCTGGGGAAAAAGCCGTGAGGCAACGGTACTGCATAGTAATGCTGGTTACTACACAGTCATTTAGTACTTGCTTATGCAGTAACAGCTGCGCAGTCTGCCACTTGTGTAGACACAGCCTGTGTGTAGCAGAACCAATGCCTCAGATGCAAATACCTTCAAAACCTTGGCCCAGACAAGACCCACATTTTCCATTCAGTCCTATTTTCTAGTATCTTGAATCCTACCCTTCAATCGAAGTAGGCAATGACAGGAGCAGGGAGGTCATTCAATATTAAATGAAACTGGAAATCAAACAAGAATCACAGGCCTTTTGACTGTGATAGGAAGATCCTTGTGGCACTTATGTTTGTGCAGCTCAGGCAGAAGCTGCCGACCTAAAAGGACTTTGTTCCTTGTGCAGCATGTTTAAAGGGTTTGATGCTAAGGGAGAGGTGCAGTGAATAACAGCAATGCTGTGAAAAAATACAGCTGAAGAAATGCTTTCCATTTATCTGTGCTGGTGTGGGGGGAGAAAGTTCTCTCTCTGCCCTTCTTAATTCCCCTGTCATATCTGCCAGCCTTGAGGTTAGTGCAGTACTTAAATCCATTTAATTGCCATGATGAATTACATGCCTGCCATTGATCTCTTTGTTCTTACTTGCCCCTAAGTACTAATGGGCTGTTAATTTTGCCTGTTAAAAGTACAAAGTTTGACTGGATTTTCTGTTTGCTTATGTTAATGACTAGTCAAAGGAACCTAAACTGGCTGTACATGACTAATTGACCAGTTTGTTATACTGTCCTCCATGGCAATGCTGATAAGCTGTCCCTGGCAGCATGCAAATCAAATCCACTATCTGCCAGAGAGGCCTGTGCTGTAAAAAGAAAGGCTGCAGCAGGAGCAGGAAGCAGCAGTTATTATTCAGTAAGCAATGCAGTTGCTTGGGACTGGTTGTAGATGATGAGCTGCCTTTAGCTGGAAATAACAGAACAGTTTCAAGGGAGGGGGATGGGATTTAATGAGCCGCAAGCAGCAAAAGAGTTACAGTGTAATTAACTCCCAGAAGATCTCATTGAAAGTTTAGCAAGAACCTCCAGCCCTGCCAGGCAGGCTTCCACCTTCCTTTGAATTAAAGTTTAATTTGGTGTCAGAGGGCACAGGAAAGCCCAGTATTACAAAGCCAAGAAATCAATGAACTGTGTGAGGGAAAAGGTCAGCTCTTTTTTCAGCCTTGCAGTGCACAGAGACCCAAAGGAAAATGTGAAAATATATTTACTCAGCATTTTTTCTATACGGGGGGCAGGGGGCTTTGCCCTGTGGGTTCTGCATTTCCCCACCAGAGAAAATTACTCTCTTTCTATGGGAGCAAATAGTGAATGTGGCTGGTATCTACTTCCTCACCCATGCGCTCCTTGCTGTAATTGTGTGTGAAGGTTAATGAGCTGTTTCTGAAGAAATTGCTTCTTGATTTGAATCCAGGTAAGTATCAAGCAGGTGAAACTGGAGCTTCCACTCATAATGGCCACAGCCATCTCAAAACCATCATCAGAATTTTTTTCCTATTTTCCTGTGCCTTATACATCTGCACCATTATACAATGAAAACCAACTGCTACCACCAAAACTGCTACCACTTTGTTAGATAGGAAGCAACTCAGTCTCCATCTGTGACTGGTTCTGAGAAATGTTTGCCTAATGAGTTAAATTTGGGCCAAATTGTAAGCAGTAATTACAAGTGGATGGCAACATAGATGTTGACTCCATGGGTACTCTGGGGCTCAAGCACCCACCAAAAAAAAATAAAAATTACTGGGTGGTCAGCACCCATAAGCCACAGTTGTTTTGATTTTACATGTTAGATCTCTGTCACTGCTTGCAGATGTTAAAAAAAAACAAAGCATGCTTTACCAGAAGATGCAACGCATTACTTCAACCCGGCTCTGCAGCATCTGTAAAGATTGGGCTCTTCAGTGGGGCTTTTTGCTAAAGTTGACTCAATCAGCTATTAGATAAAAGTGCCAAAAACGCCCCACTAAAGTGCCCGATCTTTACAGATGTTGCGTGAGCTGGGTTGAAGTAACGTGCTACCTCTTCTGGGCATGTGTGGGATTTGGCCCCTCCCCTCCCCCCACAGCAAAAAAAAGCACTCACAGGCAAAAAACCAAAGTCGGCACCTATGGATGGCAAATTTGCCACACTAAGTCACCTGCAGCTTGTCTTAAAATACTGGGTACTCACAAGTACAGTGTAGACCTCTTAGAAGTGCATTTTTCTTACAGTCCTAAAGAGGTTCACAGTAACCAAACTGCAATTGCCACGTTGCAAAACGGTCACTTACCCCAATCAAGCAACCCCATAATTGTAATGAGGTAACTTGTGTCCTTCCCCAGACTCTTCTTCTGATTGTCACCCTCACTTCATGTGTCATGTCTAACATAACAGTGGCCTGAGAAGGGACATGATCTGGGACAGTCTGTTTGATATAAACTCATAATTATACTGAAAAGAAAATACTGAGTTTCTCCTTCTACTGCACAATAAATGGGATTTCAGTAGATTGGAATTCACTAAGGGACAGGCCTTTGTGTAAGAAAGTCTTATAACTCCCTCCCACAGACTTGGCCCTGTAGGCAGGATCTTGCATGCAACTTGTTTATGTTTGCGCAAGGAAAACAAAGAGGTTTTTACTTAAATATCTAGTGTGGTTTATACAGTGATATCCTTCTGGAGTTGAAACAGATTACATCATATCAGGCCAAACACCCAACATTCCTTCAAATGCCATGCATGCAAAATATGCATGTGCAAATCAGTGAAAACTGTGCATGTACCTACCCAATTTGCCACCATGGCATGCAGGCATAAAATCTTGTTTTCTGAACACAACTGACGTGAGTGTAATTCCTGCACATGCACAGCACAAAGCAACAACAACCAACTCTTATTCTTTCAGGCTATTGCTACACAAACACACCTGCCCCGCAATAGAGGCCCTCACAGCCACTGCTTTGGAGGCATATGTACATAAATGAGCAGCTGTCTTAGAAAGAAATCACTTTGCCCTGGGAACAAGTAACCCTGTATTGGAACCTAGGTATACTCCCCCAGGTTGGGGCAGATTTTCTAAGATTTGAGGAGTTTTGTCATGTGACCACAACTATTTTTTTCTTGGGGAAGCTGGAGTTTTTTCCCAGATATCCTGTTCATGTGTCCAGGGCCTTAGGAGCAGAAAGATCTCCCAAAGTTTTGGAGTTTTCTTCCTAAATAGTTAGTCATACCCAGGAATGAATTACTATCCTTATTCTCCCTGAGAAGAGCATCCTTCTGCAGCCTGGAATGTTTATAGGCTCCCTGCCCATGACTACTGGCAGCAGATCACACAAGTCAGTGGACCTACCCTGCGGCAAATTTCACCTCCAATATCCAAAGCAGTGCACAACCCTTTTCCGCCTGTCCTTCATGTAATGCAATGACTTGAAGAATAAGATCATACATGATCGTGACAACTCTCTGGAAGGTTAAGTAGTTTCCAGAAATGGGTTCTGCATTTTTCTGCAATGAGTTTTGTCCCTACTATAATCCTACACTAGACTATCCCTAGCTGAATCAGTTAAAAGACAGAGAGCTTAGTTGCCTGTACGAGCCATACTCATTTATGTTCTGATCCCTGATTCGGTCCAAATCTGAATTGAATAGGGCCCACTTCACACACCCCTACTCTCCACCTCCCTGCCAGACTCTGGCCTGGGACTTTGCACCAAGTGGCTTGGACCAGGCTACAGAATTCTGGAGCGTCCTGGCAAAACCAGGATGCATGGCCACCCTACATACTCAGCCCATGGTTACTTCCCTGCTGCTGCTTGCCCTGATACTTTCAGTACTGGCCCAGTGCTGCCCCTCCTACCGCCACCATTTGTGGTGGTACCTCAACCACCACTTGCCCCACCACTGGCACCATCTCTGCTGCTGGCACTACTGTCTCTGCCAATTGTTCCACCACCACCAGGTCTAGAGAAAGACCATGATGAGACTCAGTCTGCATCAGGTCTGGGACATGAATTGAGTTAGACACCCTGTTGTATAGTATAAACTACTTTGATTCTGTCCATGCTGGTACTAAACTAGTCAAGAGCCCTTTGATGGTAATCTAATCCCAAAGGTGTTTAACTACTAAGAGTACGTGTATATGTAGGAGTAATAAACTTTACATCTGCATTAGGAGGAACACACAGCTCTTCACTCAGTACATAACTCTAGTATAGATAATGTCTTAAATAATTACTCCAATACAAATGACTTTGCATATTTTCAAGTGTCATCCTAAAAACATACATCAACTTAAGAGCAATTCCTTTCGTGATTATCTACAGCTTTGTTAAAATTTGAAGGCATTTTTAAATGTGCTTTGAGAGTGGGGATGGGAAGCTTTAATTAGAGCAGCTCTAAGGGTTGCTCTAATTAAAGTACCCAGTGCATCTCATGTATCAGCATCCCCATGCTTCAAAATGGCAGCAGGGATGCTTTATCTAAAGCTCATAAAATGATTATTCAGCTCTGCTCCAATGTACTGAAATTACACGACATTAGAGCAGCCTCCCAGTTTGTGTACAGACATCTTGAATGACTAGCATCTAGGTATGTACCATAACTACTCAATTCTAGGACGGGGTTCTTTTCCCCATTTAACATGCCCATGGGGCATGAGCCTGGGGCATTAAGTATGGCCCAATCCCAGCCCAACCCCTGTAGTAGATGCAGCCATGTAGGCTGTGCACTGGTGCTACAGCGCTGGGCTGGTAACATGCTCAGTGCCCCAGGCTGTAGTGTACATAGAACCTGCCAATGTGGAGCAAGGGTAAGGGGGGAGAGAGGGGAAAATGGGGGGAAAAGTCCCTCATTCTAAAATTTAGTATGAGGGTAATGGTAGAGAAGGTGGAGAGGCAGGCAGCTGCTGTGGCTTGGGCTCCAGCCCCTATCCAGGATCAGGGCCACAGCTCGCACCCCTCCCCCCACCCTCCTGCACCCTGCCATCTCCCCTCTGCATCCTCTTCTCCCCACTCTTCATGCAGCCTCTGTTCTGCACTGGCAAACTGCATGTACACTAAATCCCAGGGCATTGAGAATGGCCCTAGCCTAGCCCAATAGCATCAATGCACAACCTACATGGCTGCTACTGCTATGGGGGCTGGGTTGGGCCTTGCTCAGTTCCCCAGGCTAAAATGGGGATGAAGTTAGCCAGCATGGGGCAGAGGCTGAGTGGGAGGAGAGGAGCAGAGCCTGGGGGAAAGTAGGGAGCAAAGGTTGGGGGGAAACAGGGAGCAGAGGCTGGGAGGGAAGTGGGGAGCAGAGGCTGGGAGAGGCAGACAGGGGGCAGGGAGGCAGGCACAATTAGGGAACAAGCTGTTTGACCTCCCTATACGACCTGCTTCCCCACTGCCTGCCCCCTTGCAGAGGTGGGAGGGATGAATTAAAGATGACCCCCCAATAATTAGATTCTATACATGGAAAATTCTAACAAATTTATAATTTTTCCATGTATAGAATCTAATTATTGGGGGGTCATCTTAAATTCAGAGTTGTCTTAGATTTGAGTAAATACTGTAGGTTCTTTTTATACTTGGGTATCAATTTCACATTAGAAGCTATCAACTTATAAAGACAGTCCCTATCTCACTGCAATTTCCTTGCAAAAGCCTCCCTGAAAATCCTACCGCGGAGAGGGCAATTTAAGTCTTTTGTGTGAAATCTTTTTGTATAAACCACAATCAGGAAAAGAATCATTTTTCAATCTCAGAAATTGTCAAAAAAAATATTTTTCCCTCTCTAAAAGAATTATTCAAAACAATGTTTACTTTCCAATTCAATAGACAATATGTGCCTGTAGGTTTGCCCAAGAAAAGGGAAGACTTAATTTGAACACATGCAAAATTCAGGAAGCAGCAACAAAATATATCGCTAAATATCAAATGTGTCTCTTCCACACAATCAGGAAAACTCGAGTCCACTTCTATTTGGTGGGTCTATATATGCTTCTTACCAAATACTACTGACCATGAATTAAAAATCCTATTTAAACAAAACAGCCTGCTGACAAATGTTTGTCTCAGTTGCCCAAATTCCAATAGATTTGCTTTGGTAGCTTAATGCATCTCTTTTGTTTTCTGCACACATTTAAACTAGCACATTTTAGTTCACAAGAATATTTGCAAAAAGTTAGAATTGCTTTCACAGCTGTTTGAGTTTTGTCGGTCACCTATATTACATGGTCAGGGCTGGATTAACTCTTTAGTGGGCCCTCGGCAAACAAACTTGTGGACCCTGAGCTGGTTGAGGTGCCCCTCCCCACCCCAGTGCTGCTGCCCATGGAGAGCAGGGCTCAGAGTTGCTATTAGGAAGAAGCCACTGCAGCAGCAAGGCCAGAGGAGGGGAGGGGGAGTGAAGGGAAGGAAACAGAATGGGGCAGATGGGGCCATTCGCACCACTGCTGCAAAGGGAAGGACCGGGGCCCCCCTGCAGGTCAAGGACCTAGGCACGCACCTAGTTTGCCTATGCATTAATTTGGCCCTGCACATGGTATGTTTTTTTGCAGTCTAATTCAATCACATGACACAAACAGTGAATGACTAACAAAACATACAGGAGACTTGGTGAATTGTTTGTGAATAACTACAATATGTCTTCATAAACCGTTCATGAAATAGTTTGAAACAATAAAATCTGTCCAAGTCTGTCCTAATCCACAAATTGAAATAGGCACTAAATCAAATAAATTATTTGTTGAAAACAAACCACGTAGTCTGATGAGAAAAGTCACTATGGATTCAGGCAAGGACTTGCTTTAGTTTTTTCCAGATTGAGTCACATCTTATCTTATGCGGTACTTAATTTTTTGTAAAGTTTTGAGCACCCTCAAGCACTTGGTATATCACAGGATTGACAGAGCTGACTGCTGTTTTGTTTCCCATCAAACTAGGTCTTAAATAGGCAAACATACTTTAATGATAATAGAAAACCACTCTGGGAGGTGCATTCCTTCAAGTAAAAAGAAAAGGACTCTCTGTTGTCCAGTAGCAATGAAGTAACTTTGCAGTTTTATATTTAGCTCCAAGCTAAAGAGTACAGTCCTTCACCAGAAGGAAGATGAGAGAATCCATAAAATGAAAGAACATCCCGCTTTCCTAGTCGAAACAGAAAGACTAGCAGTTCTCATGAATCAGTGCTTATCTCTCCTCGTACTCTGCTGATTTCCTGACATCCACTCTCTCTTTTTTTGCACATTAGAATCACAGCATTTCCTACAACATGAGCTCCCAAAGAAAGGGCTAAGATTTGAACTTTAAGAATGAACTTAATTTCTGTATAGAGGACCAGCAGAGGCTTCATATATTTATTTAGCAGAATTGTATGGAACATAGGCTGGTTTTTTGCACACCGTTGAATATCATCCCAAAGGAGTGTGGGGGGGAAGATGATGTAAGGTGTTCTACCTGCCCTTTAGCACTGGAAGAACTATCCCCATCTGGGAGAATCCCCAGCTGAAAAGCTCTGACTGTGGGTAAAACGAGGTTGGAATGTAGCCCAGACCCGGGGGCTGGAGTTGTTAACATCAACCATTTACTTACATTCTCCTCCACATCAAGATGCTGTGACAGTCATTTTGAGCATCAAAGCTGGCTAAACAAATCAAACAACCAGAGTATTCATGAATGTGATCTTTAACATGTACTACCAAAACAGCATAAGATTTTGCTACGTGCTCTGCCCAACCAGGTCAACTATAGCACCTGCCAGATCCATTACATGCCCAGTATATGAAGAACATATTGGCAGAAAATCCTTCACACTGTTTTCAGTAACATGAAACCAAGAGAAATTGTCTCATGTACCAATTGTCCTTACAGTTAGCAAAACTGGCCTGGAGTGATTGTGTATTTTCTAACAGGGATGTTTTCTTCATTAACAGACAATGACAATAAGGACTAATGTCTACCAGCCAACACCAAGTATTCATGTGTGGGACTGGATAATTTATCATTTATGGCCCTGTTGAACTAAATTATTAATGCAGAAGATAAAGGTTTGAGAGAGTTCTGCCTTGAGAATTAAGAAACATGGGAGATATCTTAGTACCAGGATTCCCATTTTGAAAAAGGAGAGTAGAAAGAATTACCTGCAAGCACTCAGTACAACTGTGGTGATCTATAAATCATTACACAGATACACACAAGCTTTACATTAAAAATTCGTTAGCAAGGTTAGAATGTCAAGCACACAAAAATTATGAAATGTAAGAATTAAGGTTGCTGATGCAAATTTAATTCAGTTCCCTTGTGCATATGCATTAGGAGACAGTCTCTAATTACATGATCATGTACTATATTTCCTTCACCTCACTGGTGAACAGAATAAACACCAAATGAGTAACTAGTCCCTATTTTCTTTTAGCGCCAGTCTTCCAAAATGTGGCCCTGTTCCTCATTTATGGAACACTATTCACGGTCTTCACAACACCCAGTGAGATAAGGGAGCGGTATAATCCCCATTTTACAGATATGGAATGGAAGCTCTGGAGATTTAGGTCAGAAGTATCCACTAATTTTGGGTATGTAACTGGGAGTACCTAGGAACTGATTTTTCAGTATTGTGCATTATATAGTACTTTACATGTTCAAAGCACAGTTCCTCTTAACTACAGTTGCAGCTGTCAGTGCTCAGCACTTCTATAAATCAGACCCAAGGCTATTAAAACTCCCAGAAAATGAAGAACATCCAATTAGTGCCTGCTTGTGAAAAGTCTGATTTAAGTAACTTAACTAGCAGCACATAGGAACTCAGGGACACAGGCAGAGATAGGTTCCAAATCAGAGCAGCATTTACTAGCCTCAATCCTGGACATGTCTGTACCATCGAAGGACTGTGCTAGGGAGTTCTGTAATGGAGCATCGCATATTAGGTCCATCCTGCATACTGAAAGACACAGGAGTTCTAGAGGACAAACTGCATCTGTGCATGTGGACCTAATTAACGTTACAAAGACAGCTTTAATTCTGGCATCTTCCTTCGCTGGCTTCCATGTGTAATTTTCTAGTCTCCCCGCCAAAGAAAAACCAAGCAGAAGTTATAGAATTTAGAATCCTATTGAGATCCACATGGGTCATCATCAGTAAGGCTGGAAGCTTTTGACCCACAATACACATTTCTGCCATTTGAGCTAACTGTTGATAGCAGTTGTAGGTTATCTTCCATACAGATGTCTGTATGAAACACGCTACAAAGGGACAGGTTATATATTTTGTCAGGTGATTTCAGCAGAGATAGAGTGAGACTCAGGAATCTAAATTCTGGGCAGGCGTGTGCTATAGTCATGGTCATGGCCTCATTTGACTCTTCTTTCCCAAGTTTGGCTGCTTCTGATCTGTGCCAGTTCTAGCCCTGATTTTTCCCCATCCCATGCTCCTTGACTAGTCCCTGGCTACTACTCTCTGGCTCTCATCCCAGTATCAGTTATCTTGCATGCTCACTCTTGGGCCAGTGTTCCCCCCCACACTTCCTCTTCTCATACCCAGTCCCCTTGTCCAGCCACTGGCAGTTCTGCCTGCAACCCCACTCCTGGTTAGATCCATCTCCCCTCCAATCTCAACCAGTCTGACTCTTTCACTTTCTTACCAACTCCTTGTCTAGCCTCTGTGTTCCTTACCAGTCAGCTAGACTCCATGTCCCTTCCTCTTTGTTCCCCACTCAGCTCAGAGTCAATCCCTCTCTCCTTACCCAATCAATCCCAGTTTAACCAGGCTCCTTGTCCCAGACTATTTTGTTCCCAGCACCTCCACCAGCTTTCTTTTCCTGTGCCAGGTTCATTGACTATTTCTATGCTCTCATGGACTGGTTCCACCCTGTCCTGAACCACCTGGGAGCAGCCATTAAAAGGAAACCTAGCTTTGCCCCTCCATCCCTTAGCTAGAGCATGCTCAGTCATTCTGTGATTTGTATGAGAAGCCTGCTCTAAACGAATACCTATGCTGAAGATGCTGTTCTCTCGGAGAATGCTCAAGCCTCTCAGAGTGCCTATACTAGCCCAGTATCACTGAGACAGGTAAAATATTTATGGTTTAGGATGCAGTGATGATGGAGTAGGAGTGTCATCTCTCAGTTCAGCATGCGTTTCCATGGAAACTTTAGGGAAGTCTGCTTCCCCAGTATAGGTTTCAGCTTGTTCAGTGGGACCAGAGCCTTCAATGCTTAGGTACTAAAATGGAGTAAGTCTCTCCTGAGCACATGCAAAATGCAAATTTTCAAAGGCCAACTGAGCCAAATTTGGGCAGATGGACTCGGGTCCAGCAAAAACACACATACCCAACATAAAGGCCATCCTCCATCAAATTGCAAGTCCCTGCTCCAAGCAGAGGAGAACTAAAGCAGTTCACAGGAATTTTTTTTATTTGAGCAAAACAATATATTTTCCCTTAGCATTATTCTCAGAAATGGCAAAAACATTAGGGTTGGGACCAAGGAAGGAAGGAAGGAAAACCAATCACTGAAAGCAGGCACCAAGAATGGAAAAATTAATCTCAAATGGTTAAAGCCTTGGCAAAGTTGTAAACCATTGAAATGGTTATAAAGGGAAGCAGCAGGCAACTCATCCCAAATATAATAGTTTTTAGTTTAACCTTCTGAACAGCCAAGTCAAAGGCCCACTAGCACAAGTTAGTTTGGCAGCAATGGATTGATTGCAATTAAAAATTAAGTAAATATGCAGTCCCATTAAATTTGATGAGAGAATTTCCTTTGACATCAGTGCACTTTGGATCAGGACCCCAACAGCAAACCGATCGTGAAATAAAGGCAGTCTACAGGGTGAAACAAGGAAGCAGTTGACACCCTCTGCCCAGGCAGGCCACAGCTAATAGAGGTGCCTGTATAACTACAAACAATGCATTGTTGTTCTGTGCATACAAAATATGGGAAAGCAGACACCACGGGCATGCTTCATGCCATGTGAAGGCATGCCTAGAGCAAAATCTAAATGAGTCACTATGAATGAAGTTGCTGAGTGAGAAGTGCAGAATCCCAGGTAGTTAGAGGTATATCTTCAACGTGTTGCATGGTAATACATATTCAATAAATCCCTTTGTTTATCTCTGGACCTTATACCTACATCTCTGGGACATAATTTTAGACATGTGCATCACACAGAAAGAATTCAAGGCGCTTTTTAAATGCGGGAAGATATGTAATTTTATCAGTCTCTATCTAGCTTCATATCTAGTTACTCAGCTAGACATACAGCAGTGAGATATAAGAATGATGAATTGCTCAAAATCCCTAAGATAAATCAATTCAGACCCATCTCAAATACTTTCAGTAAGGACCCATGCAGTGTATGCACTTTAAAACTTTAAAGTAAAGCAGCCATATTTCACATATAAGCAATAGCTTTAGTAAAGAGAACAAATAAATAGGGACCAATTCATCCATTTGAATGTTATAGGTACATTCCAAACTCTTCCATTCCTTATAAGGGCTTAAGGAAAGAATGGTATCTCAATAAAAGTATCCGTGTCACTAATTATCACAACCACCCTAGGAAGTTCTCAGAACATAGGGAGCCACTGGTTTAATTGTACAGTGTAACATGGTATTAGCCCAAGCCATGATATAACTGTCAATGTGTAAAACATTACACTTACTTTTGTCATCTGAAATCTTCACCATTCACTCTGGTTGGAAGTAGGTCAAGTACCCTCAGGAAATAGCTATTTGGTTATCACTGGGTGTCTCTACATGTGCAATTAATTCAAAGCAATAAACTCCGGGGCAGTTTGAGCAGGAGTAAACTACTCCTGGGTGCAGTGCCTACATATGCACCCAGGACAGCAGCAATTTGAACCAGACCAGAGCAGTTTACGCCAGGGCTGCTCAGCCCTGGGCTCCGGGTGGCAGTATTGGGCAGTGGAGGGGCTGGCTGGGGCACGAGGATGCTGAAAGTGCGGAGCTCTATAGTTAGGCAGCAGGCAGGAGTCTGATCCCTGGCTGGCTAGGCTGACCAGGTGCAAGTTATGCCCACAGTTAGTGTCTACACGTGTGCTTAATCACAATAAATTACCCCAGAGAAAAACAGTACTGTCCCTATCTTACAGCAGTGTTAATTAGTTTACTGAGGCCTAATACCCTCACACATGTAGATAGTGACACATTACTTCACAGCTAAGCGCATATGTAGACGCAGCCACTGAGTAGTAATTTGATACTCAATGGGAGTGGCTACATATGCGCATTTACTGTGCAGTAACTGAAATTACTGCACAGTACAGGCACGCATGTACACGTGCACGCCTTACTGTACAGTAAATATGGTGACTTATGCGGACTTGAGTGTAAATTTGATACCTGCATCATGCAGGTTTCAATTTTATGCCTAATTAGTTACTGCACGGTAATGCATGTGTAGACGCCTTATTGCGCAGTAACAGGCAAAAAACATGGTAATATGATACTACGCAGTAAGCGTCACTAAAAACCCATGTGCCGGCACTACTGCGTGCACAGTAGTGAAAGTTACTGAGCACTGGTTTAGTGCTTGGTTAACCAAGTACTAAACTTAATGTGCAGTACCTACACTGCATTAATGAACATGTACACACACCCACATATCTCTGGATTTATTAAAGCCTTGGTATGAAATGAAGCAGGAGACATGAGGCTGGTTTCCTTCTTCATACCCCTCCAACTGAAAGGAGAAGGAGTGATGTTTAAAAGTCAAGGAATGTATTAATTATGTTCAGGTAAACATTGTCAGACAATCGCATGCAACACTGTATAACCTGCCAGTGGCCTAAATGGGACCTACTGCAACTGCTAGTAGTCTGATATTGTAAAGTGCTGAACATCTGACTATAGACTAACCAAACTGTTAAGCACCTGCCTAATTCTGAGCATATAAATAGTCCCTCATGATTAATGCCTAAAATTAAGCATGTCGTTAAGGGCTTGACTGACTCAGAGATGGGACAGAGAGGATGAGGAAAGGTACCCAGTGATTCTGGTAATGAGGAGCATAAAAAATACTTACAGAGGATTTTCATGGGCTGTTTTGTGTCAGATCTAATAAAGTTTCACTTCTCCACATAGAACGTTTATTAATTGCACAGGCTATTTTAGTCCTGGACATTGGATGAGGGATACTTTTAAAAAAACATTTTCAAAGCTTGCTTTCCTCTGAGGACAGGAAAGTTGGATAGTCCTGTTTTAGAGAAATTCTATAACTATGGAGGATTAGAAGACTGAGGGTCAGAAGAAAGTCCAAGCTGTCTTGTATTCTTAGCTGGGCTGCAGAATTTCCCGTGGTCAGCTCACTTCCTGTTACCCTCTCCAAATTAGGAATACCATTACCATATAATGCTCTTTAGGTGAGCTATTTAAATGGCAGATGCAAAATACGAGCCCAAAGTACCACTCTACTCTGATAATTTATTCAGCTTTTCAATATTTCAGATACAAGAACTGAAATAAAACCTAGGAAAAAACACCTGGATTTACAGCAGAATCAAAGGAAGCCCTTCTCAGAAAGAACAAATATAGCAGCCATTCAGGCCTCCCCATAATTTTCTGACAAAATATCTCACCTCAGCTTTTGTACAGGACACAACTAATCCCTGCAGACTGGTTCAGTATCCTGACCTATGACCATTCAGTCCTTAGCTTCTTTGGCTTAGGCTTCCATGAGGAGGCCAATTGATTTAAGATAGGTCTTTTAATCTGTTCACTAGGAACTGACCTTGTGTAGCTCAGAGACAGCAAGGGTGGAAAGTCTCCAAGGATGAAAAACAGTAACATGTGATGCTACCTAAAGTCAGCCACTGTGTATTCTCTATCTGGATGGCATTAACCCTGAATATCTTTTAAGACCCAGAAGTAGGGCTAGGATGGAGCAATGAGAGCTCTTTAAAAAGTTACTTTCTTTCTGAGAGCAGGCACAGGGAGGCCAGTGGTGAGACAGCCACCTGCCCTATGCTAGAATGGATCTTCCAACCAGTGCATCTAACTTCACTGACACAGGGGTAGAATTCACACTACAGCTGCATCAGGGAATCACATCTATTATTTAACCTCAGATCATGAAATATAATTATTTCCACTCAACAGACAAGGATCTTTAATCACAGCAACTTGCCCAAGCCTCAAAAGGACTCAAAATCAGAGGCAGAATTAAAATTCAGAAACTCCTGGCTTCCAGTCCTGTACCTGGACCACACCTCTCTGTCTTGAGGGATGTTTTCTGTGTCTTGGGAGAACAAACACTCACAGCAAGCAAAATCACTGGAGCTGCTCTGGTGCCACACAATTCTTTACACAGAGGAGGGGAAAATCCAACAAATTTTGAAACAGATTGCACTGTCTGTCAAGGCATTGGAAGTGTCCCCAAATGCCCAGCCAAGAAACTCTCCTTAATAGCTTTTGTTGGAAACAATTAACATTTCAACTTTATCTTTTCTCTTCTTTCAGACAGCTACTAAAAGATATTCAAAAATAACAATGCCAGTATTCATTGAGGTTGGCTTCATTCTGAGCCATCGCCAGCACATGCCTTTACTAGAGAAGGACAGCCTGAAAAGCTTAAGGAGTTTATTTTTCCTTAGCTTAATACTAGGCAATGATGGCAATGCACCTAACTGTTTCATCAGAGAAATTTTACAGTGAAGTAAAACTGGGCAGTAGCTGAAGCACTGAACCTGCACTGTCACTGCAGGGAGCATAGCAAATGACTCTCTAGTAGCACAACCAGTTTACTTCCATGCAGTAATGCTTTTTTCTGTGGGATTAATACAAGAAACTTTCAGGTAGGTGTCAATCCTGCCTGAGGTTGGCAGACTACATTACTCCAAAAGAATCTGGTGGAATCAATGAGCTCATTGTTCTTGAGCTTGTAGCAAGAAATGTGAAAGGAGCAGGGGAAAAACATGGTGCCAGGTTCAGTCCTCATTCACACAGAAACTTTTGGGGATGACTCTGAAGGCTATATTCATGTCAAGGCTTGGGGTGGGTCTCACTTATCACTCAGGGACAACTTGAATGAAGTCAATTGAGGTATACCAGCATGAGGGGAATCATGTCTTTAGCTTCCTCGACTGTAGTCTTTTAGATTATTCATGGACTAAAGAAACCAAGAATGTTAGCAATCCATTTCTAATCTCCTGGGCTTTAAAATTAAGGATGCTGTCAGCCACAGCTGGAAGAAAAATATCAGATTCCTCTAGGCCAAAAGATTCTCAAGACAAAGAACTGTGACTCAATCCATTTCCTAGGACTCTGAAAACTTAAGTATATAATGTCTGTAGGTTATGGCTCTTAATGAGTTTCGGTGGTATTCAAAGTGCCACTGATAGCCAAATAAAGAATGAACAGGCTTTCCACTAGCTCTTTAAATTGCCTATTGCCATGTAGATTAGTTATCATTTCTAGAATTAGCACGCATTTTGCCTGCTGAAGTGACGGTCAAGTCTAGCTTGAATATATAAATAGGCTTTCTTCTGTCTAGCTTCTCAAAAGACATTTATGCCATGCTTATGGCCCCAGTGTCAGAACAGATCTATCCTTGTTGAGGATTCTCGCTGACATTATCCCTTTACCTTCTTGCACTTGGAATCTTGTCCCATATCTTGTATTTTCTTGCGTTACATTGTGAATTCTTCAATACAGAGACCTGTCACTCTGTGGGGGCTAGTCTACAGCTGCAGTACCCCATAAATCAACAACACTATCACCTTTTCAATAGTGATAAAGCACATAGAAGGTAGTTTTATTTAAACATCTAATGTATTAATTTCTATAATCCATAACACTGTGGCAGCTCAGCATTGTCAAGGATGAAAGGCTGGAAAGAACTTGAAGGTCTGTGCTCTTGGTTTCCAATGGTCCACCAGAGAGAAGATGCCAAGGGCAGGGCTCTCCTCTGAGAAATTTTTGCCATCAGTCAACAAGTGTTCAAAATCAGGCATAAATAGCAAGTCTCCCAGATGGTTTTAACTGTGCTGATTGATTATGATGTGAGAGAGCATCCCTCAGATATCTGGGGCCCAGATATTTCAGAGCTTCAAAGATCATAATCAAAACAATGCATTATACCTGAAAATAAATGGGAAGTCAATGAAGAAACTTGGACAGGGTTTTTTGCCTAGCAGGGCAAAAGTATCCAGCCCATGGACAGGGTTCCCCCCGCATGCAACTGGTGTCCTCTTTTTTTTGGAACAGGAAATATGGTAACCCTACCTTTCCTGTACCTGCTCAAGGTCAGAAAGAAACAGCTGGGGGGAGGAGGGGGGAAGCTGGCTGGAAGCAGGCACAGGAAAGAGGGACTGTCCATCCTTGCCACTGTCTTCAGCAGAGGCTCACACCCCATGCAGCTGGAAGCCCCAAGTCAACCATAGACAATGCTGATGGGTCTCCCCACTTATGCACTCAGAGGCTAAGTATAGAGGTTCAAAAAACCCAAAGCAAAATCAATTCAATCTTTGCTGTTTTTTCTAAGCTGTGTAGACTGAACCGGTAACAAATTGAACTGAAGTTCAGTGTTTGGGTAGTCAAGACAGGCAGAAGCCTGCACTGGCCCAGGCCAGGAGCCTCAAGAGGCAGGCTAGCACTCACCTGAGAAGTGGAACACTAGGTTTCAGTCCCCATTCTAGTGAGCATTTAAGGATTTTATATGAAGTTGAATAACATCAGCAGAAGGGACTGAGAAAAAGACACCGGAAGTGGAACAGAGCAGCTGGACGGACAGCAACGTAGGGACATAGGTGGGCACCCAGGGCACAGGGGAAGTGATGACTTATGGTTTTCATCATAATCATTATTGCAATTGCACAGCTGCCAGGAGCAGCTGCCTTTTTTTGCCCCACTATCACCAATTCAGAACCTGAGGCAGTTGCTTCATTCACCCTGCCCTAGTTGCACCACTGATGAGGAAGACCCATCCTGGAATAGCTTATAGCTCAATGGCTAAGGGCTGGAGGAAGATATACATATTTAAATGAAGGTTACCTACATCTGGGGAAATGCCCCAACCACTAGACTCTTGGGCAAAAGAAGGAACTGCTATATCCCTATTCTCTGATTCAAGCCAGAAAAAGAATTCCCCCTGAAAAATTTAAGCAATCACATTTCACAGATCACTTTGCGATGATGAAAATCATAAGCAGTGGTGAATAAATTACCCAACAAAAAATTAGGAGCAACTCCAGTGCTAAATGGACTGTTAGGACCTACATCTGCCAGAAAGACTTTACAGCAGAATGTCAACCTGGTCCTAGCATGCTGTGCACTCGGTACATATCCCACAGTTCTCAGCAACATTCTCCATGATGTGAGAGTAATAATACACAGATGCTAAACTGTATAAATTACCTTTTATGTATAAAACAAAATATTTTGGAAAAATTAAACAGCACTGATGCTACATTAAAATATTCTTTATTTTCTGAAAAAGCAATTCCAAAACCCTGTTTGCTAGGAGCAAAACTGGAGGTTCCTTGCTAGAGGGTCTTGCCCTTCCACTCAGGGTCAGACCAATCACCATATTTGGGGTCAGGAAGGAATCTTACCCCATGGCCAAATTAATAGATTGTGGGGGGTTTTGCCTTCCTCTGTAGTGGGGAGCATGGTCCTCTACCCAGGATCTCTTCAACGTATACTGACATTTTATAGAAGCAGGACATTGGCTGCCATGGTTTCCGTGCTTTATTTGTGGCAGGTTAGTGTGTTAGGTCTGTTATGTCAGGGTTGATGGCAGTCTTATGTAGAGTTTAGGTTATGTTTGTATGTTTTTGTAAGGAGGGCATGCTGGGTGGGATGGGCTTCACCTCTCCCCTAATGGCAGACGTATCTTTTCCTCTAGGTTGGCTGATCTCGTACGGCGGGCTTTAAACTAGCTTTGCCGGGGGAAGGGGCCACTTCGAGTGGAGAGGATGCTTCACCAGCACGCAGGGTAACAAGAGGAAGGGAAGCACAGGTAAGTATCAACGTCTGAGGAGCAGGGGGCCACAACTGTCCTGGGAGTGGGAGGAAGGCACGAGCACCCTCAGGAGGCCTCAGGTGCCTCTACACTAATGCTCGTAGTATGGGGTGTAAGCAGGAGGAACTATGCCTCCTGACTGCAAGTAAGAACCCAGACTTAGTAAGGCTCACAGAAACCTGGTGGGATCCTATCTACGACTGGGTGGTGGGCATTCGGGGATACACCCTATATAGAAGAGACGAGACAGAGAGGAAAGGTGTGGGGGTTGCACTCTATGTCAAAGAGCACCTCACATCATCAAGGATTAGCTTCTGGTTAGAGGAGGGTTGGGCAGAGACACTATGGGTCAAACTACAAGGAGGGCGTGGTGAAAGGGACCTTATGGTGGGTGTCTACTACAGACCACCCAACCAGGGGGAAGAGCT
>NW_005842124.1:2246689-2286582 GCF_000455745.1 Alligator sinensis
TGGTGTCTGGTGACCCCGGCTTTCTTCCCTGCCTGTGGCAGGGGGTCAGGCTAGATGATCTGTTCAGGTCCCTCCTGACCCTACCTACCCTAGCTACTATAGATGGTTTGGATAGGGATGATCCTGCCTCTGGCAGGGGGTTGAACTAGAATGACCTCTGGAGTTCCCATCCAGCCCTACTTCGCTAGGACTATATGACTATGACTCTGTGATTGTAATTAGAATCAGCAGGCTCTGAGAATATATGCCTTATACCTCCTACAGAAACTGTATTTGCATAAAATTATATAAGCTCCTGTAGCTCAAAACAAGGAGATAATCAAGACTGGAGACTCTGAAAATTGTCCAGAGTGGTTGCTCAAGGAACTGCAGAGCCTTTATACTGCTGTAAGAGTTGAACACATGGCAATAGCACTTGTATATTTGGTTGATGCTAAAATCGCCATGGTGCAGAGCAGGGGTGCTCAATCCCCAGCCCATGGGCCAAATCCAGCCAATGGAGCCATGGCATCTAACCCACAGGTGTCCCCATGGGTCAGGAAATTTGGTGGTGCAGGAGTAGTAGCAAATAATATTGCCACCCCTTTTCCACTGCCAAATTCCCACACCCTGCATGGCCAGATTGGGGCTGGATCATGCCCCTTCTCCCTTGTGCAGCCAGATTGCACCAGGCCATACAGTCTCCACCACCGCGTGGCTGGATCAGGGCCAAGCCATGCCCCCTCCCCCATTGTGGCTGGATTGGGGTCAAGCTAACTTACACCTCCTCCCCTCCCCCCATGACCAGACAAGTGCTGCTTATCTGGTCCATGGGGAAAAAAGGGTGGGCACCACTGGTGCAGAGTCATCCAGGGTGTGTCCCAACAGAAGGAGAATCATGATATGCTTTGTTCCAAGCAGGTATGATTTCACCAATACTGAAAAATATTGTGCTTACAGCAACAGCTTCTGTGTGGGCAAGATCCTAAGATGGAGAAAAATCAATATAGCTCCCTGGGATCTCAGTGCAGCTTCATCATATACCTTAGGTGATGATCTGGCCAAATATATGTATAAACTTTACTTGTCCTTGTAACTCTACAAATCACCAGTGCAGACAAGTTTTCCAGTCTGACAAACTGAAAACATTGGGTGAAGACATTTCAGTCCTTTCAGTATAAGCGCTTTAGGCTATGTGCAGCAGGACAGTTTCCCTGCAGCAATCTTACCAAAATGCTACAGATTGCAGCTAACATCACTGACTGAAAATTGGGGCTTTACAGAGCACAGGTTCACCAAGCAGTTTTCCCCCCAAACACTGGTTCTAATACTTCTGTGAGGCACACATGGAAAAGACTGGATGTTTTGTTTCTTTAAAAAAACCCAGGGACTGAGAATAGTTATGAGATTAGTGCAGTGCTGGAGCTGCTGTTTACTGAAGATGGTAGGAAAGCAATTTGAGGAATTTTCAACTGACATAAGCATGCAGGGCGTGATCTGGCTCTCAATTAGGGCCTGATCCAATGCTGTAGTCAATGAAAAGCTCCCCCTAATTTCAGTGTGAACAAGACAAATGCCCTTGCACTTCTGTAAATAAGAAATAATCTCACAAATCAGTCGTTTCACAAAACCAATGAATAAAGGTCAGGGTAGGATGAAAACGTCTGTATTTGAATTTTTCTAAACAAATCACGACTCTGGAAGGGGTAAACTATCAGGGGTCTGCCATCATAGGCGGCAGAAGTCTGGGGCTAATGGGGCTTAGCTCCCCAAAACTGGGCTGGCAACAGTGGCTCTAGCACCACAGCCACCACAACACCGCGCCCAGTGCCCCGGCCGCATGTTCCTCCACCGCCACATACACAACACCAAAGCATGCCAGCCCTGGAACGGCCTTGCAGGAAAGAGGGGTGGGCACACTCCGCACTGCCCAGCCCCCGACAAATATTTTCTAGTGCCACTTATGGGTCTGCTCCTGTTCACTCTTTAACGGAGGGACCCCATTACGTGTATTTATTAATATCTGTGACTTATTCTGAAGGCTTTTGTGGTGCTCAGCCCACTGAAAGCACGACCCTCTAAGTCCTTCAGTTTTATCTATCTTTGTCTCTCTAAAACCTTTAGATTTGCCAAGGCACTGAAGCCAATATTCATGCCAGCAGTTTTTTTGCTGTGCAGTACAGCATTTTTATGACACAAACAAAGTACAAGCTGCTAAAAGCAATAACTAGTGCTGTAACTGTTCCTGTTTATTAACCATCTGAGAGATAAAACATTCAGTTTTTAAGCATTTCAGCTGTTCAAGACTGAAAAGGCCATGACCTAGTTATTCCGCTTTTAACTACTGGAATCATTTTCTTCCTTTAATCTACTTACTCCATCACCTCTACTCTGCACCTGTGTGGTCTCTCTCACCACTCATCCAACCACCTTGTCCCTCTACTTTATACAGATGTAACTATCAGGGTCTGCAACCTAGGAGACAGCAAGGGCCAGGCCAGCTGCAGCAGCAGTGGCTGCCATTCTTATGCCTCCTCTAAATTGCACCCCCAAGACTCCTAACACCTTGTTACGCTACTGCTGCTTTGCCACCTTTCTGACCTACCCAGATCCTATTGCTGCACTTCTCCCACCATGGATAGGGACAGAAATTACACATAAACCCATTTAAGTGATCAGAAACTGTTTTAAACCTGTAACAGAACAGAAGCTAAGTGCACATAAACCAGCTTCAAAATGTCTGAAACTGGTTTAAGATAACTCTGATAATACATTCAACTAGGTTTAACTGATCTGGATCAAACTGGTTTATGACATTTCTGTCCCAGACCCCTTCTTGGTTCAAGTTAAATCACACTCCCCCAGCATGCTTTCCAGCCCTGGACTGGGCTGAGCTTTCTCCTCCAGAAAGCAGGGCTGCCTTGCCCCTCTGCTCCCTAGTTGGAGTAGTGAGGGGCTGGCTAACAAGGGAGAGAGGGGGCAACCCCAGCTGGGGATGCAGCCCACTCTGTGGGGGAGGGGGACTGCCCTTCTCCCCAGGCAAACCCTGGCTGGGGTCTGGGGCCAACCCACTTCCCCGTTCAAACTTACTGCTGGCTACTGCTGTGGACTACAAATCCCAGAGGCACCTGGAAGCAGGAAGACAAATTGATGAGCAACCCTGCAGAGTCCTGCTGCTGTAATTCTGGATTGCAAACCCCAGAGACCTTGGGGGCAGCAAGAAGAGGAAGTGAACACACAGCCAGAAAGCTGTGCTCTAGCACTCACCGGCTTCTGGCTTAAGCCACTGCGGGCATGTGGCTGCATTTCCTGAATCAAAGGTAAATGTTTATTCACTTCTGTTTCAATTTAACCTGTGCATCTTAGACTAACCTGCAAAGACTGAATCCATTCAGCCTTGGGCTTTTTAACTGTCTGCACTTAGCCTGTGGGGCTATGTGCAAGCCTTCTAGAGACTCTGGAGGCTGCCAAGACAAATTGGCAGAGCAGACACCCGAAAGCAAATGCTTCCTTCCTCAGTGAGAGATGGACTCTGAAGAGAGGCCCCTAAATGATATTTTATGCCTCAGTGGCTGGTAGAAATGGCTCCACTAGACTAGAGTTGAGAGGACAGTAACAGCAAGAGACCAGAGTGCTGTCTGGTTCCTCTCATAATGTCTTCTGACAATTGCAAGCCAAATGGGTGGAACGTGCACACAAGAAATCATACACACGGCTATTACTGGTGTGCGTGGGTCTGACCGTGCACATACTGAGGTGAACTGGACAACAGAAGTAAACTGAATCTGTTTAGTTAGAAAGCCATGTTATTCCCCTTTTTGAAAAAAAATATGCTTATTGCAACAGTTCAAGAGCTTCTTCGGGGTTTTGTGAAATATCTGGAATTTTTCAAAAACCTCCTCAGGTTCTCACTTTCCTACTGGCTGCCCACATGCCTGTTGATGAGAGAGTGTGTTTACTGTCCAATGCTGATTCCCAGCATACTGGAAGCACGACATTGTTCGTGAAAAAATGCCTGAGGCGGCAGCTGGCAACATTGCAAAGATTCATGAACTCCAAAAAAGCAGCACTTGATAAAGCAGACACAGTGAGAGACTCGTTTTGTCATTTCCCCTTGCAGTCACTTATTCAGTCATTAAAGATTGGGGAGGGGGTGAAAGGTAGAGAGGTGAAAGGGAGTCTTGACCAGATTATCCTCCCCCTTGTGCCACTGGAATCAGGGATAGCTGAGGTCAAAGGAGTCAAATGTTGCGAGTAAAGAACCAGATCTATCCACTTCCGTTTCTGAGGGACAGTTTATCTTGGGGCTTTTTCTTTACAGTCAGTACATCAACCAGATATGACATACCAGAGGCTGCTGTTTTTTTCCAATTAGTATAGCTCTATGGCTGCCATATTACACAAATCGCAACATATCAGGCTATGCCAGATACTTTTTGTATCTCCACAACTGTCTTTCCCTTCACATCACATGCATTACTGAATGCTTTATCTTCTGCAAGCTACTGATTTTCACAGTAAGCAAACAAAGAGCTAAGGGTTGTTTATACTAAAATGTAATAAAAATGAAATTGGATTGCACAACTATTTATTGTATTTTTATTTCATTTATAATAAACAGGTCATAACATTGTAAAAATTGTAATACATTTGATGTAAATCCTAGTGTGAATGCTAGAGATCATAAGAAAATATATTTTGCCCCATGGAAAATTTTGACAAAAATTCCAATACTAATTTTTACTGATATTTCCAAGGGCAGTGTGATCCTGCATTAAAGCAAAACAAAACAATCAGGATTTTTGTGTCCCACCAAAAAACACAGTTCTTTGGTTTTCATTTTGGAAAAAAAAAATTCTGCAGAGAGCAGACACTTTCTGTGGTGATATCATCTAACTGAAAATCAATTTCCCACCAGAAACACAACTTTGATAGAAAATTTTTGATTGGTCCTGATCAACAGTCCCACATCAGGTTAGGAGTGGCTGAGCTTAAAATCTGTTCCTAATCAATTTATGCCAAACCTGATTAGGCTCGGTTTTAAATGACAGGAAAGCATCCAGAAGTTTAAATTAAACAGGTTTTATAAATTCCTAGTTATACTAGTTCATGTCTTTATGTAGGCAAGTTCTTTAATGTACAAGTGTCTTTCTGTAGCATGAAACAATTCTGTATTTGCCCATGCAAATAATCACATGCTTACAGTAACATGGACTTATTCTAAATTGTACTGCAAGGTGAATTTGTTTGCATAATAAGTTCATCTGCCAAATACTATTCCTGAAAGAGGTGGAATTTTACATTTCCCAGAGTGTGAACTCATCTATACTGTTGGAGAGGCAATTTGAGAACCTAAGCTTCAAAGTTTAATTCAAGCTGAAGCTGAAACTTTCCTAATGATTTTTGTACTTGTAGGATCTTGGGGTGATGTATTTTTTTCTTTTCCAGCCAGCGTCCCAGGGCTACAGTTTGCTTCACAGCTTGTTACATTTCTTCACTCACTCACATATACTGTATTTTCTGAGGCAGCCTAAGTGAATTGAAGAAGGCAACCTACGAACAGAAAGCACACGGGGATCCACTTGAATTTTGTGAATGAGTACATTGCTGCTACCATGCACATTACACTCAAACTCTCCATGGCACACCTCATATTACATACAGTGCAATCATTGGTATATCGGTGAGCAAATGGATACAGCAACAATTTAATGAGAGTATGGATGAAGGAACAAAAACAGGAAAAAAACACCCCTACTAGTTGCCAAAAAAATACTGCTCCCAGGAAATGAAGAGTCCTGTCCCCTAGCAGCTTGTCCATAGATAGCTTGCTGTATCCTTAAAATAGATTAGGATTGAGACACATTTGTGCTACAGAACACATTGCTCCCAAAGTTAGGCACTAAGTACAATCTTACAGCCAGGTAGTCACCCTATTTGTAGCTTCTTTTGTGACAATATAACTTACATAAATCATTATTCCACACAAATGCCATTTACACAAATACATGTACCCCAATGCTGCTTTACCATCACTGAAGTAAATGTTTTGCTTTGTAGCTTGTTCCATAAATGGGGGACAATTCATGTATATGATTGTAAAAACTGATACCAATAAGCCATATTCCAACTGATATCACAGCTACCTTGCATGTGCACTGCCTCTCTTTTCCAGCACGTGGAGATTTCAAAAGAATCATCCTGTTTATTGAGCTCATTAAATTTATTCTCAGATTTCCATTTCTTTTGTCACAGTGCACATTTTAGGCTGGATCTTTAACCACAGCCATCCAAGTATCACCTACAAGAAATGTGCACACACAGACTGATTTACTGTAATCTCTGATTATATTATATATCATCTTGTAACTACTTCCATATATTTCTTTCCTTGTATTTAATCACCGTAACAAAGCACACATCAAATATAAGCATTTTTTTCAGTAAATCCAGCATCACAAATAGTAAGAGGCTGCAAATCATGTGGGGAAAATCATTTGCATGTGTTATGAAGATTCCAGGTTAAAAGTTCAAATGCTGAAGAGAGAGAGAGATCAGAAAAAATGATAGCCAGTCAATCCTGCAAGCAGAACTATGCTAGCTTTATCCATGTATAAAATACATATCGTCAGAGTTCTCGCATGTTTTCTCTCACCAGTATGCCTGGGGATATAGTCTGAGAACCCACGATTATAAACTTTCAAAAGGAAAATAAATATACATACATATATATACACACACTGCCCAAATAAACAACACATTATTGGAATAAAATGAGAGAGGAGTTTAAATCACAACCTGGTTCAAACATCTCTGAACTCTGGGTTTATTTTCAATAGTGGCCAAACTCTGAGCCCCT
The DNA here is from genome assembly GCF_000455745.1 of Alligator sinensis. Classification (NCBI taxonomy): domain Eukaryota; kingdom Metazoa; phylum Chordata; order Crocodylia; family Alligatoridae; genus Alligator; species Alligator sinensis. Next base: position 2,253,528 of record NW_005842124.1, read on the forward strand.
TGCTATACAGTCCTGAATAATTCTCCAAGATGTGATTTCTCTTAGTTCCCATTGACTGCAACAGACACAGAAGCTAGGTACAGACATTCTAAAAGTCCGGGGCAGAATTGATCAAAGTTACGTGCTTTTCTATAAGCGACGTAGTTTAGATTGGTAGAAAACAGAATACACATTCTCTCTGATGTGGAGAGGGGGCACAAAGGCTGTCTATTTTAGACCAGGTTCCACCATCTTTAAACCAGTCTGTGTGTGCTGATCTTCTGTTCTATTATAGGTGTAGACCAGTTTCCTATCATGTCTGTACCTGGCCAACATGCTCAGTTCCCTGCAGAAACTAATCACAAATTCTTGTCTCTGATCAACTCTTGGAAAGTTTCCATGTAAACTTTGCAACAGAGCACCAAACATGCATGAAATTAATACTCCTCCTTTGCCTGCTGTTGATTTCAAATAAAACTAGAGTTGAATAGACCTTCCAGCAGAAAGATGTCCTATCATTTTCTAGTGTAAAAGAATGGAACAGCACAATTTGAAATTGCTGCTTATGTAACAGGAGCCTGTGAACTGCAACAATATTTAATTGAGGGAAAAGTAACTGTAGGGGAATTGCTTGGAGATCTGCCAGAAGGATTTTAACAGCTGGAAGTTGAAAAGTGATTAATTTTGACAGCAATAAATGCTTCATGTTCATAAGTAATTATGTTTAGATTTCTGAGCTGGTTGAATTCTTCTCTGTGTATTATTAACATTTTACTAGCCAAATAGGAATTTGGATACATTTTTATTAAGATAATTTATTTTAGTTAATGAAACAGATTTTTTTTTCCTCCAAAATTTTCCACTTTAGTCTGGAAAAAACAAAGGCTCTAACAGGGCTTAGAATAAGGTATGCAAGGTAACAAAGGGTATAATGAAAAACAATGTGCAAAAGACAAGGGAATGTACAATAGCATTAAAGGGCACTAAATGTAAAATGAATGAAAGCACATACTCTTTTGGATACGTCATGGTCAAATGCAATTGATTGGTACAAGGGTTATGAATCAAATACTGTGCTAACCTACTGGCGTTGGACAGGATTATTACCTCCAGTCTAAGAGATAAACCAGAGCAGGGCCCATGGAGAAAGAGTTCTTTGTAAAGATAGTCTTGTGAGGTTTGTCCCTCTCATTCCACGGGGGAGGGGGAGGACAAGGAACAAGTCATAGGGCCCATACATGGACCAGTCATAGAACAAGCCATAGGGCCCATAGATAAAGTTGATGTTCAATTTTGGAGGATACACAAAAGGCCAGACAAACTATGGTAAAGCCCCTGTCCTGACAGTCTGGTGCCTGGACTGCCTCTATCAAAATCACCTCCAATTTAGGCCTCAGCTTAGAGTGGTTTAGGGAGTCAACAGGAAATATAAACCAATGCTAAATTCCCCTAGGTGAGACAATATATTGTCCCTCATCCCAGCTTGCCTACTTCTAGCATGGAGCTGAGCCCCACATGCAGCCCTCAATGAGATATAGAGGAAGGCTGGAGCAGAAGTTCAGAGGCAACATTATCTGTTCAGGAGCGGGAGATCCCAGCACCGATATTGGATAAAATGAGAAGGACAACTGCTTTCATTTGTAGCTATGGATATGAAGGTATTCACTTCTCATGCTTCCAATTACAATCTGATCATGAGCAGAGTAGAATTTCTCTAAAAACATTCCCTCATCTAGCACTTGCTGGCATGTATTAGTGAGTGGGGATTGACTGCCTTTGACTACCTTATCCAGACAGGCACAAATTCTGTGACAGGGATAGAGTGTTGGGATAAATACTGGAGGCACTATTCTAACTTGATCTGATTCAGCTTGAGGTTCCTATCATCTGTGGCATTACAGCACCACTTAAAAACACTGACTGCAATGACAAATAGAGTTGGAAGAGTGCAAAGGAGGGTTGAGTGTCAAAAGAAACTTACAGAAATTTCTGGGGAACTATGTGGGGAAGTGCTATGGTAACATGCCCACAATGATTATGAAAAGTGACAGAAGCAAGATCAGTTTGTAATGAATTGGTTGCCTTATGTTAATACGCATATCCTCAGCATTGCATAAATAATTAAAGAAAAGAGGAGCAATCATAATATCTACTGAGCAATGGAAATGCATCAAATGGAACGAGCTACTGCATGTAAGAACTGCGCAGCACAGCACCTGATACCCATGCCACAGAGATGTCAATATAGAAAGAAGCAGGTACCATGTGCTACATGTGTAGCAAAACCATTACCAGGCATTAGGGGTGTGCGAAACGGGCCGTACTTGATTCAGATTCAGCCCAAATCGCGGACAGTGATTTGATTCGTTGATTTGGATCACTGTCCCTGATTCAATTCAGCCAAATCCGAATCTGAAGATTCGATGTTGATTCAGAGAATTATTGATTCAGCCATAGACAAATCTTTTTTCTACATACCTCAAGGTACCAGGCATGGCTCATGAATGCTGCGATGCTGGTGTGGATGGAGCATCCTGGGGGGGGGGCTGCGTACTCAGCGGTGAACCTGTCCACTTCCAGTACATTTCCAGGTCTGCCAGGGAGTGCATGGCCCCTCCCCCCACCCCGCTTCCCCCTGGCTTGGCGATCAGTCATAGGAGGACCCCCTGGACCCAGGAGGCACCAGTCGCTGAGCCAAGAGGGGTGAGGGGGGGCCCCCATATGCTCCCTGGATGACCTGGATATGGACTGGAAGTACTTCTGGTCCACATCCAGGTTCACCACCAAGCATGTGCCTCCCCCCCACTCCTGTGACACACTCCATCTGCCCCAGCATCACAGTATTCACGAGCCATGCCTGGTATCTCGAGGTATGTAGAAAAAACGTTTAAAGCTGTGTCTATGTCCAAATTGCCGAATCTTTTCGAATCAATTCAGAGGGTTCCGATTCGATTTGGAAAGATTAAAGGGTTTCCTGATTCGATTTGAATTCAGAGATTTGGCCACCAAATCAGGCCAAATCTCCACTGAATCAAATCGGGGACCAAAGCTTCACGCAGCCCTACCAGGCATATACCAGCCACTAACAAACACACAGACAAATTCATTATGAAGATAGAGTGTTCAGGAAACCCTTCTCAGAGCTACAGATTCACCTGCCTGAACAATGCTTAATGGAGACTGGAAATCTCCCATGCTGGAGTTAAATACATTTACAACAAACCAGAGTCACATCTAATCTCATGGCTTTGTTCCCCATTATGAGAGTCACTTGAAATGTTTGCCTTGTCCCTGGCATGGCTGGTAAAATAAAGAACTTCATAAAATTAGGCCAGAAATGCAGGTGCAGAGAAACAGCTAGATAAACAAGGTGGCACTAGTGGAATTATTCTTCCACTGTGTGCATTTGTTTCAGAGGTTTGAGTGGTATTTACACAAGTTTCTTTTCAAGTCTACTCCCAATACTTCCTTATTTAAAAGACGCTAGCATCCTGTCCTTCCAGTGAACTATTTCCTCTGAGAGCACAACAAAATCTTTCTACTCTAGCAAATATCTATTTGGAGGCAAAGGAAAGCTGCTTCTCATCTGAGTTTGTACAAAGAGTTCTATTGCTGGGCACAGAAAAAAAATAAAGTGTACTGGTGAAACCAAAGGAGTAAGTGCCACACTGACATTCTGCCCTATACCTGCTGAGGGATGGCTGCACTGCCTGACCCAGGCCTGGCTCAGTCATTCCAGCTAGGGACAGACATTACACATGAACCAGTTTAAATGATCAGAAACCGGTTTAAACCTGTAACAGAACAGACATTCAGTGCACATAAACAAGTTTGAAAATGGCTGAAACCAGTTTGAGATAAACCTTGTTGAATGTAGTATCAGACTTAACTGATTTGGGTCAAACTGGTTTATGCAATGTCTGTCCCAGACCCCTGGCTGTTTTAAGTTAAACCAGACACCCCCAGCATCCCAGCAAGCTCTCTGGGCTGGGCAAGGCTCTCTGCTCCACAGCAGAACTGGCCCCTCCCCTCTGCTCCCTGGCTGGAGCTCCAGCAGAGACTGCAGGCTGCTCCCCCTCACCATTCCCTGCTAAGCAGGAACTCCCCACTCCCAGACCACATGCCGGCTAGGTTGGCAGATGGGGACAAAGACAGAATCAACAGGTAGCTAGGTGGTAACGTCCCTCTGGTGTTTTCTTAATGGGCTCATAAATACTGAGTTAAGGGTGATAAACACTGTTATCAATTCCCTGCTGGATTAATCAGAGCATTCTGCCAGGGCCTAGCCATGCCCCTCCGTCAGCTCAGTACTATAGAAGCAAAGGGAGGGTTGCTCTAGCATTCCTCGGCTTCTAGCCTGAGCCGCTTCAGGCATATGGCTGCATGTCTAGGATGTAAGTGCAATTACAAGCTGATTTAGCCTAGCCAGGTTAGACTAACCTGCAAAGATTGAATCAATTAAGGCTCAGGCTTTTTGAATGTCTGTCCCTAGCCTCCGAGTCAAGAGGGGAAGTGAGTAACTGGCACTTCTTGATGCTTAGGTTCATATTCCAGCTCTGTATGTGGTCGTTTCAGGGGTGTCATCTCACCATACTTCTTGGTTAACATTTATGCAGTACACAAAGCCACCACAGGGTATTGTATAGCTGGTAGTTTCTACTCAAGAATGGGTATGAAACATTCTCAGCTATTGTATTTACCATGCTTCAATGAGTTTTTAAACATGCTGGAAGAAGAGAGATAGGGATTTGATCTAATAAGCACCAGTTAACACAGCAGGATACCTTGGCAGTAGATAAAATCAAGCCAGGAATGAGAACTGTGATGACTATTAAACAGACTAAACATAATGTATTGTTCCTAACAATTGTGGACCTTTTTGTCTCTCCTACATCTGTGTGCCGAAGGAAATCTTTATGCATTGATCTCTACTTCCTGTGCTGAAGAAATAGGCTGTTTTCTATCTCTCTCCCTTATGACTAGCTTAGGCACAGCACAGCCTGGGGAGGTATAGGTAGATCAGGAGTGGAGCTAGTGGGGATACTTTTCATCCCATGACATGGGAGTCCTGAAGGCCTTCATTTACTTTCATCAGCATGCACTGGGAGCAGGGCTGGGCTTCAGTCCACCCACCCCAGCCTCCAGTGCCTGCTGAAAAAAACCCAGACCAAGTTCTCTCCACTCCCTTCCCACCCTCCCATTCTGAAGACAACTGTGGGGCTGGGAGTGGGGAGGGGCTGCAGACTTGCAGCCACTCCAAATTGCAGCTGGATCCCCCAGCCCCAGGACCCAACAGTGAACTTCTGTTGGGTCCTGGGGATCACAGTAACTTAGGTGCATCCTGTGAGGTGCCATGAGTTACAGCAGGGAGCTACACTTCTGTCTGAACCCAGAGTAGCATGAAAAACACATTACTTCTTGAACATTTCCTCAACTGTCACTTATACAGCACTCCTACCCTGCTGCTAGTCCTTTTGTCACTTTTATTCATCCATAGGTTTAACTGTTTGGGTTGTATGCTCATGCATCTTTTTTATTTTCAAGCAGCAATAAGTAATTTTGAAGTAATTTGTAAAACAGACCTGAAGGATGACATTTCAAATGAATATTGCAAGGTATGAAGTCTTTTCTAGTTAGGATCATGTAGCACTGTACAAACTGGATTAGATTCAATTTAGCTATATTCAAATCTTAGTTTGAAGAAGCTACAACATGTTTGTAAGGCCTCCATTTAGTAAGACAGACAACTTATTCATAGCCTTTGCTTTCCCCATCTATGTTAATTCCTTTTTATTATCAGCTTTCTTCAGTATACAAGACAATGAAAGAAGAGAGCCTGTGTATGTCTTGTCTAAACTAAATTAGTTCAGGAATTATCTCATGTATATTTCAGCCTGGCCGGAAAAGTACTACACTGTTATAGCCAGCTTCCTCTGCTGTTGGATCAAAATGAAATACTCCAACCCAAAAACTGCTTTAAAATAAGACTATTTCAGGAAATGAGGAATCAAAGCCCAGATACTTTTCTATCAAATTCACAACCTGTATAGAATTTGTTCCTTCTCTCTAGTGACACTGCCTCTTGCCCCATTGTCATATCAAGATTTACTCTTAGAATTCCCTGTACACTCAGCTGTCAGCAAAACAGCTTTGTTTGCAGCCACTGAAAAAGACAGCTGTACATTTGCTCAGTAGAAAATAAGGAGGGGCAGAATTTATCAATGCAAAACTTTGAAGCTGTGTTTTCTTGTTTTCTATTTTTTAAAATCATCACAAGTTATCTACTTGGCAGGCAAAGCCTTGTAGTCTGAGCAATGGTCCCTAGTTGCCAGTTGTGATTTTCCACAAGGTGGCAAATTTCTACTGGTGAGAAAGCATGGTCCAGGCTTAAGAGAATGACCAAATAATGACAGAAATGACAGTTTTAGGGCATTGTATTAATCATTTGCTGGTCATTGGAAGCTGTTGGAAGCAAACATAGTCTTTCTACTGAAGTTTTCAGTGGCAGGACAACAGCAAGTGTTGCCACTGAACTGTTATATTTCACTGTGAAGTCCTTGGGTTCTTGGGTCCTATTGTGGATTCCTAAAGCACTTGATCATTACTAATCCTAGTAATCCTTCTAAATACCAGTGTGTGGGATGGTGTACGGGAGTGTATCTGGTAGCCGTGTCGGTCTGAGATAAAAAGAAATGCAAAACTCTAGAACTCTTGGTTCAGAAATGAGACCTTTTATTAGACCAACTAAGAAATCACAAAAGACAATTTTTTTCTTAGCTGGTCTAATAAAAGTTATCATTTCTGAACCAAGAGTTCTAGAGTTTTGTATTTCAGTATGGTGTATGCACAGAAAGCCAAAAGCACTGCTGGTGGCCAGCTGCTTGGCTGATAACAAGCAGATACAAGAAGACAGCCTGGTTGTACGTGTTGAACATTTCTTACTGCTTGGAAAAAAGTCTTTGAATCACCAAATTGTGTGTGTGGTGCTTTGACAGTACAGAGTTAGATACTGTTCTGATGCAGTTCAAATACTGACAATCAGTTTCAGTGTAGACCAAGGGTGCTCAACTGCTGGCCCATTGACCAGATTCAGCCCACAGTCCCATGTCATCCAGCCCATGGGGCTCCCTATGGGTCCAGAAATTTGATGCAGAACAGTGGCAGCACTCCCCCACCACCAAATTTCTGGACCTGTGGGGAGCCCCACATCTTGCACTCTGGATCAGAGACCCAATCCCAGTGTGCAGGGCTAAGCAGGGGCAGCACCAGGCCTCAGGGCCCAATCCCAGCATACTTGTGTGGGAGTGGATGGTGCTAGGACCCCAGGACCCAATCAGAAAGTACTGGGGCAGGAGGAGGTAGTGCCAGACCCCTGAGGTGGTGCTGAGTCCCAGGGTCCACCCCTAAACATCAGAGCAGGGAGGGGATGGTCTGAGGCTCCAAGGCCTGATCCTGGCATGTGGGGCTCAATCTAGCCCACAAACTCAACATTTCCTACTCAGTTGGCCCATGGGGCCAAAAGGTTGAGCATCACAGCTCTAGACTATTTCAGAATCTAAATATACTTTACATTCTTTACAAGTTGCAAGGTTCATAGATTTTATAGACATTAGGGCTGGACGGGACCTTGTAAGATCATCGGGTCCAGCCCCCTGCCCAAGGGGTAGGAAGTCAGCTAGGCTTAAAGAATCCCAGCAAGATAAGCATCCAAACGTTTCTTGAAAGAGTCCAGGGTAGGTGTTTGCACCCCCTCTGGGGGCGGAGTTTGTTCCAGGCCTTGGGGGCTTGGACAGTAAATAATTTTTTTCTTTTGTCCAGCGTAAAACAATCTTGCAGGAGTTTGTGACCGTTGCACCTTGTCATCCCCCGGGGTGCTCTGGTGGACATGTGTTCCCCAGATCCTGATGCACACCTCTTATGTACTTATAGGCTGCCACCAAGTCACCCCTGAGCTTGCACTTCTCCAGACTGAAGAATCCCATAGCTCATAGCTTCTCTTCATAAGGCCTGTTTTCATTCCCTCTGATCATACACATGGCTCTTTGGACTCTTTCAAGCTTCTCCACATCCTTCCTAAATTGTGGAGCCTGAAATTGAATGCAGTACTACAGCTGGTGCCTCACCAAAGGCCGAGTACAGTGGGAGAATGACATCCTGGGTCTTGCTTGAGATGTGTCAGTAGATGCAAGCCAGAGTTGTGTTCACTTTGCCAGCTGCAGCATTGCATTGGTGGCTCATATTCATCTTGTGGTCAGTCATGACCCCCAAGTCTCTTTCGGTCATGGTGCTAGCAAGTGTAGCATTGCCAAGCCTATGAGTATGATGTGGGTTTTTATTCCCAAGGTGGAGCACCTGGCATTTCTCCATATTGAATGCCATCAGGTTTTCAACCTCCCACCTTGCAAACCTATCAAGATCAGCATGGATCACCAGCTTATCCTCAAGTGCGGAGACTCTTCCCCAAAGTTTGGTGTCATCAGCAAACTTGGCCAGTCCACTTTTGACACCAGAGTCCAGATCATTTATGAAGACATTAAAGAGTACACGTCCAAAAACAGAGCCTTGGGGGACACCACTAGTCACCGAGTGCCATGTTGACTCGGTTCCATCAACTACCACTCTCTGGGTCTGACCTTGGAGCCAGTTCTCCAGTCACTGGACTGTGGAGCAGTCAAGGCTGCAGTTGCCCAATTTTTCCATGAGGACATCATGGGACACCAGGTCAAAGGCCTTTTTAAAGTCTAAATATATGACATCAACCTCTTCCATCTTGTCCGGGTGATAAATCACCTGGTCATAGAAGGAAATGAGATTGGTCAAACAGGACCTACCCACAACAAACCCGCGCTGGCTATCCCTCAGAATGTTGCCTTCTGTTAGTCTGTCAAGAATGGTTTCTTTGATAATTTTTTCCAAAATCTTCCTGGGCATTGAGGTCAAACTAATTAGCCTGTAGTTTCCCGGGTCTTTTTTTTCTCCCTTTCTTGAAGATGGGCACCACATTGGCCCTCTTCTAATCTTCAGGTACTTCGCCCGAGAGCCATGAGTTTTCAAATATCCTCACCAGTAGCTGCCAGTGGCTACGGTGTCTGCCACTTCCTTTAGCACTCTTTGGTGCAACATATCTGGACCAGTTGATTTATGGGGGTACAGCCTCTCAAGATGCTCCCTCACAAGATCCACACCAATGGTGGGCGTATATTCATCTTTACCCTTGTCATCCTGCATCATGTTAGGCAGGGTGGTCCCTTCGGGCTGGTGAAAAACGATGCAAAGTAATCATTAAGCAGATTGGCTTTTTCCTGGGTGTCAGTAGTCAGCTGCCCCAGTTGGTTTAGCAGGGGTCCAATGTTGCCCTTGTTTTTCTTTCAACTCCCCACATATCTGAAGAAGGACTATTTATTGTCCAAGATTCATGTAGCCAGATGGAGTTCAGCTGCACCCTTGGCTTTTCTAGTGCGCTCCCTGCAGGTGCAGACTAGTGCAGTATACTCCTCCTTAGTGGTGTTTCTTGTCCTCCAACCATTATACGCCTCTCTTTTTAGACATAGGAGATCCATGAATTCCCTGTTGAGCCAAGGGGGTTGTTGAGCCCTTTTACCACCTTTCCTACGCATGGGGATGGACTCCCCTTGTGTTTCTAGGATCACTTCCTTAAGGAGCAACCACTCCTCACAAAACTCCCCTCCCTGTGAAATCATGGCCTCCCAGGGCCTTAAGAACAAGCCTCCTGAGCTTATGAATGTCAGCTTTCCTAAAGTCAAGGACTACTGCATTGCTGGCTGACTTGCCTGCTTTGGGATGGATAGTGAAAGTGATCAACGTGGTCAGTGTCACTCAGCTTCCCTTCAATTCTTGGATTGCCAATTAGAGAGTCCCCTTTAACCAGTACCAGGTCCAGCAGTGCCTTGCCTCTTGTCACCTCATAAACTTCTTTGGACAGGTAGAACTCATCCATGCATGTAAGGAAGCATTGTGACCAATCAGATTTGGCCGAGTGTTCATCACATGAGATGTCTGGGTAGTTCAAGTCTCCCATGACAACCATGCACCAAGAGTGTGCAGCCTCAGCCAGTTCCCTGGCAAATTCTTGGTTAAGCACTTGTTCCTGGTTTGGAGGTCTGTAGTAGACTCCTACCATTGTATCCCCTTCACTACATTCCCCTCATATTCTAACCCAAAGGATCGGTACATTTTCTTTTGCAATAGAATATTTTGGCCTTCCTGAAAAATATGACTTTTGTTTGGGATGGTTTCATATTAAGGCCCACATTGTACCCTGTTTTCATTGAATCTTCTATACACAGCATCAAAGTCAGTATGAAACAGAACTACATCCTGAACAAAAATCAAAATCAGCAGTTTTGTATGATGATGGGAAGAGTCTGTTTCAAAGCCAAGTAGAGGTGCACTAATACATCAGTCCCATATCAGACTGGCACTGATATAGGGAAAATTGACAGTATTGGAAATCAGCTTTTTTTGCCTGATATGACTGATAATGTGGCTGATAAATGCCCCATGCATGCATGCAGTTGGCTTGGAGAGCAGCACTGGCTGGTAAATCTGTTGTGGTAGAAAGCAGGGGAGAGGGAAGGGGTGTGGGACAGGGGAAAGGGAGTGGGGCAGGGGCAGGTGCTGCTCAGCCAGGGTGGGACAGGCATGGGACGGAGCCGCAAGCAGCTCGTCCAGGGGACGTGGGGCAGCTCCTGCTGCTACATGCACCCAGGAGGCATATATCCCCAAATCTGCACATGAGGCAGGGCTGGCTGGGGCTGGGGGCTGCACCAGGCTCTTCCTGGCAGGGATGTTAGGCCAGGGTGGCACCAGGCTCTTCCTGGCAGGGGGGGGCTGGGCCAGGCTGCACTCGGGGCATGCCATCGCTATTGGTCCAAAAAATCTCAATCAGTGCACCTCTAAAGCCAAGTGAATGATCAGTTTGTCTGAATTCATAATTCAGGATCAGAGAAAACAAGCAGAGAGCCAGGACATCACCCTAATTGTTAATCCAGGACTTGTGACTTGTGGTTCAGTGGGAGTTAGTAATTATCATGGAGGGGTTGAAATGGTCAAAAGGTGTTCTGATCGCTCCATTTATGGGACTTGGAATCCCAAAGAGTCAGAACATTTCAAAAGGCTGCTTGTGCCCAAGTCAAATGCTTTAGAGAAGAGAACAGAAATCATAAATAAAGGCAGCTGGTTGGTTTTGATTGCCTCTGACCAGTCACTTCACATAGCGGATTGGTTCCGATATGTCCCTGTGCTTCACAATCCAGTGTATTTGGTTCGTACATAGAAGTGAAGGACTCAGTCCTATTATTGATCTTTAATGGCACTGACCCAAAAGGGAATTATTCATATAAATTTGATCTTTTTTCCAAGCAATTTGGACTACTGGCCCAATATACCAATATTTGGGAGCTGTTCCATGAATCATTAATTCATCACATGAACCAACTAAAGTTTATTAGTTTCAGATCACCATGCCACAATGCTTCCGTACTCAATCTGGAACGAAGACCTTTCTGAATTTTGGCTGTCCAGCAGCTCATATGAATTCATCCACAGCAAATTGGCTCCGGGGTCGGACCCAGAGAGTAGTAATTGATGGAAGTCACTCATCGTGGTGTCCTGTGACCAGTGGGGTCCCCCAAGGTTCTGTCTTTGGACCCATACTGTTCAACATCTTCATTAATGATGTGGACACTGGAGTCAGAAGCGGACTGGCCAAGTTCGCCGATGACACCAAACTTTGGGGCAAAGCATCCACACCAGAAGACAGGTGGGTGATCCAGGCTGACCTGGACAGGCTCAGCAAATGGGCGGATGAGAATCTGATGGTGTTCAACGCCGATAAATGCAAGGTTCTCCACCTTGGGAAAAAAAACCCGCAGCATCCTTATAGGCTCGGCAGTGCTATGTTGGCTAGCACTATGGAAGAAAGAGATTTGGGGGTCATCATTGACCACAAGATGAACATGAGCCTGCAATGCGATGCTGCGGCTAGTAAAGCGACCAAAACGCTGGCTTGCATCCATAGATGCTTCTCAAGCAAATCCCGGGACGTCATTCTCCCCCTGTACTCGGCCTTAGTGAGGCCGCAGCTGGAGTACTGTGTCCAGTTTTGGGCTCCACAATTCAAAAAGGATGTGGAGAAGCTTGAGAGAGTCCAGAGAAGAGCCACGCGCATGATCAGAGGTCAGGGAAGCAGACCCTACGATGACAGGCTGAGAGCCCTGGGGCTCTTTAGCCTGGAAAAGCGCAGGCTCAGGGGTGATCTGATGGCCACCTACAAGTTTATCAGGGGTGACCACCAGTATCTGGGGGAACGTTTGTTCACCAGAGCGCCCCAAGGGATGACGAGGTCGAATGGTCACAAACTATTTCAAGATCGTTTCAGGCTGGACATAAGGAAGAATTTCTTTACTGTCCGAGCCCCCAAGGTCTGGAACAGCCTGCCATCAGAGGTGGTTCAAGCGCCTTCATTGAACACCTACAAGATGAAACTGGATGCTTATCTTGCTGGGATCCTATGACCCCAGCTGACTTCCTGCCCTTTGGGCAGGGGGCTGGACTCAATCTTCCGAGGTCCCTTCCAGCCCTAATGTCTATGAAATCTATTAAATGAGTCACAATTAATGGAAAGATTTGTTGAAGTAGGAGATGATGGCTCCATTCATCATTAGCATTAATGTCTCCATTCTTTTTTAAAGTACCAGTAGACTAACAGGAGTGAAAGGCTGATCACCCCAAAGTTAGTAGGGTTAGAATGTCACTACAGGTGAATCGCAAATAGCTCTCCTGCTACAGGTGAAGTGCCTTCAGTTTTCCCTTAAGCTGTTGAAAGTAGAGAGCACTCAGCACTTAGATGATTAGGCATACTCAATATATGAAACATTAAATGGATTCACCCATGTGAAGGGTTTATAGTAAATTTATTGTCCTGGTTTGCCATTTGTGCTGCTCCTAATCATCAGCTTTTCTTAGACAAGTGGGTATACTGACATAAGCAGCTGGCACCCCCAAAGAATACACAACACACTATTACTGGAGGGTATGTCTTTTTCTTTCCCGCATGGTCCTTAAAGGGATAATAAGGCTGCCATTACTCTGTATTTCTACCTTTCTTTCTCTTTGGAAGGTTTATCAGTTCTAGATTAATTCAGATAATACCTGTTTTTATAGTTACAAACTCTCAAGCTCTCTGCCTAGCTAATCCTGGGAAACAGCTTTGGAAGCAAGTCCATGTAATGAACATAGATAGTATGGTTTCAAAAATGACCATATCAGCATAGAGAGAAGGAGATTTAAATGAGATTTTAGATCAGAAAGGGGCAGAAGACTAGGTGGTTAGGTTTGATTTTACAACCCAAAGCAAGGATTATTTTTATTCAGATCCCATTGTATCCAGAACTTGAAGGGGAAATAAATAAGGGATTCCAGCTTTAGCCCATCTACATTTTGAAAAGAAGTAGGTAAAACCATGGACAATTATGTATTATGAACAGCATTTTGAAACCCCAATCAAAATCAGGGAGCCACTGCGCTTGGTGCTCTACAAACATATAGTAAGAGACAGATCCTATACCAAGAAGCTTTCAAAAACAAAGACCAGAGAGACAAAGGAAGTCTTGTAGTCTCATTTGATAAATGGGAATCCAATGCACAACATGATTCAGCAGTGTCTTATCCAAAGTCACACATGGAATGAGAGAGAAAAATCAGGAACTGAGCCTATATCTCCTGAGTCAGTCTTAATCAAAGCCATCCTTCCTCTTGCTAGTTTTGGTTCTGTAAACATATTGTGGGTCAGGTTTTGATTTTTCAGAACCAAAGACTCGTGTTTTCACTATGCTTTATCAAATTCCCCCTCCCAAATAACTGAGGGCATGAGAAAAGTGTTGCATTATATAACAGGGCATTAAGGCAACTATAATCTTTAAAAGGCCTGAATGTTCGAAAAGATTCCCTTCAGCCTGATTTTACCTACTGGAATGCCAATGCTTCCCATGTGTGAGCATGCACCAGGTAGATGCTCATCTGAACACTTGCTCTGTATGTGAAAATAGCCATTTGTTCTCACTTAGAAAACAACAGTGGTCCTGAGAAACCACAAGACTTAAGTATTTGCCTCATCTTGAATTTCATGAACTTATCTACTGCACCAAGTTCCTAAAGATTATTTTAATAGACTTTTTTCTTTTAAAATACTCTGTGGTGCTAGACTCTTCATACAGGGGTTTTAAACCTTTTTTAAAAAGTGTACCCCTTCTGCCTCAAAGTTTCAGCTCATGTACTCCTTTATATTTTTTCTTGGGGTGGCAGGAGCAGAACGAGGCACTCGTGGTGAGGGAAGGAGTGGGGCCAAGGCTGCACAGCCCGGGCAGAGTGTGGGATGGAGCTGTGAGAGCGGTTAGTCCAGGAGGTGCGGGGAGGTGGGGGCACATGCCCCCCAGATCTGTGTGTAGGGTGGAGGCAGCTGCTGCTGCAGGCTGGGCTCTGCACCCTGCTGCCCCAAGAGCCACACAACACCATGTGCCTTCTGTGGCTGGGCAGGCAGAGGACAGACACAGACTAACAGGTAAGTGTGTGGGGGGGAAGGGGCAGGGCAGGGAAGAGGGAAGGGGCCAGATCAAGAATGTGGTGGGGAGTACATCTGTGCCCACTCCCAGGAGCAGGGCCGGGGGGCAAGGGCAGCGGTGCCCCTTTGCGGGCCGCACACACACTGCCCGGCCATAGGAAAGCAATGCAGTGTGTGGCAGCAGTGGTGTGGGGTGGTGGCAGCCGCTGCGTGCGAGCCCCGCCCCCCATCTGGCCAGCATGTGTGCAGCCCACAGAGGGACACTGCTGCCCTCCCCCCCCCCACCCTGCTCCTGGAAGCAGGCACAGACAGTGAGATGAGGTGGGGGGCAGGACGACACCGCAGTGTGCTGCATAGGGCTGGCAGCACCCGACACGCCCCGCTGCCTCCCACAGGTAAGAAGCAAAGTATGGGAAGGCACTGAGGGAGATGCTGCTGCTGCGCCCCAGGGTGCACGCCATCCCTGTCCACCTGCGCATACCCTCCATGTCCTTTCTAAGTACCCCTGGAGGTATGCGTACCCCTGATTGACAACCCCTGTCTTAAGGGATGACGAATGAATGAGACTAAAAATAAGATCTAAAAGCATGAGGAGATTCCCAGAGGTAAAAGTGAAAGTTTGATGCCTACCTTCCATTCATGTACAATAGGAATTAGGGGCAGAGCCAGTTAATTATAAAGTCACCCCAACACATAACATCAAAGGGCTTCAGCTCTGGTCAAGGATCAAAGCACTAGAATAGGCTACCTAGAGAAACTGGAATCTCCATCCTTGGAAATTTTTAAGACCAGGTTGGATGAACACTTGGCTGGCATGGTTGAGTCAGGGATGATCCTGCCTTGAGCAAGGGACTGGACTAGATGATTTTGTTTGGTCCCTTCATACCCTAGTGTCTTATGATCCTATATATATACCTTGGATCCCAATACAGTCCATTTGCTTCCAAAGACCAGTCCAGTTTGAATGAGTTTAGGTGCTGATGTGCTCTAAACAGAGAATAAGGAGAGGTAGGGATGGTTTATTCTTTGGGAGTGGCAGGGAACCCACACCCGCTATGCTCTTCCCAGAAGATTTCCAGTGAGACCATTTTGGACTCATCCCCAGATGAGCCACTCTCAAGCACCCCAGAGGCTGGGGGCTGTAAAGAAGAAACAGAGATGAACCTAGATCAGCATTTCTGAGGCACTTCCAGGTATGGAACACACCTCTGGACTCATGTGGCAGGGCATGTTCAAGCCCATTGGTGGTGGAACCTGCCCCTGGAGTATAGTCAAGCCTATATTTGCCTCCATCCAACAATTCAAAAAGTCCTGAGCCACCAAAAATGCAGCCAATAGGACTCGCTTAACAAAGGGGCATGTCTAAGTACCAGCCCTTTTGTGGAGCTTGAGTCTCTGACTTAAGTTGAGCATTACATGCCTCTGTTCACTTGCAATCTCTCCTGCCTAGTCTAAATGCAGGGAATGTATACCTAGCCTCTCCATTTGTAGTGATGACCAGGTTCAATGAACCCAGGCAATGGGAGACCTGAGTTCTAGGCCCTCCATACCCTGATTGGATTTGTACCATCATCACCTAAATTCCCACAAAGTATTTTTTCATATAGTCCAATATTACTGGCCTATAACTTGTCTTTCTGAAAATAATTACCTCTTACTCACTTTTTAATACTACTAATCAATAAATGTGTAGATGAATAGAAAGGTTTGCATCTAGCTCATGAACAGCATGATGAAGGTTCTGGCTTCTAAGATATTACCTGATTTGAGAGCTATTGTTTCCTCACTAGGAAACTCTAGTCTTAAAAACAACATATTCAAATGATTCAATGGCTAATATTGTTTTAAAAATATACTTTCATTATTGATTCATATGGGAATCATATATAGACAGAAGGGCTTCTACTCATTTTGAGAAATTCTAACTGAATGTTCAGCTATGATTTAAAAGATCAGATTAGACAGTCCGTTTTGATAAATTAGTTATTTCTATAATTCATTAGGGAGGTTTTAAATAAAAAACCCATTAAATCAGTGGATGAGCTGTTCTTAGGGAGAGTAATCAGAAGATAATCAAACTGGACTTGAATAATTTTATCACACCCCATCTACTGCATGCTTTTTAATGATCTAAGGGATGAGATTAGATCTTCATTATGAACTACTTAGAAATATAATTTAGATAGATGGGAAAGTAATTTGAAGAATGGTAATGAGTTTCTTTTGAAGTTTGGAAGCTATGCGTCTGACAGATTTGTAAATAATTATTGCTTATCTAGAAAGAGCCAGGAAGTTGTTGAAATGTCCAGATTGTATTTAATTAATCAGCAGTTTCAGCTGAAGGTGAAGGAGGGAAATCATTGCTGTAATACATACCCCTCCCTCCACAATATTCCTTGTCACCAAGTCTGAAGAGATATGTGTATTATATATATGTGCTGATCAAACTATACAGTCTTGTTTTCTCTATGCAAATCTTATTAGCAACCTTATTCAAATATGCCTTGGTGCATAAGCAAAACTGGCCAGGTAGGTTGTACATAGTGATCTACAGACTGTTAAAAAAGTCATTCATCCAGTCAGGCTCATTATCACATTTTAGCCACCCAGAGGTAGCCTGCTTGTCTCATTGACCTATTAATACCAGGACTTTTAGATTGCAAGTTTTTTGGGCCAGGACTATCATTATTATTATGTATCTGTACATCACCTAGTACAATGGACCTTAGGAATTACTATAATATAAACATTAAATAATAATATTAAATCGAAAATGTCCCATTGAAAAAGCACTTAGCACCAGACCCCCCAGCTGTGTTAGAGTGGTATCTGATGCAGGCAAAGAGGGCAGTGGTAGACAAGTAAGTGGCTTAAACACCTTCCACCCTTCAAAACTCTCTTTTTCTCTCTCCCTCTCTTTCCCAACTTGAAGACTGATCTGAAGCAGATCACACTTGGATGAAATACAGAGCAGACTTGAAGCTGCTATCCACTGTGCTGTTTCCTTTTGCAAATGGGTGGGGAAGGAGAAATTTCAGTGAACTACATGTATTGGTCTTATGAGGGAAGAGCAGAATTCAGCTAAGGCGGAGCCTTGCCCCTGATAAGTTTGAAACAGAACCCTGTATCCAAATTCTCTAAGATTTGGTAATGCTTAGGTTTGGAAAGTCACCTGTTTCAGATTAGGTAGAATTCTATGGTTGTATATCTGGTCTAGAGTCATTTTCTTCCTCTCACAAATGAACATTAGTTAGCATACCAAATCTGTAATTCTCGCTTGGGAGGGTGCCTCAAGAGGATGTAAAAAGAATTCCCCCAGGGTCATACTTCTGGCAGGGAAAACACTTGATCTAGTTAAAAATGCCTCTTGCCCTGGTCATGGGAACTCTAGAGAAGAGTGGGGTACTTGTTTTGTCACTACCCAGAATATTCTTTCCCCTCAGATGGTTCACAGAGATACTGTTGTCTCAGTTGAAGCAGAATAAGACAATTAATGATAACACTGCACAAAGTGATTTTCATCCATAGATCTTAAGGCATTGTAAAAAGAAACCATTCATAATTATCAGTATTTTACAGACAAGAAAAAAAAACCTGAATGAACTCTAAAATCAAACATACCCAACTAACATGGTTAAATATAGTTTTCTTGTTCCAAACTAAAGGTAATATCTTGTTTAACATGGTGAGAAAATGCATTAACAAATGTCTTTGCATTTTCTAGCATGCTGCATTAGCCCAGTTGTAGATAAGGTCTGAGTACAAGAACTCTTTCTTGGTAATCCAAGTGAAGGAAAGAATAGCATCTTTGAAAAGACCAGGGTAGTGGAGCCCCTGGAACAAGGAGTAGAAAAATAAATGTGGAGGCTCTCCTGTTTCCAGTTCCCATTTATGAAATCCCTCCCCACATGTTCATTTTCATTGTCTGTGACATATCACATACTACCTATAAAACAGAATGAAATTTGGAGAATTTCTCCAGGCCTAGAATTAGGAACATTGGGCATTGACAAATCTTCATGTGGAGTAGTTTCAAAAGGGAAGAGGGAGGTGCTATTCAGGAGTGCACAGCAGCTGTTACACTCCAACTTCAACATGTGCCCAAGCCTGCAGTGTTACAAGTAAATCATCCCAGCTTTGACTCTGGATGAAGCAGAGTTAAAGCTGGAGTGGTTTTTGGGTGCAGACAGAAGTGCAGCTCCCAACTGTAACTCAGAACAATTTTTGCAAAGCATTTTGAGTTACAACATTACCTCAGACCAAACAGAAGTTCACTGTTGGGTCCAGGGGAGAGAGGAATCTAGCTTCCAAGCTGGGAGCCTGCAGCCAGGTCTGTAGCAACAGCCAGTGCTCTCTGCCAGTGCTCTTTCAGAATGGGAGGAGGGAAAGGCAGTGGAGGGAGCTTGTTCTTGGGTTCCCCAGCTGGTGCTGAAGGGTAGAGCCAGTGAATTGGAGCCTCTCTCTCCCTCCTTTCCCCCCGCCCTCCCATACTTGGGGCAGGCCCCAATTCACCCTCTCCACCCTCCAGGGGAGGCTGAAAACCTCCCAGACTGAACTCCCTCTGCTCCCTTTCCCCCTCCCATTCTGAAAACAGTGACAGACCAGTAGCTCGCCAAACGCTCCATTTTGAAACATCTTTATCTGATACTTCATGCAAGGAGGGGTCAGATTTTCACCCGACTGGCCATTTTTTAAGCTGTCTGTAGCCATGCACTTGTGTTTGGTCACAGCTATAAACTGCTTTCTGTGGCCAGATAAGTGACAATTTTCACCTTATCTACAGCCTGGTGCACGGGTAACAGTGAGAGCATAACAGGTGCTGTGTGCTCCAGAGCAACGGCTCTCCTTCCCCTTTTGAAACCACTCCAAATAAATGTTTGTCCTTGGCAGAAACATATGTAAGGCATACGGCTGGAAGGGACCTCCAAGGTCAACAATTTAGTTCTCTTCTCTTGCAGGCAACCTCTTATTAAGATCTCATTCAGAAACTCATGAAACTTCACCTAGTTATGATTTTGCGAAACTGCCTAGCCTACTAGAAGGCTGTTTCTTTCGATGAGCTGCAAACCTCCTCCTAATTTTCTACCTGAATTTAGTCATGGCCATTTTATAACTATTTATTCTTGTACCAGCATTGTCACCTGACGGTGATAACGAAACTAAAAATGAAATTCTGGTGCCAGTTAAGTCAATGACAAAACCTATCCCCAGTTCAGTAGAGCCAGGATTACACATCCAGACTTTCTGTAAAAAAAAAACCTAAGCTCTGGCTGTATGGCTGGGCAGGAGATAAACATGTGAATAACACCTTAATAATTTATATAGGTTATAATTTATCAATGATAATATTATTCCTATTGAGAACCAGTCAAAAATTGTGAAACTTCATCATCAACGTTTTTAACTATGATGAAAACAGGGAAAATATTCATGAAAATAGATCCTCCCTTGTTCATTCCCAGCTTTATGATTGTAATATGCAGTTACAACCAAACCAAGTGAAATAAACACAATAGAGCCTAGTCCCTTGGGCTAGGGACAAACATTACACATAAATCGGTTTAAGTGATCATAAACTGGTTTAAACCTGTAACAGAACAAACATTCAGTGCACATAAACCAGTTTCAAAATGGCCAAAACCAGTTTGAAATAAACCTGGTTGAATGTAATATCAGACTTAACTGATTTGGCTCAAACCAGTTTATCCAATGTCTGTCCCAGACCCCTTCCTTGTTTAAATTAAACCAGAGTCCTCTAGCATCCCAGCATGCTCTCTGGGCTGGGCTGGGCTGGGCAGGGCTCTGTGCTCCAGCCGCAGGGCTGACCCCACCCCCATGCTCTCTAGCCCAAGCAGAGATCAGCATGGACCTGTTAAGGCAAAGTGGGCAGGGAGGAGGTTAATTCTTCTCTCCTTCCCCTCTTTCTCCATCGCAGCTAGGTCTGCCTGTTTGCTGGGGAGCAGCAGGGAGGCGGTCGTGGCAGTGACCCAAGGGGCTGCCAGACCTTGGCTGCAGGGCAGAAGAGGCAGGAGGAAGAATGAACCCTTCTCCCTTCCACCTTCTCATTAATGGGGCCATGCCAGGGCTCTGTTCTATGCAAGGGGGGTACTCTTCACCCTCCTGCTCCCCCAAGGGTGCTGGGGCTCTGTGGAGTGCTGGGGGGGGGAGGAAGTCCTACTCTCCTCTCCCTCCCCACCCCAGGGTAGGGAGGGGGACTCTGTGATGCTGCCCAGCCCCCAGAGAGGGACTCTTCCCCTGCTCCTCCCCAACCGCAAGGATGGGAGGGGGGCTCTATGCCAGGCTGCCCAGCCTCAGAGGGGGGCTCTTCCCCCTGCTCCTTCCCTCCTGCCACCACAGGGCTGAAAGGGGTGCTCTGTTCAGTGCTGGGGGGTGGAGGGTCTCTCCTCCCCCTGCCCCATGGAGTAGGGAAGGGGGCTCTGAACGGCTGCTTGGCCCCAGAAGGGGACTCTCCCCCCATACATCCCTTTGGTGGGGAGGGGGTACTCTTCCCTCTCCTCCTCCCCCTGCCCCCATGGGGCTGGGAGTGGGGGGCTCTGTGTAATGCCGCCCAGCCCAGCCTGGCTCAGCTGGGGCATGGGGAACAGCTGTAATGGAGCCACAGCTGCTGGGGGTGGCCCCGCCTCTGCAGCCTGTGCAACTTCCTCGGCCTGGGCTGAGAGAGGCCAGTCCAACTTGTAGAGGCAGACCCATACCCTGCAGCTGCAGCTCTGTTATAGCTGCTCCCCATGCCCCAGCTGAGCCGGGCCAGGCTGGGGAGGGCTGCACAAAACCCCCCGCCCTATGGGGGTGGGGGGAGGAGGGGAGGGAGGAGTACCCCCCAGCACTGAACAGAGCATCCCCTCCCCACTCTGCAGCAGCAGGAGGCAAGGGGCTCTGTGTGGCACTCCTCAGCCTGGCCCAGCTCAGCCAGGGCTTTGGGAACAGCTGTAACAGAGCCACAGCTACCAGGGGTGGCCCCACCCCTGCAGGCCAGACCGGCTTTACTCAACCCAGGCCAAGGAAGCCACATGGTCTGGCCGGGCCAGGATGTGGGGGGTGGGGCCGCCCCCCGCAGCTGCAGCTCAGTGAGAGGGACATTGAGCCCTGTCAGTGAGTGCAGCCTGGCCTGGCCCAGCACACGGTCAGCGGCTGCTAGCTGGGCTGGCTCAGAGGCACCATGGGGGCTCATGGGGCTGCAACCAGCCCCTGTGGTGGGAGACTGCGGGCTCCAGGATCCAAGCCAGCTCAGCTAGCCCACTGCCCAGCCAGCCACTGGCTGCACACAGGGCTGGGCCAGGCTTTGCTTGCTGACAGGGCTCAACATCCCAGTCACTGAGCCACAGCTGCTGAGGGTGGCCCCACCCTCCACAGCCCAGGTGGACTGTGTGGCTGCCTTGGCCGTGCCTGAGCAAGCCCAATCTGGGCCATGGGGGCAGGGCCACCCCCAGCAACTGTGCCTCAGTGACAACTGCTCCCCATGCCCTGGCTGAGCCAGCCCAGGCCAGGGAGTGCTGCACAGAGCCTCCCCATCCCCGCCTCATGGTGGCGGGGGCAAGAGAAAGGGGAAGAGTATCCCCCCAGCAATGAACAGAGCCCCCCACCCTGCCTTGCGGGGGAAAGGAGGAGGGCAAGGAGTGGGAAGGAAGAGTGCCCCTCTGGGGCAGGGCATCCCTGTGTGCCGGGACTGCTCCCGGCTGTCAGGGAGCCGCTGGGACAGGCAGAGCTCTCCCCTCCTCCTCCTCCCCTGCCACAGCAGTCTGGCCAGGCTCCCTCGTCACATAACCTCAGCACCCTGCAGGCAAAGGCTGGGGTTTACTCAGGCCTGCCCAGGCTTAGCCACACTCCTCCCCTCTCCTCAGCATCCCTGTGGAAGTGAAGGGCTGCCTTAGTGCCCCCAGGGGTTTTGGCCTGAACCACTGCAGGCATGTGCCAAATGCCTTCACCTGCAAACCAGTTCACTCTCTGCAGATTAAACTAACGTGCAAAGACTGAATCAATTCAGGCTCAGGCTTTTTGAATATCTGTCCCTAGCTATGAGGAACAAGACATTTTTACCTCATTGCTAGCTGCTGACGAATTTGCTCAGCACCTCACAGGATCCCACCCTAGTCTCCAAAGACTTCAGTGATTAGCTTTGCAGTGCATAACTAGCTTTGATTAGATCGTAGACACATTTCAGAGTCCCTTTCATTCTGCAGGTTTGAATTACTTGTTGCTGTTCTCACTGAGCTGGTTGCTCAATCTCCCTTTAGTGAAGTGCTTTGTATCTCAAGGTTGCATATTTGCTGTGTGTTGAAGAGGCAGATTATTTTACTCAATACGGCTGTTAGGATAGGATAATATTCATATCAATTCTAATCCATATATAAAATTATTTCTGCTTTGGGGTTGTCCAACAATTTATGCAAGGCCCTTTTTAAGAATTCTTGTTTTAATTCTTTAAAGAAAAGTGTGGATTTTAGTGTTCATAAAGAGGGCTGGATAGACAAACCTCAGATCTCAAGTCCTTCATTTTTACTGATGATTTATACTCTCTGTATCCAGGTACCATGGGAAACTAACTGGTTCAGAGAGTCATAAATGGCACTATTTTGAAATGCGGGATGCTGAATATACAAGACGTTGTGGGTGTTTTAATTAAAGTGGTTCCCAAGAGTCACTCTCAATAAAATGTGCCCTCTCCCACCCACCCTGTATAGGTGCCTTAAGGTACCACCCTGCCCTGTCTTCGGCCTGATTTCAGACTAATATGGATGATTACCTCTTAGCATAGTTAGCAGTGCAAAATTCCCTATACCATCCTACCAGGACACTGAGTTTTGACCTCCTAAAACTACCAGCCTGAAAATCTGGTTGGGTCCAATTCTCAATCTGATTCAGATGCAGAGTAGCCTGTGGCAACAAGGTGACTGGGAGTTGTGATCTTGACACCAGTACATGGGGATAAATTTCAGACATTACAGCAAGAAAATATCACCTGAAAGGACAGTGGCTAGGTGAAACTTGTACATCTTTGAAACAAATAAAACAAACTCACAGAATAGGGGGAGTTTAAAAACTATGCAGTGCACTTGGAATAAGGGCATATATTAAACCCTTTGAAAAATACACTAAACAAAGTAAATAAATGAATCATGAACCTTTGCCCTGGTATTTTTAATTAGCTGATTCAAATGCCATAAGGAGTTCATTTTTATTACCATTGCATATCCTATTCCCATGGTTAAATTTAGATCAAGTGATAAAACTTGTTTTCTTTATCTGCTTCTCCATAGCACTATAGTAGGAACTATGGTAGAATCACAAACAACTCAGCTACTATTTTAAACTGAACATTTTTAAACAAAACATTAAATTACCTGCTCAAAGCTGGAAGAATTTTGCCAAAAATGAATTTATTCTGCAAGATTAAGCTGGTTGAATAGGATTTAACTGATTCAGTTATTTTTTCTTTTGGGGAAAGTTGGCAGCTGTCATCAAAAAATAATCAGCCACTTCAAATGAATTTCAAATTGGTTTCAGTTCTTAGTAAGATCTACCTTTTCCACAGGTACATTAATATACATTATGCTACTGCTGTAAACTTACTGTGCCCTGGTCCAATTTTCTTTGCTGCTTGAAGCTGGATTTTTGTGGTTCGTTCCTAATGGATACTAAGCACCTGCAGCTCCCATTGGCTGCAACAGAGTATTGAGCATTTAAAAGTTCTGAAAAATCAAGCAAATTAGGGATGAGAATTTTTAAAAGGTATTTAAGTCTATGAAGATAGAGATTGGCACCTAGTGAGGTTTTCAAAAGTGTCTACACAAAGTGGTTCGCTCCTGTTAAAATCTGTAGCTTTCAGTGTCTGTATTATTACTATAACTATTATTAGATTATATCCTACCCCTATCCAAGAAGTCCCAGAGCAGCTTACAATAACAAATAACCAACAAGATAAGAAATAAGAGCAGACTCCCCAAACGACACGCCAAAACCTTTGCAACCCTTCTGCTAAACACTGGATTGCAGCAAAATGGGCCATATTTGAATAATATTACCAGATACCTAAGCAGATTTAGAAACTGAATTTTAAACAATAAGCTTAAAATTTGAACATTTCAGGTTTTGGTAGGAAGGCAGATTTTTGGTCCCAGTGACATCACTCTAAGATCAACCACAGATATTCAGTGTAGTGAGAGGCGGTTTATGGCTATTGGCTGGTTTATTCTTTTATCTATATACATGTTGACATTCAACAAAAGGGAAATGAATATTTAATCAACATACCCTGGCACAGATTCAGAACCTGTCATGCCTGTGATTCGATAGCTTTAGAGGAAATGCATATCTGAAAAGAAGATCTGTCCAGAATGATCAAGTTATATTGCATTTAAAAGCCGAACAGATGTATAAGCAGAAGTGACGGTGTCATTGAGAATCAGTTACATATCCTATGGGAAAATCTTCATTTATTGGAGAAGGACAATATGCTACACTGCACACACATCCTCCTGTAAATGTAATCCATTTTTCCTGCTCTAAAAGTATGCATGACAGCTGCTTAGTCCAGAAATAAAATGACATGTTGTGTCAAAAAATGTTATTTGTTTTCCCCCACAACAGATATGGGGATAGCACACATTAAGAATGAATGGATGTGTGGATTTAGTAAAATACAAATGAACCTGAACATTGACTAATCCTTCAAACTGAGCTTCAAAAAAAGTTGGTGAATTTTTTGCATTATTATACACTTCTACATTTTCTGGTCCTGCCTGAGACAGGAAGCAAAAGCTTCATCTCCAGCCTTCTGGAGACAAGACCAGAAGTGTAATGAGACAGCTTGTCTGGCCTAATGTTATAGAGAAAAACAGCAGGAGGTGCCTAAATTACAAAGTTAACATATTTATCTGGTCTGTATGCCAGAGACCTAAGGCCAGGATGATCCCATTTTAAATACCTGTCTTGGGTCCCCACTGTTTGGGGTAAATGAACACTTTTCTCCAATATTCACTAGGACACCTGGGAGCATTGTTTAAAATGGGGCTGCCCCACTCTCCAGTGCACTGCACCCCTTCCTCCCCTCAGCTCCCACTTCTCTCCACTGTACCCAGCTGAGACCAGAGCTCAGAAGCAGCTGAGCAAGCCAAAAGGCAGCCATAAATGGGGAGCAGAGTGTTCGGTTTTGAGATCAGGCAAACATGGTTACCATACAACAGTTAACATCACTGGCCATCTTATCAAAGGGCTCATTGCAGACACTTGGGCTAAATACAAACAGTCAAAAAGCCTAAGGCTAAATCAATTCAGTCTTTGCAGGTTAGTCTAAACTGCAGAGATTAAATTGAAACAGAAATGAACAGACATTTACCTTTGATTCAGGAAATGCGGCCACATGCCTGCAGTGGCTCAGGCCAGAAGCCAAGCTATGTGTTCACTCCCTCTTCCTGCTGCCTCCAAGGTCTCTGGGATTTGCAGTCCAAAATCACAGCAGTAGGACTCTGCAGGGTTGCTCATCACTTCCTCTTCCTGCTTCCAGGTCCCTCTGGGCTTTGTAGTTCACAGTCACAGCCAGCAGTAAATTTATAATAACAAACAACCAACAAGGGGTCTTTAACCACTCTTCCTGGACCCAGTCCCCTCCCCTGTAGACTGGGCTGCATCCCTAGCCAGGGTTGCTCCCCGCTTGTCAGCCAGTCCTCACTACTCCTGCTAGGAAGTGGAGGAGCAGAGCAGGCTCTACTCTCTGGAGCAGACAGTCCAGCCCAGGGCAGGAAAGCATGCTGTGGCATTGTGATTTAACTTGAACCAGGAAGGGGGCTGGGACAGAAGTTTCATAACCTGATTTGACCCAAATCAGTTAAGTCTGATACTACATTCAACCAGGTTTATCTTAAACCAGTTTCAGTAATTTTGAAAATTGTTTATGTGTACCGAGCTTCTGTTCTGTTACAGGTTTAAACCAGTTTCTGACCACTTAAAGTGGTTTATGTGTAACGTCTGTCCCTAGCCTTAAGCTTTATTTTTCCTAAATAAAACTGCTTTAAGATAAATTGCACCTGTGAACCATATCCTGATTCCTGCAGAAAATCATCTACTTCCAGTAAGTCTCACTCACTTGGCCTAAAGAAAGCCTCTCTTGCTGGAGATTACCTTGCAGTCTTCATAGACTGCTTTGTACAAAATGGCACTCCTCAGCCATCTGGAAACTGAGGAAAACCTCTGATCCCATTTCTTTTGTAGCCTGCTCCCTAAACTCTTTTATAGCTTAGTAGGACTTATTTTGTAACCCCATATTCTACCACATGACCCAATAACATCTTCCATTCCCCTGGGGAAGGGGCTGTGCCCCATGCAGGGTGCAGTCAGCTTTCCTGAGAAAAGATAATCAGTTTTTCCCTCTTAATTTCTTAGTGAGCAGACTATCTTTGTTGCACATTGCTGTAACAGATTGGCAAAGAGGACTCTTTCAGGCTCCCTCTCAGCCATCCATTCAATAGTTTTATAATTAGATTGTGGATAATGTCCTAATTAGATATGGCTGGGAAATGGTTTCCTCATCCTGTGAAAAGTCTGAGATTTGAAAATTTTTCCTGTTTGGCTTTGGACTAAAACTAAAACTTTTCAAAGCTTTTTGTGAAAAAATATGAGAGACAGTATTCATCAGGCCTGGGAAAGAGAGGTTGATGATAGCAGCATATGGAATGCAGTAGGCCAAGGTTCAGAACTCTGCGTCCAGGAATATTTATTTATACAAAGGGAAACAGCTCTACCAGGAGAGACCCACCCCAGGACACCTTGCAGTCTGGTGATGAGGGCACTCCCATGAGTAGTGGGAGACAGGTTCACATCCCTAGCCTGAATCATGCAGATAAGAAACTTGAACCCACATCAGTACCTGCAGTGCTGGGCCAGTGGCTGTTCTGGGCAAGCAGGGGGAGGAGATGGGTAGTCCCTCCTATGCATTGACTAGAAATTCCATCCTGGAGGAGAAAAACCTTTCCTGATGAAGCTACTGTGTATGCTCCCACAAAGAATTTAGATTTTGACAAATCAAGCCCTTCTGATTAAAAAAACCAAACTAATAAACTGTTTTGTAGGACAATTTCAAGCCAGCTCAATCCCTTATGTTGTCTATTGGGAACCCATTTCCCAGGTACACACTATAACCAGGAACACTTCCTTTTTGGCCATCTCTCCCATTTCATTGACATGTTGGCTGCATGCCACACAGGTGTGACTTCTCTTATCTAAGCAACCTGTAGAATACTTTAGAGAAAAGAATTAAAAATAGATTTGGCAAAATCTCCCTCTGAAAGATGAAAATCAAAGCCAGTGTCTCAGTCCATGACACAGACACAGTATTAATTATTCATACAGCACCACAGCATGCTGTTCAATTAGAGGAATAGACCCTGTCACAAGCATTTTACAGTCTAAGGCATCAATTCAGCAAAGTATTTAAGCAGGTACTTAACTCTAATTACAAAACTAGTCCCTTAGATTTCAGTGGGACTCCTCACATGCTTATAAATAGGCACATGCTTAAATACCTTGCTGAATGAGGGCCTAAAATCAGACAGAACACATCAGGGAGCAATAAAGAAATGGTGGGAAAGGTGTCCTGGAAAATTAAGGGATATGACAATAACTGATCATAAAAAGATTTAGCGCTTCTTTTTTTTCTTCACACATTACAGACAGGAATGATGGCCTATATTTTCAATGCTGGGTACCTAAATATGGATTTAGGAACCTTAAATATCCAATTATCCAAATTAAGTAAAAGCTGTGACCTAATTTTCAGTGGTCCTAAGCACCCACACCACTCAAGAATCCAGAGGAGCTAAGTACTTACAGCACCTGTCAAAATAAATGGAAGATGCAAGTACTTCTCCTGTCTCAAAATCAGGCCACATCTTCTATTGATGTGCCTAAACTTAGACAGAGGTGCTTAATATTAGAGAAGTTTGAAAATGCTGGCCAGTGTTTCCAATGTTGTGTACAATTTTGTTTTGATGGACCCCTTCCCCTTTTCATTGGTTTGGTGTCAGAAAGTGAAAGTGAATGTCCCCTTTCTCCTTCCTACTCCAATAGGTACCCTGACAGTCTGGGTCTTCTGAAAACCACAAGAGAGATTTTGGAAGCTAAAGCTCATGCTACCTACAGTAGGAAATAGGCTGCTACCTACTAAAAACTTATGACTCTCTGAACCAGTTAGTTTCCTACAGTACAGCACTCCATGCTGTAAGGAAACTTAGAGTGTCATATAAGTAAGAACATATGCAGGATCAGACCAAACAAAGAAGATTCAATATAAACAAAGGGAAGGGGAAAGGGTTATACCAGGGGTGGGCAAAATACAGCCCATGGGCTGGATCCGGCCTGTGGAGGGGCTTTGTCTGGCCCACAGTAGGTCCTTCAGTCCCGCCTGGCCCAGGCATAGATAGACAGTAGCATGTCCTGCTGCCCCCCTGGGCACACAGGGGGGCAGGGGTGGCTCTGTGACTAGACTGCCTTTCTAGGCAGACCAGGTGGCTGCAGTTTTTTGTATCTGTTGCCACCACTGGCCCCAGCTCCGCAGTACTGGTGGGGACCCATGCCACAGCCCCACCCAGCCCACCCTGCGCCTGCTCTGGATTTGCCTGCTAACACTAAACAGTGGCAGCAGCAACCCCAGCGGCTGTAGTAGGGAGCTTTGAGCAGCTATGAGGAGGGGCTGCTTTTCCCCCCACACTGAGCAACAGTTTCTACCCAGCTGGCCTGCTGCTGTATAGCATGAGCAGGTGAATCTGGAACAGGTGCTGGGCACACCAGGTCAGAGCTGTGGCGTGGGTCCCTGCCAGTACCACAGATACAAGAAGCTTCTGCCACCTGGTCTGTCTAGAAAGGCAGTCTGGCCATGGAGCCACCCCAGCTCCACTGTAGGCAGCAAGATGCATCACGGGTGGGCGTGCAGAGCAGGCGCGGGGTGCACTAGGTCAGGGCTTGTGCCCAGGTTCTGGCTGATCTGCTCCCACCGGAGTGAGTGCATGTGGCACAGGGCAGGGGCTGTGCACTGCTGGTGGTGGCAAGGAGGCACTGCAGGGCACACAGGCTCTGGGCTGTTGCAGGGTGGGTGCTGATCGGCTCAGGGGGTTGTGCATGTGGGACTCCCATGCACACCCCACCATACCCACAAACTCCCTAACACCCCTCCACACACAATCACACACCTCACAAAGACCGCACCCACTCACACCCTCCCATACACCCCCCATATATCCTGCCCGCACATGCACTCCCCCACACACACCTGCACAGCTCTGGGGAGAGCCCCACTCACTGCTACATGCACACACCCACCACACACATGCACCCACACCCCCAATGTATACCCCACACTCACTTGCCATACACACACCCCCAGCCACCCTCCCCCTTCACACACATAAATCAGGACAAAAATATTTTTTTTATATAAAATTAAAATACGTTATTGTGGATGTGTGATTTTTAGTATATAATTTAGCTTTTTTCCAGTTTCAAGATGGCAAACCCCCTTCCCAAAGGCGTACTTCTGGGGCAAGGGGGGGAAGGGGTGAGGGGGGACTTCCAGTGGCAAAGGTCATGGGTTAGGGGGCGAGACTTCCAGTCACAAGATGGTGACCAGGCTGCGGGGCACCTGTCAAGGGGTTGGGCTACCCTTGCAGCCCTTGACATCTCACCAAAACTCATTAAGTGGCCCTCCAGCCAAAATAATTGACAGCCCCAGCACTATACAATGGAACAGAAGTAACATAAGTCATATTGAATGAATTTCCTGCTCTTTTCTATTCTTATTAGCCTTTAATAACCTATTTCCTATTCAAAATTAAACACCAGTATCAGCTGTTTCCATTAAGGATGAGCAAACGAGTTCAAACGAAATCCAAACTGACCCGAACCTTGATCCATCCTTTGACCTGAGCCTAAAAATCATGAGACAATTTGACCAGCCCAACACTAAGAGGAATAAAGAGGATCCAAACAGTCTGGACTAGTGTCCTGTGATGCATGAGCACCTGGCTGCTGTTTGGGAGAGCTGACAGTAACAATAGACTTTTTGTTGCTGAGCTGGCAGTTAATACTGAGGAAACTGTTCCCTGTGGTATAAATAAGCTTTTGTCATGCCTATTCCTCCATGTAATTTCACAGTAATCCCACCTGATTTTAAAGACTTTTCCATTACTTTTACCAAAACCTCCAGAATTAAGGATTAGATTCATGCTGGTCAATGACAGCCAACAAGTCTTTTACTCTAATGCCTTTAGAAACAGTAAACAAACATGTTTCTGGTATTAAAAAGAAACCCTAAACACATGAAAATCTCTCTGTCAGAGCATCTGTCTCAGTCCATGACTTTATCTCCTCTATGCCGTCTGCGTTTCTAAACAATGACACAAGTGTCCTTGTTTTATAGGAAACTCTCTTCAAGGGAACTCCCTTCTGCAAATCCAGACATGTAGGAAGCTCAGCACAGGAAGTCAGGCTGTCATGGCTCCAGGCATTGTTAATCATTTTGAAATGATCATTAAAAAGCAGCAGCAAAGGATGCGGCTCTGGTGAGGTCAGATGGGTTTTTTCTTTAAAAAAAAAAACAAAACCCTCCCCCCACCTCCCCTTTTTGCAAGCTAGGTTTAAAAACATGTGGTTTACATAGCCCAGGGTTTAACACAGGAAGGGAGAAATGCAGAAGGAGACACATAATTTCAGAGGCTGCCCCGACCCTACTTCCTCTGGCCTGTTTTTCACAGTATCCAAGATCCTATCGTTCTACCTCTCCCTCAACACAGCATCTGAGGCACCCTCTTGGTCATACCATTGCTAGGCTGCATAAGCCTGGATTTTCAGAAGTTATAAGTCCCCACAACTCTGGCTGAGGTCAAGAGCTGTTGGTGCTCAGCCCTGCCTAAATTAGGCCCACTGTGAATTTCAAGGAAACAGCTGTCCACAAAGAGTTCTCTGTGTGTTCTGCAGTGCTTTTAAACTCACTGTTTTCTGAAATCTGAATATGGTTTGACCATTACATTGCAGCTTTCGCATTTTACACTTTATCTCTATAGACTGCTCCATAATTAATGCCATTACATGACTTTTGACTTTCATGTCATTTGTGCTAATCCTGACATGTACATCATCGACCCTATTGTTATGAGAAACAAACACTGCAATGTACTTATCCTACTCTTCTGAACTTTTTCTATACATGACCATATGGTTTCTGTACCAAGGGCACTCCACCATCTGGAGTGTGGAAGCTAATGCCCTGAGGAAGGCATTGACATAAACCAATTTATGTTAAGGTCCAGATTCTGAACATACAGTCTAAATTTGGCCATAAGCTGGCTCCATGATACTGTGGAATCCTGGACTATTCAACCCACAACACTTTGCTACTTGCTGGGTTACTTAGCTTGCAATATTTTTCTGTGCTACATCCATAGCTGTGTAAACTGAGATTGCATTTTCAGAAATCACTCAGAGCCAAGAAGTCTAACAAAGGTCTAATTCATCACTGTCCTAAGTTCTAACTGATCAGCACTGCTTAGTCTGAGTCTTTGCACAACATAACCACCCACTTACGTTAGGGTCTCTAATTTCCCCACAGTTTCCTTTCCCAGCCTAAGATACCAATTAATAATCAACTGAAGCATAATACAGAAATTTAGATATTTATATCCAATTAATTAACAATGTTCAGTTAATCAGCGAGGTGCCCTATGCTGGCTCACCCATATCAGGCCAGAGTGGTTGTTGACTGAGAACTCGTGCAAAACATCTCCCTCATTTTCCTCTCTTCTGTAACTGGAGAAGGTGTTGCATTTTCTCCACAGCTGGGTCAACAAACATATACAGCTGTGGGGGCATTTCTTGTGGCACCACTGCTGGTTGCAACTGTTGTTTTCTATATAGCATCACTTTCATGAAGTAGTGGCAGCTCCTAGGGCTGTCCGAAACTTTGGCAGCCATTTCGTTTCAGAGGTGTTTCGGTCCATTTCGCCAAGCACCAGCCCCAACCAGCAGCAGCAGCCTGCTGTCATCCCACAGATAGATCCAGGGGCCCATGCCCCCTGGGAAGAATCTAGCACAGCCCCGCAGCCCGCAGGAGGTGCAGGCCCCTAGATCTGCGTGCAGGATGACAGCATACTGCTGCTGCCAGCAAGTGATACAAGTTTTGCTTTGAACAGTTTGAGGTGTAGTTTCACAAAACCCCCTGAACTTAGCTCCTTGAAACTTGTCAGGCTTCATGCCCTCAGAAGGGGCTACTATCCCTGCAATCTTCATCTGAATCAACCAAAAAATGACAAAGTTATGGGTATTTTAGTGATTCCCCATTAGAATCTATGGCCGAATCTCCAAAACAATGTCAAAATTTCAAAACAGTTTCGGCCGAATCGAATTCAGTTAGGCTCGGAAGCAGCGAGAGACACGCGGGTGAAAGCCCGCTGCACCCCCGCTCCCCTGAAGCCCCCCAGAAACCCTCCAGCAGCC
>NW_005842124.1:2286763-2287026 GCF_000455745.1 Alligator sinensis
CAACCAGGTGTGCTTCTCTGCCGGCGCGTGAGTTAGTGCGGAGTTCGCACGGGAGGGCGCATGGGAGGGCCCAGGATCCTGCCAGCGCACCCCCCAAGGTAAACAGTCCCAGCCATAGCCAGCCTCCCAGAGGCATGACACGGATGGGCACGCGCCGCACCCCGAGGATCCCCTTGTGCTCCGCGGTCCCCCATCTGGCACCTCAGAGACTGCCACCCAGACGGAGCCCCTGGTTCCAGGCTCCACCCAGACGGAGGCCCTGG
>NW_005842124.1:2293289-2299902 GCF_000455745.1 Alligator sinensis
AGGGGAGGAAAGGAGCTGCAGAGAGCACCCCCTGGCATCGGGGCAGCAAAATGGGTAGCCTCCCACTTAATGGACATCTATTAATTAATCAATTAACATCAAGGCGTGGCAGATGAGAAGGCAGGTGGTTGGCTCAAGAACAGGTGGGCGGGCCACAGAGATCGGCCCAAGTAGGCCCCCTGTTATAGCCCTATATTAATTAAAAAGTTAACTCTTGTTAATCACAACAAACCACACAGCTCACATGAGTAGATGCTCAGCATTGTGCATCTTCTTTCTCCAGTCCACTAACCACTTTTATGAAGTATAAGCAAAAGAATACAGCCTTTAAAACAGCCTTTAAAACAGCCACAGATAGTTAGTAGAGAATTCACATTACATAGGGGAATTCTGGCAGTCCCTGGTATCTGCTGAGCCAGCCCCTCCCCTCAACAATATCCCTACAGGAGGGACAGTATGGTACAGAAAGAGATATGGGATGTGTATGGAGCAAAGGATGAGTGGGAGGCATGAAACTTTACTACACCAGATCCTACACTAGCATAATGTCCACAGTGGTATGAATTAGTAGAACAGGCACCCTACTACTCTAAATTCCACCAGGGCCAAGCAGCTGAGGGTTAGTGTTACTGCCATCCAGTTTCCTGAGATTACTATGCAGATCTGATGTGATGGGGAGCAGTCAACTAGAATATTACCATTTATTTTAACAAGAACAGGTTTGGCCTAGTTTAGTGCTACTCGCATTTTTGGCCCTATAGGCCAGATGAATGGTGCGGGCTGCACTGAGCCTGGTGTGTTCCCCATGCACCAGGATTGGGCCTCAGGCCCTGGATTTCTGTGTCACCTCCATCCAGCTGCTGATCCTGGCCACGTCGGGGTGGTATGGGACCCTGTAACCTGATCCTGGTGCAGAGAGGTGGCATGGGGCTCCACACCACTCCTACCTGGCAGGAATTGGGCTCGAGGGGCACTGCTCTGCCCCTGCCTGTCTTCACGTGCTGGAATTTGGGCTTCACCATCCTTCACACCCAGTATAGAGCACGGGGCCATAGCTTGCAGGACTCCTTATGGTACCCAAGGGGAGCCCTGCAGGCCAGATTACAGTGCCAGGGGCTGGATCTGGCCCATGGGATGGGGACTGAGGACCCCTGGCTTAGCTGATTTCAAGTTCACCATACCTTAATTCTGAGTTTTTCAAAGTCACCCAGTTATTAAAATTAATGAGGACCAGGTTTTTAGTTTTCTTTGACAATTTCAGCCTTAATTCTTTTTATTTGACTATTATCATTTTCTGTGGCTGTCCTCGAATGTAAAATACAAAGGGTTCTGTGATCATCAGACTGAATACAATATAAGTAGCGACCAATACAGCCCTGATCCCACAATGCACTTGAATATGTGCTTTGTTATAAGCACGTGAATGTTCCTACTGACGTGTTTGACAGCCTATTTTTTTAATGTCATATCCAAATTTATGTCCCAATACATGAACTTTCTGCCTTAGCAATAAAGAACCAGAGCATCTTCCTACACAATTCATAACACTGTGAATTATTGTATATCCTCTGACTTCCTTTAAGGCAATACTTCTCAACTTCTTTATACTCAAGGCACCTTTCTTGAGACTCAGGGCACCCCTCAGCAAATGCCAACTCTTAGTTTTCACTAATTTTTTGCCTACAGAAAAATATTAGAGCATTTTTTTCTTGCAAAGAGCCACAGCAGGTCAGAATGGTTTTAACACTATGGATTAATATTTGAAATATCTTGATTTATCTTGTGAAACATGTTTGCACACCTAGCAGTGCTAACATTGGATGGCACTCCATGGCACCCTTGAAAGAATCTCAAGGCACCCCAAGGTACTATGGCACCCTGACTGAAAATCACTGCTTTACAGATGACTTGGGGGTCATCATTGACCACAAGATGAACATGAGCCTGCAATGCGATGCTGTGGCTAGTAAAGCGACCAAAACGCTGCCTTGCATCTATAGATGCTCAAGCAAATCCCGGGACGTCATTCTCCCCTTGTACTCGGCCTTAGTGAGGCCGCAGCTGGAGTACTGCGTCCAGTTTTGGGCTCCACAATTCAAAAAGGATGTGGAGAAGCTTGAGAGAGTCCAGAGAAGAGCCACGCGCATGATCAGAGGTCAGGGAAGCAGACCCTACGATGACAGGCTGAGAGCCCTGGGGCTCTTTAGCCTGGAAAAGCGCAGGCTCAGGGGTGATCTGATGGCCACCTATAAGTTTATCAGGGGTGACCACCAGTATCTGGGGGAACGTTTGTTCACCAGAGCGCCCCAAGGGATGACGACTAGGTTGAATGGTCATAAACTACTACAAGACCGTTTCAGGTCAGTGGTTTACTGTCCGAGCCTCCAAGGTCTGGAACAGCCTACCACCAGAGGTGGTTCAAGCGCCTTCATTGAACACCTTCAAGAGCAAACTGGATGCTTATCTTGCTGGGATCCTATGACCCCAGCTGACTTCCTGCCTTTTGGGCAGGGGGCTGGACTCGATGATCTTCCGAGGTCCCTTCCAGCCCTAATGTCTATGAAATCTATGAATCAGGACAGTGATGTGAACCACCAAATCGAATTACTGTCCCTCCAAAATGGCCGAATCCGAATCGGAGCAGAGCCATTTCACACAGCCCTAGTAGCTCCTGACGTTTTTGTATTGCCTTAATTCTCTACATATCTGCAGGTTCCCAGTGATTTTGATACCAGTTTCTAACAGCGCAGGCATTCTGTTTTCAGCTTTCTGTCAAACAAACTGTAACAACTAGTGTTTTCCTGATGCCGTTCGGTAAATTAAACAGTGCTAAACGTGTCTCTTAATGGGTTAACTGCTTTGTTTATTCTCTTGATCTCTTCAATTCACCTTCATTTCTTTCAGCAGTGCCCCTCCCATCCTCTCCCCCTTTCTCTATCCTTTGTATTTAAGTGTTCTTATTCCTTTCTATTTAATATCTCTGCTGTCTGGCAAGTCCATTCATATCATCTGACACAGTAGGTTGTAGCCTATGAAAGCTCATGCCTTTCAGAACAAAGTCTAAAACTGCTCCCAGTGAGGTCAATAGAATCATTGCCATTGCTTCAACGAGGGCAATATCATGTCTTCTCTTGGCCCTGGTTAATCATTGCTGTGATCTGTGAGAATAGAGGTGTTATTTATTGATATGTAAATTGACACAAGTATACATACTGTATTGTAAGATAAGAGTGCAGCTTCTACTCAAAACTAAGCATGTTTTGAGAGACCTAAGTAACCAGTAGTTTATGATCACATAAAACAAAGACAGTTAGTATTGGCCAGCACTTAATTTCTCAATAAGCCAGGCTTCCATTTTTAGATTTTTTTTTCATTGCAAAGCATCAATTTAGCTGCTTAGCAACTAATTCACAAATCAAGTTGCTAGGAAACAATCAAATAAACAAATTAATTACCAATAACCTGTCTTACTATTAGAGGTGTTTATTTTGCATGAAAGAACTAACTATAAAATGGACGAATTTACTGAATTAGGGTGAACAAGCAAATTCTACTGTACTATTTTACTTCCTATAGTCATTCCCTGTTGTTACAGACCTGACCATAGAGATTTCAGCTATTCCTCAAGGGTTATAGTTTATTTATTCAGACCTTGGGATGAATACATTGTTAAATCCTCATGGGGTTTCTTTGTAGAGATGTACATGGTAGTTTTCCATAACCTCTTTACTTCCACCCTAGTCTTGATCACTTGAATAAGGTGTAGTGATAATTGCAGCCCTTGCACTCCCTGTGTGCTTGGCAGTCCCATTACTGGCTGCCAAACTACACAAGTCAAAAGTAGTGTGGCTGCTAAGCACTGTGGGTTCATTTCCAGAGGCTCACTCTCCCCTGGACAGCAGCTGGTAGCTCAGTGCTTATGCTAAGTGAATGCAGATTATACTAATAAAGCTCCAGTGGATCTACTCTTTATCATGCCACCTCAGGTAACCATAGAGATATTTCATCTGCCTTCAACTCCTACTCTGGGTTCAATTCATTTTCTTAAACACCCCAGTGTGGCCCTGGCTCTCAAAACTAGAGCTCTGATCAAAATGTAAATAATCTGATGCTTCGATTTTCAATTCCAAATATGCAGTCTTGAGGTGAGAAGCAAGTGAGAAGCAACTCAAAAGTGGATTTTTTTACACAGTGCCTTGACATCCTCCTCTACAATGTGGGCTGCCTTTTTTACTTTACACTTTTTTTGGCCCCATTTCTCCAGATCCACCTCCTAGCTCTGATATGTCATCATATTGGGTCCCATTTAAGATGGAAAATGAGAAGGCAATACAAAGAGCAACAGAGCTCTTCTAGGTAGACTCCTGAGTTCATGTAAAATGTGGCATGGATGTCAACAGACAAAAAATAAGGGAATTGTCTGAGATGTCCAAGAGTCACAACAAAAGGAATAAAAGTATGTAATGGCTACAGAGCAGAAGAAAACTTCATAAAATGTGAAGTCTGAAAGGGACCATCTTAATGATCTAGTCTGAGATCCTGCACTACTACACAAGTCATGGAACTTTACCCTCTAATTCCAGTAGCATGTCCATAAAGTTGCCCTTGAACTAGGGCATACCTTTTACAAAGGCACCCAGATCTTGATTTAAAGTTTTCAAGTGATGGAGATCCCACTTGGTAGACAGTTCCACACTTGCTCTTATTGGTAAAAAAATATTTCTAAATATGGCTAGGAAGAAAAAATGTCCACCTGTGAGATCTGTTAGAATGTGGAAAAAGGAAATGGTGAAAACCTCAGAACCTGAGTTATTTTGAATTAACCTGCATAAACCACAGAAAATGAGGGTGAAGTTTAGAAGCATAGATAAATTAGGCAAAAAGTTAACATGGTAGTCATAAAAAATATACCATTAAAATGAGGAAATTCACAGTTAAGGCCTAAGGGCAAAACTACTGCATATTTACATAACTGGGATGATGAACTTCCTAGAACATTACATTATCATGCGTCAGACTAAATATGTTATAGTTGTGGAGTACGTACATAAAGAGGTGGGTGAGTCAGATATTAAATACCTGGTGTTCATTTGCAACGGAAATCCAAATTAAGGTATTATGTGGACTTTTCAAGCAATAACTTATGTACTAAGATGGAGCACAAAAGGACATAAATGTAAATGTACTTTAGGGGGTTGTGTTTAGAAAACTAAAAACAATCCCATCATTTCACTGAGTCATTAGTCAATCTCAAACTTACAGTATGTTTTGTGGAAGCATTTTTTTTTAAAGCTGACTTTTTTTCTTACTAGGGTTATATGTAATTTCCAGCAGTATTAGGTTCTTCCCATCCATATAGAGTTACAATGTCAACATGGTTTGGTGCTTATGTGCCAGCCTGGGAGGTACATTTTAAGCTTTCTAACTGTAAACGAGACTCCGACCATACAGATTCCTGACGGACAACATTGAGCCAAATGCAGACCTAGCAATCTCCCCTCCAGCTACCACCCGTGGGAGATCCCTAATTGGTGGTGTTTCTGTTATAATACCTTCCATTATGGAGCTTGCAAGCTGAGCTAACATTTTATATTTACTGAAATTTACAGTTGATAACCAGACTTGGGTCATTTTTAAATTTACCATAGATTTATGAACAATTCATCTGTAACTGAATTTTCCCAGTAGAAAAGTTCATTAGGTCAAGGAGAGAAAAAGCAAATCTACATTCTCTAGAAATATTTAGAAAACACACAGAGGCTTTCAGTGCTATGAATCCTAATGCTCAGAGATATGAAACAAAGACTTGTATTAAATTTCTGTAACAGTTTTATTTATCAAAGAGAGCTGTAATTCCATTCTCTACCTTTAAAGTATGACCACACTCTCCATTTGTTGGCCAAGACAGGAACTGTCTAAAATTGCTGCAACCTCAACAAGCAGGCCGTCATTGTTTGTGCTCCTCTTGCTATCCCACACAGGTTTCTATAGATCTATTTAAATCTATCTAACAAATTACACCTTTCCTGTCTGACCAACCTGTCATCTGTCTTCATACAAGAAAAGGATTTCATCAACCACAAACAGACAAGAAAAAAAAATTATGGATCATCTCTACAAACTCGTTAGCAGTGACCTTAGAGAAAATGGTGCCCTGGGCAAACTTGTATTTTGGCCCCTCCCAGTTGTCATAACCCAAAGGTATGATTTTGTGTGTGCTTCGGCACTAGAATTATACCTGCTAAATTGCAGCTTCGTTGCACGGTGGAGTTTTCTGCTGCAGAGGAGAACCCCGGTGCAAGGGAGAATTTCCCGCCAATTTGTAGCTTCCTTTGCAGGGTGCATTGCTCAAGTTGCAAGAGAAATGCACGGTGCAAAGGAGTTCCCACCACCCGCATGTAAATTTGTGTCCCGCTATTGGCTAGTTCTAAATTATTCCCACGTGGCGGCTAACGATTGGCCTGCTAGCTGTATAAGAGGCTTGAGCGGTTTCCGCCCAAGCCGAAGAGGACTCCACATCCATCTCGTGGGGACTCTGGGTACACGGCAGGGTAATAGAAACCCTGTGTGAGATTCAGAGGAGTTTGGCGACCTGATCCATCGCCCACCTCTT
>NW_005842124.1:2300573-2302512 GCF_000455745.1 Alligator sinensis
GGCGAGCTCCGCGAAGATCCGGAGACGGAGGAACGCACCGCGGATGAGAGGGTGGCCCTACGGTACAACAAGGGGGGAGAACTGAGTGCACCTTTAACTGATTTGATGAATAAAAATCTAAGTTTAAAAGCCCAGCTGCGTGTGGCCGTTCAAGCGGTCGGAGAAGCGGCTGAGAGAGGGGATCTTAGAACGCCAGCCCAAGATGGCGCCGAGCAGGAGGGAAACCGCGAGGAGGAGCCGGAAAAGAGAGGTGGAGCTTCGGAGGAACCCGCAAGAGTTCGGTCGGTGACTCCACCCAGCGACGCAGCACCGCCTCTGCCGGCCATGCCCTCCTTCCGACGAAAGAGAGAGTCAAGCGGAGGAGTGCATCCGCCCCTCCTGTCTATAACAACAACAACCCCTACAATAACAACAGCAACAACTCATGAAGAAACCAATCAGCCTATAGCATCAACCAGCCAAGTCATCAATCCGCAGAGTGCAGTTCGTGCTACTACCTATTATGCTCGCTCCAGAACCGAACTACAAGATTTGTGAAGAGAATCCAGAATCCAACCTGAGGAAACTCTGGCTGTGTGGTTGGGACGTTTGGTCGTGGAGCTTGGATCCGACCTCCTGAACCAGGAAGAAGCAAGTTTCTCGGTCAGACAAGCTTCATGGAGTAGAGGACATGTCACTGACATCGACATGGTGACGTTTAGCGTCCACTGGCCTATTCCAATTCCAGCGTGGATTTACTAAGAATAAATCATACCAAACAAACGTGATCTCCGACACGATAACTATGTGTGGGGATGGAGGGAGTGCTGTCGATATTGTGTATCTGGACTTCAGCCAGGATTTTGACAAAGTCCCACATGGTTTTCTCATAAGCAAATTGGAGACATGTGGGGCAGACAAAACTACTATAAGATGGATAGATAACTAGCTTTATAGCCACAAAGAAAATGTAATTCTATAATGATTAATGTCAGAACGGCAGGAGGTTTTGAGTGGAGTCCCAAAAGGGTCTGTCCTGGGCTGTCCTGCTGTTCAATGTCTTCGTTAATGATTTGGATACCTGAACCGATTGCTTTTTGAGCAAGTGTGAAGATGACAGGAGACTGGGAAGGATAGCAAACATGCTGGAGGATGGGAACACCGGTCAGAAGGATCTAGACAGGTTGGACAGCTGGGCTGATGGTATCAGGGTGAAGATCGGTGCTGACAAATGCAGGGCGCTGCACCTCAGGGAGAATAATCAAATCACACACCGGGTGACACCTGGCCGGAAGGCAGCACGACAGAGAAGGATCTCGGAGTCTAGGTAGATCACAGACTCAATACAAGTCTGCCGTGTGGTGCAGTTGTACAGAAGATAAATGCAATTTTGGGCTGCATCGACAGGAGCATTATTTGCAAAACACTACAAGTGACAGTGCCTCTTTACTCAGCATTGGTTAGGTCTCATCTAGACTATTATGAACAGCTTTGGGCTTCACGTTTTAAGAATGATGTGGGGAAGTTGGAGAGGTCCAGAGGTGGGCAATAAAAATGATAAATGCCTTGGAAGGCGAGTCATATGAGGAGAGGCTGAAGGAGCTGGGCATGTTCAGCTCAGCTGTCAGAAAATAAATTTAAGAGGGGACATGATAGTACTCTGCAAATATCTGAAGGGCTGCCATAAAGAAGAGGGAAAGCACCTTTACTCTCTTGCTGCAGAGAGGAGGATGCAGACCAGTGTCATAACCCAAAGGTATGATTTTGTGTGTGCTTCGGCACTAGAATTATCCCCGCCAAATTACAGCTTCATTGCACGGTGGAGTTTTCTGCTGCAGAGGAGAACCCCGGTGCAAGGGAGAATTTCCCGCCAATTTGTAGCTTCCTTTGCAGGGTGCATTGCTCAAGTTGCAAGAGAAATGCACGGTGCAAAGGAGTTCCCACCACCCGCATGTCAATT
>NW_005842124.1:2302537-2306343 GCF_000455745.1 Alligator sinensis
CTAACGATTGGCCTGCTAGCCGTATAAGAGGCTTGAGCGGTTTCCGCCCAAGCCGAAGAGGACTCCACATCCATCTCGTGGGGACTCTGGGTACACGGCAGGGTAATAGAAACCCTGTGTGAGATTCAGAGGAGTTTGGCAACCTGATCCATCGCCCACCTCTTCCCGTCTTCGAGCGATAATTTTTTATAAGACGTATCTACGAAGTTTCTATTTCGGTGGTGCGCTTGTCCAGGGCATCTGGAGCTCTGTTTCCGTGGAGCCTAGCAAACTCCACGTGATTGTTCGTGTCGTTTTGTTTGTAACTGCAACTCAAGCAAGTTTTCCAGCCTGCACCGCAACCATCTCCGGTGTAAGTAAACAATCTTTCAATCTACCATTACGAGTCCGTGCCTAATTCTAGCGTGTCGCGCGTTCTCTCCGACCCCGCGTGCCCGGGCTGCTGGCCACAGCCCGCGCAGAGCACAAAAAAGGGCCCGGCTCGCACCCGGCCCGCACACCAGTCAGCAGTTCTGGCCAGAGGCATGGGGCACGGGGAACAGTCCAGCAGGGAGACAGAGTAGCACAGTGCACTAGGCAGGTGAGCAGGCAGGCATTGCTGCTGCTGTGCAGGAGCAAGGCGGGTGGACTGGTGCAGGTGCCAACCTGCCCACACATGCCTTGTCTGGCTCCTCCTGAGCAGCAGCTGGAGGTGGGGGAAAGGCTGAGTTAGGCACCGCTCCTCCTGCCTAAAGTGGGAATTGGCCGGGGCAGGATGGTGTGGGGGGGGAAAGCACTGCTGTGAGCACATGGGCTGCGTGTGTGTGGCAACCCCCTGCCCATGGCATCCTGGGCAGTCACCCACATTGCTCACCCATAAGGGCAGCCCTGAATCTCATCACTGATTTACCGCAGCCTTAATGGATAGAGCTTACTATATTTTATGGCCCTTTTCATTGACTATTATAACAATTAAACTATGGA
The DNA here is from genome assembly GCF_000455745.1 of Alligator sinensis. Classification (NCBI taxonomy): domain Eukaryota; kingdom Metazoa; phylum Chordata; order Crocodylia; family Alligatoridae; genus Alligator; species Alligator sinensis. The sequence goes on from NW_005842124.1 coordinate 2,303,501, forward strand.
ATTCTATAGCAGGAATATAACTACCTACAAAAAATCAATTGCTTCGTTTTAAATATTATAAAAAGGCAGAACATGAAACAGGATAGCACCTTAGAGACTAACTAGTTCAGAGAGGTGTGAACTTTTGTACTTCATCAGGTTGTAGCATCAGGTGAAGTAGGTTGTTCTTTACAAAAGCTCATGTCTCTCTGAATCATTAGTCTCTAAGATACCACCCTCCTTTTCCTTCTGCCTGATTTCAGACTAAGATGGCTTACCACCTCTATACTCAATTTTGTAAGGAAATGATCATCTCTTAACTCTACAGGTTCTAAGACCAATTTTTAATGTTAAAATAAATTATATTTAATTGCTACTGAATCTATAATTGACTGAAATGTTAATTTCAATTTTTTTTCAAAAGTTTCCATCAAATTGTGGTGAGTAAACAAAGAGGAATTTTCCAAAGAAAATAGTCTCAAAAGATGTCCCCATTTGTTCTGGATCTAACAAAATCCTATTGATTTAGTCTATTAAATTCCATAGAGCTATCTCCATAACAAATTATATTAAATTATTAGGGTTACCATATTTTCAGTTTAAAAAGAGAGAACATCTGTGGGGGGAAGTGGGGGAGGGGGTATATGATTGGGGGGGCAGTGATATGTCCGTGCCCTGTCCCTGCCCCTCACTCCCAAGCCACAGCCCCTCAGCCCTGCTGCTGCCCCTCACTCCTGACCCACAGTACCTTGCCCCCTCCGGCCATGCTAGTGCCCCTCACTCCCAACCCACAGCCCCACTGTCCCTGCTGATACCCCTCACTGCAACCCCCTGCTCCCACCAGCCCTGCTGCCCACGCAGCTCCCTGCTGCCTCCGAAGAACCCCCCCCTGCCCCCTTCCCCCACCCTTCTGTAGCCCCAGTGCTGGCAGGCATGCGTGCACGTGTGCAAGCACATGCACACACATGCATACACTTACCTGCCTACAACTGCACGGGCCCACATGCAGAACATGGATGCCCTGCTTTGAATCACCTTCCCTGCTCCTCCCAATCCCATGCAGCTCCTTGGTGGGGTAGAGAGAGAGCAACATCCCAGACATTTGCTGGTATTCTAAAAAAGTGCCTGGACAGAGATGGGAGGACCCAAAAAGAGGACATGTCAGGGAAAACCCAGACATATAGTAATCCTACAAGTATTCACTCTGAAAACCATCCCACCTGCATTTCACCTTGGCTTCCATCCACACATACCCAAAAAAAACTGGTGGCTAAATAAACCAGATGACAGATTTTTAAAGACTACAGGAAATCATTGATCAATACTTAAAAAAATAGCATACCAGTGACAAGATATGACCTTGAGTGGAATACTTGCAATAAATGGCTTTCAGGTCTGGTAAATTCCTCAGTTTTATTTCACTGTTTGTCCACCTTTGCAGTTGCTTTTTTTTCTTTATATACTACACAAGACTACATATTATCTTACCACTCTGAAAAGTTTTTGTCCTACTTTGTCTACCATTTACATAAATGTCACTCTCTCCTATAATATGACAGTATATTTCATTTTACTATTTTAATGGTGCAGCAGTTCAGAAATGAAACAGAAAACTAATTGATGCCAGGTCTGATGCTTGTCATATCCATTTTACACAAATATAATTCCACTGACTTCAGTGGAACAACTCCTGCCTTACGCTAGTGTAAGTGAGTGCAATTAAGTCTGAAACCTTTTGACTTCTCTGAAAAAAGAGATAAGCTATTGCGGCTGGGGCTAATAAATCAGAACCAAAACCTGACCATATACAGTAATTAGCATATAGTATGTAGTTTATAACCAAATCAACTAGCAAAACAGAAATCCTTGCTGCTGGCATTGCCTTTAGTTTTGTGTCAAAAGATAGGGCTACATTTTGGAACATGTCAAAATTAATGAGCAAAGGCCAATACAGTTTCTTATAAAATGTCTCATGGATAGTTCGCTTTATTGCTGTGGTGCATGAATAACTAAAATAATTGACTAAGCAAGCAACACAAGGTGTTAGAATCACAGATTTTAAGGGCGATTGTGATTATGCTCATCTAGACTGACTTCTTGCATAAGCCAGACCATAGTATTTTGCAAAACAATTCCAACATTGAATCCTTAACATGTGGTTGGAGCTAGGATAGGCAGAAAGACAGGCAGCCTTGATGCAAAGCTTTCAAGTCATGCAGATGCCACAATACTCCAGTTGATCAATGGGTAATTACCCTCTTATAAAATTTCATGTCTAACTTCAGCTTCTAGATGTTAGACCTAGTTATGCCTTTATGTGCCAGATCAGAGGTCCCTCTCTCTCTCTTTTGAAGCTTTCTGGGCCCGAGGCAAAGCTTGCCTGTGTATGCTTAGCGCCAATCTAAGGTGAGCACATTACATCTGTTTCAGGGTGTAGCATGCACAGATTGGGCAGGCTGTGTTTCACTGCAGCACTCCCTAGTACAGTCCTTTGATGACATGCCCTTTGGGTCTTGGTAGATAAACAACTGAACATGATCTTCCAGCACAATACAGAGCTAATGTGTTCCTTGAATATGTAATCAGGAGAACACTGAGCCAGAATAGGAAAATTAAAATGGCATTAAAGAAGGTGGAGCAGATGTGTTGTGCTTCACCGTGCTGCTCCCTAACAGACTCCTTTGAAGATGTAGACATGCTATAAGTCCCCTCCAGGGTCATTACTTTCCCACATAAGTGTCTTGCATCCTATAACTGTGATACATGTTCTTTGTTCCTAAGTGCATGGCATTGCATTTGGATGTTTAAAGGTTAACACAAATATGCAGCCTCACAAACATTTGTCAACATTATTGTAATCTTTA
>NW_005842124.1:2306353-2307738 GCF_000455745.1 Alligator sinensis
TATGTAATTTACTCAGGCATTGCTTCAGATTACGTTTAATGCCTACAGGGCATATTATCATTGGACATTCATATAAACAATTTATATTTTTCTATAAAAGATAAGGGCAAACTGGGGCCATTAGGACAAACAAAACCATTTAAAAATATTCCCTGGAAATTAGCATTAAGGTACCTAAGCAAAAAACATTTAATGGGCCTCAGCAGTTGGGACAAAAACAGCAAAACAGAAGGATTCTACTCTCTTGCAAATCAAGTTGAAAACAATCCACCAGCACTGACAGAAAAATATCTTTCTTTCAGCAGTGCAAAAACCAAAGTGGAACTGTAAGTTTTTCTGTAAAAATTTTAATTTTCTATAAAAAACTGAATACTTTAGAAATTATTTTTTCTGTTGGGCTGAAAACTAAAACATGCTTATTCTGAAATCCTCCCATCATGCCTCATAGGCACTGTAGTTCTGGCCCGTTTTGCCTCCATTCTCTTCTGTGCACCAGGCATTCCCCAGTCAGACTATCATAATCTCCAATGCTCTGTAGCTATGTGATTAACTGGATGTACCACTTCCCCTGTTTGCAAGGGGAGTTGCTGGTGTATCATGAGAGATAACATACAAAACATGCTAATTATCATTATCATCAACAGCCAAGTCTCTTCAGACTTGAATTCAGGAAGCTGACCTGATCTGCATCACTATGTTTGTAGAAAAGGTACACTTTCCCATTCAGCAGTATTATTTGTACTTATTTGTACTTATAAAAGCGGGCTAACTGTAAATGGCATAGTCACCTGAGGAGTGAATAAGTCTGGTATGTTATAGCCTCCCAAAGCTCACCAATACACCATAGACTCAGAAAAATAAAGCTTGGAGGAATGTCAAGAGTAGTTCAACCCTCTGCTCAAGGCAGGATCATACCTGTTTAAACCATTCCAGTCAAGAATGTATCTAACCTGCTCTGAAATGCTTCCAAAGGTAGGGATTCCACAGCTTCTCCAAGTAATCTATTCCAGTGTTTAACCACCCTTATAGTTAAAGTTTTTCCTAAATTTCCCTTGTTGCAGTGTGAGACAGTATGAGCCCTGTCCCCTGGAGCCAAAAAAGTACAGTTTAGTATCATAGGGCATGTGTAGACGACACGAGCATCAATGTAGAGCTCCTGAAAATGTTAATGCGGCTTTTTTTTGGTGCGGTTCATTTTTGTTTGCACAACACAGCGTTTGTGTTCGTATGAATGGCACTTTCAAGTGAGTTAAGCCATGTCTGTTAAAATAAAATCATATTTTATGATACCTACTAAGGTATTTTATGATACCTACTAAGGTATCATAAAATATTCAGGGTTTAGAGTAGCGGGTGGGTGGGTGGGTGTTTGTTGCCGCCCTATG
>NW_005842124.1:2307779-2314697 GCF_000455745.1 Alligator sinensis
TGATGGTGGTGGTGGTGAGCTCTTCGGCTTTTTTGTTTCTTGGGGGGTTTTTTTGGACTACATTTCCCAGCATTCCCAAGCTCGTTGATCTTTCTACAGTTTCCAATGGGGGCTCGCATTGGAACCCTCCCGTTCCCTGCCCAGGTACACCATCAACCTGTTTGTGCAGTGCCACATACAGCTTTTGGAGGTGTGTTGTGAATCGGTTTATAAATGTTTTTGGAATGTTTTTGAAAATGTGGGTTGCTGTTCGGCTTGGCGTCTCCCCCCCCCCCCCCAGTGACAGTGCGTAATGCCCTCCTCCCCCAAAACCGCTCACAGTCTGAAAGCAGCAAACTCCTAGCCCAGTCCAGATTTCCTCCCCCTTCCCCTGACCATCCTCTCTTCAGCCCCCTATCTGCAACACTGCACATCCCAGTAGACAGACATAGATTTGAAGTGTAAATGAATTTATTTTAACATAACCAAGAGAAAAAACAAAGCACTCCTAGGTGTTGTTGTCAGCAGTATATCCTGCTAGACAATCATGCACAAGGGCTGCCCAACCAGCCTCTCCTTGAGGATATTTCCTCGGTCCCTGTACTGCTGCTGCTGCCTGGACACGTCTCTGTTGTCTGGCCACTGCCTGTTGCACCTCTTCTTCCCATGACTCCTTGAAAACCTGTCTACAGCTCTCACAGATATTGTGCAGCATGCAGGCTGTCACTACAAAGGCCATGATATTTTCTTGTTCCATCTCAAGTTGGCATGTAAGCGCCCTCCATCGTCCTTTTAGTCTGCAAATGCACATTCCACGGCCATCCTGCAACTGCTCAGATGGTAGTTAAAAAACAGCTTCTGAGGGTTGGTGACATTCCCTCCATAAGGCTTCATGAGCCAGGGCTTTAGGGGGTAGGCAGCATCTGCTAATATAACCAGGGGAACGGTCACACCATGGATCACTGTCTCTTCCGCACTGAGTGCACAGTGTCCTTTCTCCATGAGGCCAGGCAGAGGGGAGTTTCTGAACACACGCGCATCATACATGCTGCCAGCCCACCCAGTATAAATGTTTGTGAACCAGCCCCAGTGGTCCACCACAACTTGCAGGATCACGGAGGCATATCCTTTCCTGTTTGTGAAAGCCCTCCCCTGCAGGGTACAGCACTGGGATGTGAATGCTGTCTAAAGACCCCACACAGTTCAGGAACCCCTTCTCATTAAAGCCATCTATGACTTGCTGTGGATTCACTGAGCGGATCATTGTGTTTGTAGCGATCTCCTTAAGCAGCTGGCATATCTCACAAGTTGCCAGCCTAACTGTTCAGGCAGCCACACTGAACTGGTTCGCGATGTAGTGGAGGCTGGATGGGCTGGCCGGTTTCATGATGGCCATTGCAACCCTCTTGTCTGGTGGAATGGCCTGATGCATGTTAGTGTCCTGCCTCATGATGTGGAGCCCCAGCATTGAGATGGTACGATAAAACGTCTCCCATTTCATTTGGAACATCTCCAGTCACTGCTGATCATTCCAAGTTGTCAGCACAATTCACTCCGACCAGTCCAAGCTGCTCTTGCAGGCCCACGCCATGCGGATTCTGGTCCTCCTCAGGTTTCTCAACAGAGCCCAGTCAAATTCCACTTCTTCGCTTTCCTCTGTGTATTCCAAGTCTTCTGGGTACCTGTATCTTCTTCTTCTTCTTGTCATTAATTCTGTTAAACCATGTACACAATTTGGCACTGAACACTGTAGCACAGTTCCTATCCTTCTCAAGTGTTCCAGCAGTAATCCCCAGGTAAACAGCATTTGCAGAAGCAGTACTACCTCCTCCTCCTTCTCCTCCTTTTCATCCTCCTCCTCCTCCTCCTGCTCACCCATGTCCTCCATATTCTCCATGTCAGAGGACTCTTCACTGCATTGTTCTCCATCGTGGCATATTTCACCCTCATTCTCCATTTTGCTCCTCTCCATCAGCAGCAGCTTCTCACCTGTCTGCACCAAGCAGGAGGCAGGGACTGTAGAGTGCTGTGTGGTCTAGAGCTTGGTGTAGTTGCTTTTTCAACACTTCATCCCCGCACCCCGATTTGGGGCTTTTGCATATCCTTTCACCTTTCATCCTGAGCTTAGCAGCTACTGGTGTTCTGATGTAATCAAGCTTGCAAACAAAAAATGTTTTGCCTACTCCCCTCCTGGTAATGTAGGCTACTCAAAACGTTTGCCACTTTAGGGAAAAGAGGCTGTGCTTCTGTAATAAAAATATTTTGCACAAGCAGGCAGATAGGTATTGATTCTTGCAACATTCTAGGCCATTGAGTAGCGATCCCAAGGTACAATGGCCTTATTTATCCCATCACCAGGTATTTTTTGCTGTTAAACTGGGTGCTTCATCACCTTTGGGTGTTTTGACACTCACAGGTAATGACTTCAATAATCTTTGGAATTTTCCCAGACTCTCACACAAGCACAGCCTGAGTATAAAGACACCCACTCCCAAAATTTGCCAGCCCGCTTTCAGAAATTGCTTGTGCTGTTGACCATGAACTGCTTCACCATGTCTCAGAAAGCCAAGGCCAGCAGTACGGACCTGACGGCCCAGGAGGCTGATACCTCCAACACCCTTGGACCCAGTTGGACCCAGGAAGAACTAGAGGACTTAATTGACATATGGTTGGTGCAAAGGCAGGCTGGAAAGTAGGAGGAAGAAGTCTGCTTATGATGAGATCACAAAAGGCATGCAGGCATGAGGGTAGCATCGTGGCTGGACCCAGGTCCGGTGCAAGATCAAGTCCCTGAGATCAGCATTTTACAGAGCCAAAGATGCAAACTCTCCTTTTGGGGAAGGTCACACAATTGCCCCCTTCTATGACAAGCTGTCCATCATTCTCTCCAAGGGTGTGGGTGACAACCCGGGTATGGAGACTTTCAGCACTGGGGTTGAGCAGGAGGAGGAGGACGAGGAGGCAGCAGCAGCCCCTCCTGAGGGTGAAACCATGAGCATGTCTCAGCTGTATGGAGACCGCTCCTTGCTCCCTGATGAGTGTCAGGAAGAACCAGTGGTCACCATACACTTAGTGCCACTTAGGCCCTCTGTTCCATGGACTAGCACAGATAAATGAAGCGGAGGAGGTGGATGGTCAGGAAGAAACCCATGTGGCCAATACATCATCTACTGTTACCAAGACCCAAGAACATTCTGGACCTGGTAAGTCTTTTGTAATGTGCCTCTTGCCACTGCCAAGCAATGCCCAGGGTTGTGCTGGTTGGGTTTGTGGGACCGGGGAAAGGGGGAGAAATTCATGTGTTGCTGTAGGTGGGTCGCCATGTTCTTTCAGTGGTGGTGCATGACGGGTTCGAAAGCTCGTAATATAACAGACACCAAACTAATTATTTGCTTTAATTAATTTTTTGCAGCTAGCACGGGCAGTGGCAGACATGGACCTGTTTCAAAACCAAGTACTTGTAAATTTTGGGCAGTACAAGTGGTGCCCCACTGTTGCGAGGTCTGTTTCTGTGCCTGCCGGCATTTTGTATGCTTTATGGTGGGGGTGGGGGTGTGTACTTTCCTCCTCTTGGGGAGAAGGCAACCATTGCTTTTTTCTTTGTTTATCAGCCACCACAACCCATGGCACCCCACTCACACTACAGCGGAGCACTGCAGAGAGTTTCACAGCAAGCAGAACCTCCCTTGAGGTTTTGGTGGACTCCTCAGGAGCCAGAGCAGAATGTGCAGATGCCTGGCGGGATGAACTCTGTGAGTTGCTGTGTAAGGAGGATGCCATCCACAAGGAAGTGCAAGACACCATGCAGAATTTGAAAGATGTGGTTGACAAGTCCCATGTTGAATTACAGAAGTCACAGGACACTTTCAATGATGCCTTTCAGAGTGTGCAGAAGTACCTAAATAAACAGGTATGATGCCCGAAAGGGAAAAATTGGTCCGCTAGTCTTACCTCCATGCAAGATGAGCGGAGAATTACAGCCGAGCCTGTTCCCCATAACTCAGTGGGGTTACGGGAGGGCCGTATGACTGCCAACAAGGAGGTCTGTAGCGGTTTTGATGGTGGGGGGGGAAGGAGGGGGCCAGCTGCACGGAGTGGTAGCACCCCCTTCACACCTGCCAATGGCACCCCCTTCACATCCTTGCTGGGGTGGCCGCACCGCCTGCTGCCGTCAGTGCGCCACTGCCCTGCACCCTGATAGCGTCATCTCTGGTTGGAGGGGGATGCATTGTTTAATTCCTGAGCTATGTTTCTGAGCATTGTTTAGCTCCTAAGCTATGACCACTGCAGTGGCAGAAGCTGAGGCTTCTTCACTGGCTTTGGCCTGAGCATCAGCTAGATTTGCACAAGTTCTGCAGACCCACTTCATATAGTCTTCTTGCCCTCCTCCTGGTTACTGGCCATGTCCCAGCAAATTTGGACTGGAGTACATGTCTTTTCACAGTGGGAAAGCTTCTTGCTGGAGAAAACTCTCCCTGCCTTTCACAGTCATAGTATCATAGTAGCTAAGGTCAGGGGGGACCTGAACAGATCATCTAGCCTGACCCCCTGCCATAGGTAGGAATGAATGCTAGGTTCACAAGACCCCAGACAGGTGATCATTGAACCTCCTTTTGAATTTGCCCCAAGGTAGGGGTGAGGACCACTTCCCTGGGAAGTTGGTTCCAGATTTTGGCCACCCTAACTATAAAATATTGCCTTCTGATCTCTAACCTAAACCTATTCTCCATCAGCTTATAACCATTGTTCCTTGTCACCCCAGGTGGTGCTAGGGGGAAAAGAGCTCTGAGCAAGGCTTTTGACAAGGTCTTGCATGACCTTCTCATTAACAAACTAGAGAAATATAGGCTGTACAAAACTACTATACAATAGTGAATAGACAATTGGTTCAAAAGCCACAAGCAAAGGGTTTATAAATGGATCCATGTCAGAATGGAAGGTGGTTTCAAGTGGATAGCCACCTGTTGGGGCTGATCCAGGCATAACTATGACTGTGTTCTACTGTGGGTACTTCCTGTGCTGCTTGGTTTTGCTGGTTGGTTCATGGGGCTGGGAGAGAATTTCCCTGTGCCCTGTGCTACTACATGTCAGGCTTTTTAAAAAATTCCTCAGATAGCTTGCTGCAGCCAAGGCTGAGGATTTTGTTTGGGATGTGTCAGTACCTCTGCTGGGACTTAAATCGAGAGGTTCCTGGAACTCCCCAGCCTGTATGTATGCTGTGGATTCCTTCTCCCAAGGTGCAGCACCCTGCATTTGTCTACGTTGAACCCCATCCTGTTCTCATCTGCCCACTTTTGTAGTCTGTCTTTTTGTAGTCTTCTTGCTCTCCTCCTGGTTAGCTATGACCACTGCAGTGGCAGAATCTGAGGCTTCTTCACTGGCTTTGGCCCAAGCATCAGTTTGATTTGCACAAGTTCTGCAGGCCCACTTCATATAGTTTTCTCGCCCTGCTTCTGGTTACTGGCTATGACCTGCATTAACACGAGCTGGGCAAGTTCTGCAAGTGCATTTCATTCATTGCTGCAAAGGGCTTGGGGCACAGGGCAGGTCTTCCACTAAGGAAGCTGAGGCTTGAGTTTCTTTTCTTAATTGTGGAGGCCTTCTTCTTGGTTGCTATCCAACAGCTCTGGGGTCCAGGTAGTAGGCCCAAGCCTGCAGGCTCTTCGCCCCACTCGCCGACCTCTGCCTTACACCTCTCCATTGCACCCTAGTAACTTTCAAATTGTTGCTGGCAACAAAGGAAGCTAAGCTGAGTTTTCTTCACTGGCTTTGATCTGAGCATCAGCTCGATTTGCACAAGTTCTGCAGGCCCATTTCATAGTCTTCTTGCCCTTCTCCTGGTTACTGGCCATGTACCAGCAAATTCAGAATAGGGTACATGTCTTCTGACACCCACCCACCACTCTGTCTCCTTGATGTTTCTGTCTTCTTGAGTTTCTTTTCTGACTTGTGAAGAAAGGAAGAGTTTAAATAAATAAGGATAACGGTAGAAAGTCTTACCACCACCTGATGGGGGGCCCCTCCCTCCCTCCCTCCCTCCCTAAGCCTTGTGGCCAGCAAAGATTCCAAAGTTACAATGTAACAGAGAGCAGCATGACCCAACTCAGCCAGCCAGCTAAGTCAGCCATTCACCTCCACCTGAGGGAGCCCCTAGGGGACTGTGTCTGGGGGCGCCCACCTGAGGGAGGCCCTTTGGGACCATGCCTGGGCCCCCCACCTTGACCCAGCCATCTTCCTGCTGGAACATGTTCAGTAACCAGGAGGGCAGGGTGCAGGATGCCTCCCTCCCTCCCTCTCCCCCACCCCACCATAGATCTCCACCTGAGGGGGCCCCAGGGGACTGTGCCTGGGGACCCCTACCTGAGGGGGGCCCTTCCTAATTAAACTTTGTGGGTGGGTTTATTTAGTTTTCTTTCTTGCAAGAAATGCTGGCTGCACACTAGCACTGGCAAGCATTTGACCTCCCTGAATCTGAAAAAAGTCCACCCTGCAACTTCCCAGTAATGCTATGACTCCATAAAAGTCACGTGGTCATCAGTAACCAGGAAAGGCCCATAACCAGGCTGGCTTCCTGCCTTTCTCTCTCCCTCTCATCCTCCCACCATGCAGCCCTCCATCCATCCATATCATATCAAGGGATTACTCAAGGGATCATGGGAGCATATTGTGAATTGGTGTTTTATCCAATTATACTGTGGTTGCTGGCAATGGCTGTACTGTAAAAAAATTTATTCACCAGTAGTCCTGTGTGAAGTGGCTAGTATTCGCTTCAAATTCGGATTCAGCTGATTCAGGGGACAGTGATTCAGTTTAGTGATTGGAATCAACATCCTGAATTGATTCGACTGCTGCCAAATCAGCCAAATCCCTGAATCACACAGGCCCCACCCCCCCACCCACACTCCCAGTCGCACCCGGCCCCAGCTCCCACCTCCTTCA
>NW_005842124.1:2315215-2316755 GCF_000455745.1 Alligator sinensis
GCACCCAGTGAGTAGGAGCTTTTTTTTAAGCAACTGGGAGCTGGGGCCAGGTGGGGCAGCCATGGGTGGGTGGCTGGGACAGCAGGCAGAGGCCAGGGGTGCTCAGGGGGGATGAGGGTGCAGACAGGGGATGGGGCTTGGCAGGGGTCCCCCCATGGTCCCCTCCCTTCTCCTCCAGCCCCCCCTCCTCCACCCCCTACTTACCAGCATGGAGTTCAGGTCCAATTCCCTACTACAGCAAGTGGGGGCTGCCCGAATCACCAAAGTTCTCCAAATCTTTTCGGAGAGCTTTGAATTGATTTGGATCTTTTAATTGGTCCCCTGATTAGATTCGAATTCAGACATTTGGCCACCAAATAAGGCCAAATGTCCTCCAAATCAAATCAGCACCAGAAGCTTCACACAGCCCTATTCACCAGTTGACTACCAACAGCATTGTTGAGTAAACAGAAAATAGCTATACTGTTTTAGATTTATTGTGAGTTCTCAATCAAATTGATTGCAATTCAATTTATTGTGAAAAAAATAAAAATGAGGAACAAAACATTCTGATTTGTACTTGTTCCTGCTTGATTTTAGGGCATGGACCTGGGAATGGGGGAGTGGTTTGCAGCTGGCCAGGGACAGGAGTGCAGTAGCTTTGTAGGCTGTACACAAAGCTGGTCAGGGCCCATATTTCAAATTGGTTGGCCTCCCTTCCAGGCACTTCAATAATATGTCTGGGGATAACCATCTGCTGCATAACACTTCTGGCCTCTCTGTAGGGAACAGAGCGCTTTTTGAAACCCTGGCTTTGGCTAATTAGCCAGCTCCCTGCTTAGCTGAGACCCATCTGATGAGGACATGCCAATACCTAGTGTACAAGAAGGAGGTGTTACAAATATTGAATTTGGATGAAAAGAAGTTCTCCCAGAATTATGCTTTCTTTGAATATACTTGATTCTGTAGAGGCCTAGAGGTAGCTGAAGAGATTACCCTGGGCTGCCTTGGGAGTGCTGCTTCTCGTTTCCCTCCCACCTTCTCCCTGTCCTCTGAGAATGCTGAGAAGAGAGATATGGCAAGGGAGGACAAAGCAATCCTGAACAAAATCTGATGAGCTCTCTCCAGGGTTGGTTGCAGCCAACTGGGGGGTAGGGGGTCAGTCTGCAAACCCAGCTCCAAAAGGTGCTGCATGTAGGATTTTGTAAAGAAACATTGCATTGCAAAGAAAGCATTTTTAAAAAATCATTTTTGCATTGCACTTCCCATGACAATACAGCCTGCAAAGAAAAAAAACTCAGAAAAAAAAGAAGCTGTTTTGTAGCTGCAGCAGCAGGCATTAACCTCAACCCCCTCTGTCCCCCCCACCCCCTGCGTATGAAATGCATTGTACAGCATTAACAATTTGCTAAAGTCTTTAAAGACTTGCTAAAGGCCCTGGAAGGTCCATGCACGGAGAAGTTTTGCAGATTGCCTGCTTGCCACTGGGGGTGGGTGGGGTTGTTTAGTCTTTTTTCTTAAAAGACATGTTGGCTGCACCACACCCTAGCTAGCACTTAAC
>NW_005842125.1:0-3256 GCF_000455745.1 Alligator sinensis
CCCTTCTGCTACCTTTCCTCTTTGCAGGAACCATTTTTTTTTGTGCTTCGAGGATCGTATCCTTGAGCAATGACCATTCTTCATGCACCCTATTCGCCTTCCCTTCCTGGTCCCGCATTGCCTCCCCTACTAATGCTCTGAGCCTGTGAAGTCAGCATTTTTTTAAGTCCAGGACTTCAATCCTGTTGGTTGATTTGTCCAGCAGATAGATAAGTACAAATTTACAAAACAATAACCCCAATACAATATATATACACACAGGCACTAAATTATTATTCAAAAATACAAATGAACAATAGAACAACCCAGAACAAAGGATATTGATTGGGCAACCTTATAACTCTATTAATATGCAAACTATTACTTCAACTTACATAAAATATAAGGCGCAGTCCACATATATAACAAACAATCCTTAGACTACCTGGGTGACCTCTAGGGCAGGGGCCCCACCCTCAAGGTACCACTACTGGAACGGAGGTGGGGCAAAAAAAAGAGAGGGGAAACCCCCAGGACTCCTAAGCCCTCCCTATTACCAGGGAGCGGCCCACATGGTGCCCCTTCATGACCCTGGGGGGCCCTCCCCTGTGGGGACCCTCTCTCCAGGGTACCGTACTACTCCACAGTCCTGGAGGGCTGCCTCCCATCCTCCAGGTTGAGCTCTGCTCCCACCAGGCTTTCCTGCCACGGGCCTTGCTTAGGGCCACATGCACCACCGAGTGTAGCAGGCGCTTCACCTTGTGCTAGGGGTTGAAGGCTCAGGCCACCTTGTGTGGCACCAGAGCTCAGTCCACTCCTGGACTTCCTGTGCCATGTTGCCTGCACCCGCGCCCTGGCCCAGAGCCAGGGGTCAGAGACCCAAACCGTGGCTGTCAGTTCCAAGGGTCTTGGTGTACACTGTGCACCACCCTGTGCACTGAGGACCCTAGCCGTATTCCAGGGGTTGCAGATTTGAGTCACCTTAAGTGGCTCCCAGGGTCTGAGCTCCATGCACCGAAATGTGCATTGTGCCCTAGCTGCTTGCCAGCGGTTGCAGATCCGAGCCACCTCAAGTGACTCCCATGGTCTGAGCTCCGTGTGCCATGCCGACTGGGGCCAAGGTGCGGGTCCTGGCAAGTGAGTCTTCAGGCTCTTCAGGGCAACTGGAAACGCCCACTGGGAAGCTCTCCCAGCTCTTCTCTGCCCCATCTTCTTCTCCATCCCTCCAATGCATCTACTCTGCATGCTGGGCATGCAGCTCCTTTTATCTGCATCGGAGACTCTGCCCCCGAAGTCTTGTCGAACCTGCAGAGCGCAGGCTACAATCAGGTCTGGGATGCTCTTTGCTCCCTCCCTCCCCCACACCATGCAAGGGGCAGGGTCGCCCCCCAGCCTGTACCTGATTGGTGGACAGTTTCCACAAGTCAAAATGAAGATTCTCTGAGCCCATTTGAGCCAGGCTGAATTGGTAAGCCCGCCCCACAGGACTCATGTCTCCTTCAGGCAGATGAATCACAAAAAAAGTGTAGCAAAGTTTATTTTTTTAATTAATAATATTCAATGCTTACAATAATGTGCAATTTTCAGCATTGATTTCAGGCTCAGGAAATACTGTCTGACATAAGACTGATTAGCAAAATGCAACTGATATCTGCTTATGTCTACTCCCTGTATCTAAAAAAAAAATGCAGCAAAAAAAAGTGGAGTGGTGCACATGGCTGCAGCATGTGCCACCGGAAACCAGAGCCTGGATGGCCAGAGCCACACTCCGGCTGCTGGCCAGACTTTGTGCACCCAGATCACTGTTGCTGCAGCCCCAGGAGCCACCCAGGACCCCAGGTGCTGGCCCCAGCATCTGCTACCCCACCCAGGGCAATCTGCCACACAACAGAGCATGTGTATGCCAGGGGGACAAGTAGCAGTGACACAACTATGTACTGCTGCTATTTGTGCCCAGGGAAACACACATTCCCGGAACATATCCACCATGTCTACTTCAGTCCATTTAGTCTGTTACTGAAAAAAACCCTCAAAGTTCTCACCTTCTACATGTCTGTAATGATTTTTGTGGTGAGGATGTACAGGTTGTAGTTGCCAGCAGCATATTAATTGTATGCATTTTTCACCAAACTATTTTCATGTACACCATGTCCTACTGATGCAAAAACACTTTTCGATAATCCAGTCTGTGGAAAACATTTTTTTCAACAAAACACAGAAGCAAAGAAAACATACACACACACGTGCCCGTGTGCTACCTTTACCCTGACAAATCTTCATAGAGGTTTTCACTTTTCTTTTTCCTCATCACTTTGTCCATTTTTGGGTCTTTTAGACTCTCTGCCAGCTCTTATAAAATGTAGTGTGTTGCTTGTTTATCATCTCTCATTTTTTTAAAAAGTGATGTACAGGTTGAACTTTATCTCTACCACACACAATTCTAATGCTACTGCTGCAAAGTGACTCATTACTAATAGAAACAGTAATGTACTAATGAACTGCCTGTGAGGAAACAAATAGTTGTGTATTATAAATACTGGACCAGATCCTCAGTTGCTGTAAAATGACATAGTTACACAAGCTATCCTGGAAAGAATTTTTTTTTTTTTAATGGAAAAAAAAAAAAAAAAAAAAGAAGGTTTTTGCTCCAAAAAGCCCCCCAAAAATAATTTTCTGTTGCCGTTATCAAGATTTTTTTTATGACAACCCAGGAAACAAAACTTTCTTTGAATAAGCATCATTTCCAAAGAAATTGTGTTTTTCAATGAGAAAACATTCCCTTAAAAAAATTGCAGCCAGCTCTAAAAATGTGTTTAAGCCAAAAGGAGCTCTACTTGTTTATACCAGCTAAGAATCTGGCCTAATGAAAGAAGGAAGTGAGTTTCTTGCTCTGGATTTCAGATCCATAATCTCTAAAATGTTTTGAATAAGTTAAGAAGCCACAATAATTATTCACTCCAAATAGATTTGCTCCATTATAAATTCTACACAAATATTTTAAAAAGCTACAGGGTTTCTTTAAATTATCTTATCACACTCTTTAAATATTGAAATGCATCAAATATTAATGCCTGGCAAGACAGGACTCTTTCTAGTCCCATCTACATATAGACATTTTTCATCAGCCTTTGAGTTCAGAGCCGAATTCTTGTAGGATGCATTTAGAACCCACTTTATTAACCTGGGTCACATAGTGCTCAAGTGAGTGTAGGGGCCTAGGGGAGGGTGGATGTCTTGCAGGGTGAGGGTGGGAAGGAATGTGGATACCCAGGGAAAG
>NW_005842125.1:3287-5351 GCF_000455745.1 Alligator sinensis
AGAGAGAAAGACAAGGGGAAAGTGTATCAAACCTGCAGCTGGAGGGGGCAGAGCTGGTGAAGACTGCAGGCAGAACTCCTGTTGCAATGCTGTGCCCTGCATTATGTTTTGCACCCTAGTTGCTTTAGACATAGGGTGCCTCGTCCAGTCTAATAGCTGAGTCCATTTGCAGAGATTGGTTGGGTGTAGACTGCATTAATCAGTCATTCATACCTGCACAGAATCCTGTTTTTACTTGCAAACTGTTTACCAGTTTCCCAAAGTGCTGCTTAGTGTGTCATGTAGCAGTATGAAAGGGTCTACCAATACGTCTGAACTCTGTGTCAGGAAGAAAATGCATATGCAGTGCTCACAATTGGGCACACTGCTGATCATGCCCACTATAGAAAAGGAGTCTTTAACTCTTTTCACAAAAATGAAGACATGTTCCAAAGAAATGTTGGTGACATAAGCGTGGGTATGTGTATATTAGGGATGTGACAGGTTAAACAGTAAGTATATTTATACTGGTAATGCATTACAGTTAAAGTTTAGCAGAGGATGCAGTCCACTAGGGAAGGGAAGCAGCACAATGTCCCAGGAAGGCAGCCAAGCAGGTCCCACAGCTGCCCCAACTGCCTGATGCAGCATGTGGCTATGCCTCTACCTCTACCTCCCTCTCCCGTGCAGCACCCGGGTGACATGGGATGGAGAGAGGGAGAAGGATGGGAGGAGGGAGAGAGGACTAGTACCCATTGGGTATGTGTTATCGGTTAACCATTTAACTGATGTAATCAGGGCTAGGTATATAACTTACACATAAACCAGTTTAAGTGATCAGAAACTGGTTTAAACCTGTAAAAAAACAGAAGCTCCGTGCGCATAAACCAGTTTCAAAATAGCTGAAACTGGTTTAAGATTGTGGCGGAGTACCTTTGGGGTGCCTGCCATGTGGCAGGGGCTGCAGTAAGCTGTGGCACAGCCCAGCAGGGAAGGCAGTAACATCGCCTGGCTGTCAGGCTTTGTGTATCATCCTGGAGGTAAGGGAAGAGCTGTAAGGGATGGTTAGGAGGCTCCTGGTCCTGGGCATGACCTAAAACTGCACCCTGCTAGGAGTGGGTGGCCTGGTGGGGCTCTCAGTGGTGCGGGAGCCCCCCGGAAAATGTCAGGCCAGTTATTACCCCGGTGAAAGGTGGGTAGGGGCACCTTAACCCTAGCCCTCACCTTTGGGTGGGTTAAGTAACACCAGAGGTAGTTGGGGGCCAGGTACAGCTCCGGCCACCCGAGCCCTGTGTGGGGTGCAAGACCCCGAGAGACCCTGAGGAGGGAAAGTGGGGGCCAGGCACAGCTGTGGCCACCTGAGCCCTGTGGGATACAAGACCCTGCTGAAAAGTAGTTGGGGCCAGGCATGGCTATAGCCACCTGAGCCCATTGGGGAGGGAAGCCCCATGGCCCCCGAGTGAAGGGGGCAGAGATGAGAGCCCCAAGTGAGGGGGGCAGAGATGAGAGCCCCGAGTGAAGGGGGCGGTGTGGAGCCCCGAGTGAAGGGGATAAGAATGCCCTGGTGAGGGGTGGCCCCAGAAAGGGGCAGAGATGAAGAGCCCTGGAGGGGCGGGGGGAGGAAAACCAGAGGGCTGAGTGCCCAGTATGTTTATGTATATAGAGTTGCCCCCCGGAAGGGGCTAGAGCAAGCTTAGACCTGGTCGGGTAATTGGCTGGCCACTACCCCAGTGAAGGTTGTGGGAGAGGCCCAAAAAGATGGTATGTCTGCCACCCAAGGTACAAACTAGGTAAAGCCTATGGCCTAAGGGGCCCGCTCCAAGAGGGAGCAAGTCAGTATAAGTTGTTGATGCGAGAAGGAGACCCTGTGAGAGGAGGGCGGGGGGGTGTGTGTGTGTGTGTGTGTGTGTGTGTGTGTGTGTGTGTGTGTGTGTGTGTGTGTGTGTGTGTGTGTGTGTGTGTGTGTGGCCTGACAACAAGGCCTAAACTTGTTCTGGCTGGAGGCTGGGAGCATATTGTCATCTGGATGCCATCTGCAAGACATGGGCTGCGGTGTAGGGGAGGTACGGAGCCACAGATAGCGCC
>NW_005842125.1:5393-12593 GCF_000455745.1 Alligator sinensis
CAACAAGGCATAGCAGATGAGTCAGGTGGGTGGCATGCCCAAAGACAAGTGGAGCACTGTGGCTAGGCGGGGAGCCCACTTTGCCACAAAGATAAACCTAGTTGAATGTAGTATCAGACTTAACTGATTTGGGTCAAATCAGTTTATGAAACTTCTGTCCCAGACCCCTTCCTGGTTCAAGTTAAATCACCATCCTCCAGCAGGCTTTCCAGCCCTGGGCTGGGCTGTGCTGTCTGCTCCAGCAGAAAAGGGTTGGCCTCACCCCTCTGCTCCCTAGCTGGAGCAGTGAGGGCTGGCTGACAAAGGCAGTGGGGAAAGCCCAGCTCTGGATACAGCCCAGTCTGCAGTGGGGGGACTGCCTTCCCCAAGGCAAACCACAGCTGGGGTCTGGGGCCAGGGAGGGAGGTTGAACACCCCTTCCCCTGCTCAAACTCACTGCTGGCTATAACTGTGGACTACAAATCCCAGAAGCACCTGGAAGCAAGAAGAAGAAATTATGAGCAACCCTGCAGAGCCCTGCTGCTGCAAATCCCAGAAATCTCTGGGACAGCAGGAGGAGGAAGTAAATACAGCCATAGAGCCATGTTCTCATACCCCTACCCAGCTTCTGGCTTGAGCCACTGTGGGCATGTGGCTGCATTTCCTGAATGAAAGATAAATGTCTGTTCACTTCTGTTTCAATTTAATCTGTGCAGTTTAGACTAACCTGCAAAGACTGAGTCGATTCAGCCTTGGGCTTTTTGACCGTCTGTACTTAGCCTAGAGGAGTTTACATGGGTAATTATTTAAACAGTATTTACATCCTTAGTGTATACAATGATCACAGCATTGCAGCTGGAGCCTGAGTCACAAAGTTCTGTACATCCCCAAAGGTGGGATCCAGAACTTTGTCTGATAGTTCTGTAGGCCATTCAGATCACCTTGCTACAGTCATCCCAGAGACAGTTGCATTTCAAATGCAATTAAAGGGACACTTGTTTATAAAGCTTGAAGAGAACCTCTGAGCTGAAAACACAGATTTATTGTGACTCCAGTTCTAGCATGGGAGGCAGAATATGTGTGCGCATCATTTTGAAAGAACCTGTTCTCTTCTGTAACTGAGATGCCCTGCTTGATGATGGAAGGTCATAAGAAAGCTAAGCATGCAGGACTGTAGTCACAACAAACCTGGTTAGCACCCAAGCTGGTCAAAATCCGCATTCCCCTTCCACTGGAGCACTGAAAATAAATTTGTTCCACTTCCGAACAAAAAGTAGAAAGTTAAAAATTTCCAGTGGCAGGAAGACTCCAAATAACTTGATTTTAATGTAATTGAAACATTTCATTTTGAAGCACAATTCCACAGAGCAGCCTGAGCTGCTGCGACTTCTAGGCTTCAGCTCTGTAGCAAGGAACAAGACAGCCCCTAGGACTTTCAGAGTCTTCCCTCCCCATTCAGGAACCTGGAAGAGTTCCCATACTGGGTTATTCCAGTACAGCAGGCCCAGCAGCAGACACTTCAGTCGGTCTGCCATGCAGGTGAGTTGTCAGGAAACCAAGTTGTTTTTTGATGAGAACCCTACCTGCATTCAGATGGAAACTTAGTGAAAATCAACATGTTCCCGTACAATGCTTCCATTTCAATGACTCAGCATTTTCTGGCAGAAAAATGTTCCACTGGAAAATTTCTGACCAGCTTTAATTAGCACTCTTTTTTCCATTACCTTTCCCCTGAAGGTGCAGTAACTCATGCTCGAGTGCAACAAATAGTTACATATCATGGGGAAGAAACTGCACTTAATCTTCTGTTTCACTCCCTTCTGTGAATTGGACATTACTTAGGTGTGACATATATTAGCTAACTATAAGCAGAAAAAGGCTTAATAATTCAGTACTTAACCTGAGGAAAGAATGACTATGGCATTTAATTGAACCTTGCCTGGGCACTGGCACAATTGCATTTTAATCTTTTAGTTTAAAAAAGGGAAAACATGCATCAGAGTAGGCACCCACAAGTACATTGTTCAGAGGAAAAAATAACTCCTACCCCCCAAAGAGTTTACAACCTAAAGAGGACTGTAGGAGAGATGGATGGAAGCAATACACTCCCCCAAAAAAGTCACACAGCATAACTGGGAATAAAACACAGTATTTCTAGACTCTTAATCCAGCACCCTTGAAATTCAAATGGCTCATTGCCATTTGAGAAATCAAACGTGGATACAAAATAGTCAGGAATTCAGCTTCTCATAGATGGCTAAATTCTCAGCTGGTGTAAAGGACAGCAGCACTGAAGGATATGGCCCACCACCTTTTATCTCTGGAAAACATTCATTTTGTAGCTGAATTAAAGTATTCAAATAAATGCAAAACAATGACTACAAAACAGTCTTTGGAAGCAGCCATGAATACTGGGCATATGGCATAGCTTTTGCTGTGAGTAGAATGCAACTACGGGGTCTCTTGATAAAGCAAAAGTCTATATTTAAACAGAGTTTGTGAAACGTGCATTGCTTGATATTCATAACACAGAGAGTGAGCTACATTAACACCCTCCTCAAAAGTGAAAATTTACTTAAAGGAAGGAAGAAATCAGCCAGTGAATGGGAAAGAGCTCCTGGAAACCCAGGCATGGGTTATTATCAAAGTACTTACTCTCAAAGGCAGAGTGAGTGGCATCTCACACGAGTTGTAGGTGGAGGGTGTTGACAGGAAAGTGTGTAGGAGTGGGGCTGGCATTGTTAATTGCCTTTTTCTGGTCAAGATGGAGTAAATCTTAGCAAAAATGTCTCTCCCGTACTTATAAGGCTCGTCATATCTGCAGGCAATTGCCCAGATCTCTCTCAGCAGCTGGTGGCAAAAGAGGTAGTTCACTTCTTACCAAAGGATTTCCTTAATGTTAATCTCAGTGATGAGATACAAGGGCTGAGGCCACACATAAGGAACTAAATTCTTCTTGCATATAGGGATTAAGGGTTAGATCCTCAGCTGGTGTAGGCCACTTCAGCAGCACTGAATGCTGATTGACAGCCACTAGGTACCTGACCCATTGTAACAGTCTTTCCATTTGAAGAACAAATGCAGACAGAGGTGGTGATGTCAGCCTTGACTGAGCTGATGTGTTACCTCTGCCCATTACCTCACTGCTTTGATATTTGCATTGTTCCTTACACTGTGGAGAAAGGCCAGGGAATAGGGCCAAAGCCAGCGAGGTCCTGCTTTGTAACTGGTTGAGATCTGTACCTGTGAATTGCAGCAGCTGACAGCTGAGAATTTCATCACTGGCAGAGCCAAAGAGGCCGTATGCTTGTTCTTGGCAGCAGGGGCCCTTATGTAATTCACAGCGTCTTCTTGTGGTACCACGTCGCTGCCAGCATCTGTATAGCGAGCACTGGGAGGCACTGTTTTGATTGGAGCACCAAGTGTTACACTTCTCTGTTGTACCAAGGTTTATAGTATCATCACCAAGACCTACAAGAGATTAAGGGAGTCAGAGAAAGGGGAAAATGGGGAAATGGCAAACAAACAAGGCAAAATGTATTAAAAATACTAATAATAAATACAGTGCAAACCCCTGAGCTGGTTATAAATGGGTTTAGTTCTGTTCTGATTTGGATTTGATCTGCTCTGATATTGGATCTGTTCCAGAATACTTTAGGCCAGAAAAACTACAGCTGAGAACAGAATCAGTCAGCATGTGGTGAATGAGTGATCCTAGGTGTCCAGTTACTAAGTACCTTTGGAGAACAGCATTGCTACACCTGTTCTATTGCTTTTAATTCTTGTAGTTATTAACAGTAATTAGTATGGTGCTAACTGCTGCGGTTACTCAAAGTCACTAGAACCTCACTCACTCCCTGATTTTACTACCAAGGACTCAGATCAGGCAAGGGAAGCAAAGCTAGACTCTGTATAATTATAACTATTTATTATTGATAATCATTGTTAACATCAGCTAGGAACAGGTCTTGCCTTGTGCCCCAGAACTAGTACTTCTCCTTGAGTAATGCCACGTGCCCCTCCCCAACAACATGCCCAAAATAGGATTATATTCAGGTCATCATGAAAAATTAGTGGTGGCAGAAACAGTTTAGAGTATGACTGATTTTGACCTTTATTTTGCCACTAAATTTAAGAGGTAATAGAAATCTGGAGAAAAAAAAAGACTACAAAGATAAATGCCATTTTCCTTGTTTTCCCCCTTCCTGTATCACCTGGATTGTCTCTCTCTCTACCCCTCTCCCCCCCCCGCCGGCCTTTTTAACTAAAAACAAACAAACAAAAAAACAAACCACACACACACTTGCTGGGTCCTTGGGTGACACATTTTATTAATATTTTTCAATTGCCTGAGGAAAACTTCTTATACCTTATCACCTATAAGTCTTGACTTGAACTTTACTTCTCACAGCAAATTTCTTGGATGTGACAAATGCAAGAACAATCAGTGGAAAATATGACAAGGTTTTTAAACATGCTGTACAAAGCCTAAGTTAAGAGAATATAAGATGTTTGGAGATGACAAGTTTAGCGTTGTGTGCTTATAACCTTAATTCTGCCCCTGGCACAGATACTTAACGCTACAGTTTCTAATTACCAGGGATCTTGGTTTTCTCTGCTTAAAAAAAAAAAATCAAAAAAAAAATCAAATTCTCTGATTAAGAATCCCAGATCTCTGATTAAAAACCCTAAAATCTATATTTTTCCATGATTAAAATGAAATACCGCTTTTTTATATATATTAGGGCTGTGCAAAGCTTCGGTCGCTGATTCAATTTGGCGGAGATTTGGCCCTATTTGGCAGCCAAATCAAATCAAGAGACCCTTTAATCTCTCTGTATCGGAATCAGAACCCTCTGAATCAATTCGGAGAGATTCGGATAAATTCGATGATTTGGACATGGACATAGCTTTAAATGTTTTTTCTACATACCTCAAAGTACCAGGTAGCTTGTGAGTACTGAGACAGTGGGGCAGATAGAGTGTCCCACAGACATGTGGGGGGGGTCCCCAGCTCGCTCAGTGATGGACCCGGAAGTAGACCAGAACCACTTCTGGTCCACTTCTGGGTCTGCCACGGAGCATGCAGGGGACCCACCCCCCAGCTTAGTGACTGGTACCTCCTGGGTCTGGGGGGGCACCTGAGGTCCCCCTGTAGCCGATCACTGAGCCAGAGGGCCATGGGGTGGGGGGGGGGTCCCCTTCTTGCTTGGTGGTGGACTGGAAATACATCTGGTTCACTTCCGAGTCTGCTGCTGAGCATGCAGCCCCTCCCTGCTCTTGTGGGATGCTCCATCCGCCCTAGTACCACAGCATTCATGAGCTGCGCCTGGTACCTTGAGGTATGTAGAAAAAACATTTAAAGTTGTCTATGGCCAAATCGCTGATTCTCCGAATCAGCTTTGAATCTTCAGATTCAGCCAAATTGAATTGGGACAGCGATTCAAATCAACTAATCAAATCACTGTGCCCCAAAGCGGGCTGAATCTGAACCCAAATCAAATATGGCCTGCTTCACACACCCCTATATCAGCTGAATAAAATGTTTCATTGAAATATTTACAATTTTAAAGCAATTCAAGAGCCTACCAGTGCCTCAGTCATTATAATAAAATAAATTCTAAATACCTATGTATTTTGGCATGTATTTTGAATTTATGTATTTTTAACATGGAAAATCAGAGCTCCCTCTGCCCCCTTAGCTCATCCAGACATGCATCCAGCTGTGACTGTTCCCCTCGCTACTCTGTGGTGCTGAGAAACCCTGATATGCCAGTGCCCCTCACTCTCAAGCCACAGCCCTCTGGCCCTGCTGGTGCCCTTCACTCCTGACCCGCATCCCCCCACCTCTGCCAGTGCCCCTTACTCCCAACCCACAGCCCCCCCATTTCCACTGGTGCCCCTCACTCCTGACCCATTGCCCCCTACCACCAGGCCCAGCCTCCCAATGTGTGGAGAAGGGTGTGGGTGTGTGGGGCAGGGCGGGTGTGAGGAGGAGGGCAGGGGTATGTAGGGCAAGGGGATGCCTAAGCATAGACAATGCATTGGGGGCCATGGGGCAGATGTCCCCACATATTTCTGCACCCACAGTGGGCACAGGGCTGCAACCAGGCTGGACCAGCATGGGCGGGAGCCGCCTCTGCAGCCCAGCAGGCAGGATCTAGCACAGGAGGGCTGAGCAGGGTGGCGAGACTCATTGCCATGGTAGCCGCCGCTGAAACCCCTGAGCCAGTTAAGCTGCCAGTAGTGCAAGGAGTAATGGACCGGGATGGGATAGCCACGCTGCCCTCACCACCTTCCACCACCAGCCACTCCCCTCAGGCTGTAGCTCTACCCTGGTGGAGAGGTGAGGTGGGGTGGGGGCAGCACATGTGGCCTGAGGGGAGCAGTGACAGTGTCCCAACCATTGCAGTGGGGTAGAGCTGCAGCCCAGCACACAAGCAACTGGTGGCTGCAGCCCCATGCCATGGAGACAGCTCCTGCCTGTGCCAGTCCAGTCAGGTTGCAGCCCCATACCTATTATGGGCACGCAAATCTGGCGGGGGAGGCACATGCCCCCCCATACCACCTCCAATGTTTTGCCTATGCTCCCCCCACCCCCCCCTCCCGATGCCTCACCTATGGCCCGCCCCCATAGAGTTACCTGCAGGGAACTGCTGTCCACCACGCTGCCTCGCTACCACATGCGTGTGTGTGCACTGCACACACATGCACATGGGCCCCTGCCTGTGATAACCCTCCTCCTGCTCCCCCTAGTCCCAAGCAGCCCTTTTCAGGCTGGAACTGTGTCAGCCTGCAAGGGGAAACCCAGTTTCACACGTTTTTCTTCTTTAAAGAGAAATCCTCATTTTTTCACAGCAAATGAAAACCCAGATCCCTGCTAATGATACAATTATACTAATTGCAAAGTAGTACAACAGTTTTTTTCCTCAGTTGTAGATCTGCATATCTAGCACCATATCTTTTTCATTCTTTTATACTCACACTAGCTTAATAATAGCTCAGACAATCTGGCAGAGCACATAACTATAAACATATGAATCAATGGTAGTAGTGGCAGTCCCTCAATATGAAGATGAGAGTCTTCTGGTAGATAGGGAATTCATTGGTGAGTCTACAGATGACTGAAGAGACCAATCCAAGATCTGCATATTTTATTTTAGATACAGCATACAGTTCCAGAAGGAAGGAATGGATCCTGGTGATGTATCACATCTCTTT
>NW_005842125.1:12624-22281 GCF_000455745.1 Alligator sinensis
CTTTGTCTCTCTTGCCTATTCAGCTCCATAGTGAAGTGAATTTGCTCAAAATGGTTGATGCCTTGTGGTCCTTCAAAGCCATTGGGGATAATTCAGTTTTCAAATCTCCAAGGCATTGATGTTAATATTGTGTTTCTTCACCTTGAAAGCCAATGTATCTTTGAAACTCTTCTCTTATCCCCTCCTAGAATGGTGATCATTGACTAGTTGGGAGTATAGGACATGGTTTCGGAGCTGGTTGTCAGACATGTTTATGACATGTCTTGTACAACGGAGCTGGTGCTGTCTAAACATGGTTTCAATACTGATGGAGTTTACTTGAGCCAGAATGCTGGCTTTTGTTCTTCTTTCCTTCCAATTGATATGGAGGATATTCTGAAGACACTGCTGATGGTAACAGTCCAAGGTTTTAAAGTGTTTTCAATATGTTGGTCAGGTTTCATACATATACAACAGGGGTAGGGATGACAACACCCTGGTAGATAAGAAGTTTGGTTTGAGTCCCAATACCATGATCATTAAAGAAACAATATCAGTGTGACAGGGGGCCAGCTCAGGGCCGGGTCTCAACATCGGCCTGCCCACCTGTCTAGGGCAGTCTGCCTTGCCTCGTCTGCCATGACTTGTTGTATTAAACTAGATGTTGAATGCATAAGGCTGGCCATTTAATGCCCTGATGCCTAGGACGTTATACATGGCTCTGACATTCCCTATACCATGTCCCATGCCTTACAGATGGCACACAAAATGGTAGGCTCCACTGGTCCAAACTACCCATTGTTCACTACCCCTGGCCCCCTTGCTGAGCCATACCACTTGGCCTCTGGCGCAACTGAAGCCTCAGGCATCTGTAAACTTACCTTGGCCATTCAGCTCCCTCCCTGAGGTTTCAACTTGCGCCTTCATACTGGGGCCTTCCACTTATGCCCTCTCACTAGGGCCTCCTATTTAAGTTCACACCTGTGGGGCCAGCCCATGCGTAGCCTTTCAGGTCACCCCTGCAACCCTACTCTGCACACCTCCAGTGCAGCCCTTCAGGACCACCTTAGCAGACCCTACTCTACACCCCTCATGCACAGCCTTTCAGGCCACCACTGCACACCCTACTCTGTGTGGTCCTCTGCACACTCTCCTGCCCCCTCTCACTGGGACCACTAGGGTCTCTTGCACCCCATGGGGCTCAGGTACCTCTTCTTAGGTGTGCCTGGCTCTACAACTTAGGAATGCCTGGCCCTACATACCTGTCCCTACAACTGAGTTACCCACCAGGTTGTGGGGGCTAAGGCTATAAGGCACCCCATACTCACCTTTCACTAGGGAAGCAACTGGTATGGCATTTCCTGGGGACCACCCTGCCACAGGCAGCCCCACCACACTATCCAACCTAGCAGGGTTAGGTTATGCCCCAGCATCAGGAACCTCCTGCCATCTGAATAGTTCCTTCCCCGTACCTCCGTTTTATGTGAGCAGCAGCTCCAGCCAGGTGATGTTCTCCCCTTGGCTGCTAGTAGCAAACTGCCAAGTCCCCTGCTCAGGCCTGCTCTTATTGCCAGCAACTGAGCCCTCCTTCCTAATCAGGAATCCCCCTGCCAGCCATGTGATACCTGACTGGGGAGTGCAGCCACCTGCAGACTGTTCTGCTGCTAGGTCTAAGCCCTTAAAGTGGCAGGCACCAAAGGTGCTCTGTCACAATCAGAAACATCCAAAGGTAGTCTGGCAGATTTTATTCAGCATTGAACATCATTATTTGTGTTTACTTTTTGGGATGGATGACTATACAAGTAGGGGAAATGCTCAACATTCTCCAAGGATTGCCCTCTATTTGTAATATATAAAGGAGAAGCCGGTATATTTGGGAGAGGTTTGCAAAGTATCTTGGTTTTCATGAAGTTGACAGTGAGTCCAAGCATTTCATACACTCCACAGAAGCAGTTGAGAGTGATCTGGAGCTCTTCAACTGAGCTGGCACATTCAACACAAACATCAGCACACTGAAAATCAGTTATGGAGGTGTTCTTTATCTTAGATTTGGAACAAAACCGGTTGACATTAAAGAGATTCCCATCCACATGCTACTGAAGTCTGACTCCAGATGGAAGTCTATCAGCAATGAGATGTGAAATAACTGTGATATAGATGGAAAAAAGTGTTGGAGAAATTACACATCCTTGCTTGACTACAGTTCTAGTGGTGAAGGGGTCCATTTTTGAGTCATTGCTTAAGACAGTTGCTGTTACATCATCATGATGTCTAGTAATGGTAACAAATGTTGGTGGGCATCCAAATCTCATCAGCATCTTCCATCTCTCTGTTGATTGAAACAAAAGCTTTATTGAGGTCAATGAAGGCCATGTAATGACCTCAGTATTACTTGTAGCACTTCTCCTGCAGCTGTCTAGCAAAAAAGATCACGTCTGTTGTACCTCTGAGTGGTCTGAAACCACATTGGGACTCAAGTAGAATGTCAGCCAGGGGAGTGAATCTGTTGAGGAAATTGAGGGCAAGGATCTTCCCACATATAGACAGCAGTGCAATGTCATGGTAATTGCTGCAATCCAATCTATCTCCTTTCTTGGATATGGTGATTATTCTAGCATTTCTCAAGTGACTGAGAATCTGTTAATGTTTCCAGATTCTCAAAACAATAGCATGTAGTTGGTGAGAGAGCTTTTGTCTCCCATGCATATACATTTCAGCTGGTATTCCACCCAAACCACATGAATCTTAATGGGATATTATGGAATGAATGGCTTTGGTAGTATTATTTTTCAGCATTAGAATCTTGGTCCAGAAGCTATTGAAAGTGTTCCTTCCACCATGCATTGATGGTAGAGCTGTCCTTCAAGACTGTTGTTCCATCACCAGACTTTGAAGGGATGGCTTCTTGTGTCCTTGGTATCCATAGATAGCTTTAGTCGTGCTGAATAAACTGCATATTGTGGCTGTCAGCAATTTTTTGGATCTCTTGCTTTGTCCTCCACTACTTGTTCTTCTGCTCTCAAATTTTCTTCTGGGCCTTGGTTTTAATGAGGCAATGAGTGTCTTGCTTCTGTCTGAAGTTGATATTCTTCCAAACTTTGAAAGCTTTACTTTTTCTGTTAATGAGAGCTTGACTTTCCCTATCATTCTCATGGAACCAATCCTGATGTTTCATTGTGGAGAAGCCTAGAGATTCTTTTTCATATTTCATGGATGCCTTTCTTGCAGCTCTCCCAGTGATCAGTGGTGTCAAGACCATCAAGGAGGTTGGAGAGTTTTTCACTGAGGCACTACTGGTGATGATCACTTTTAGCAAAAGTTTTCAAGTACTCAGTATTGAACCTCTTTCTTGGTTGCTTCTTTTCATGATGGAATACATCAAATGATGATTCATCCAGCAGTTCTCTGTGCTGGTCATAGCTCTGGTGATATGGATGTTGTGATGGTCCCAGACATGCACTATGATATAGTCAATCAGGTGTTTTGAGTGGGAGCTGATGATGTCTTCCTTTTGTTGCTTTGGCAGGATAAAGAGCTCATGATGATGAGACCCCATTCCAAACACTTGCTTATAAGAATTATTCCACTTGGATTGGCTTTTCCCACCCCTTCTTTTCCAAGTGTTCCTTTCCATAGGTAAGGGTCCCTGCCCACTCTAGCATTGAAATCACCTGAAATAATTATTTTATTTTCTTTGGAGACAGATGACAGCACTTGATTGAGTTTAGAATAGAATTCTTCCATTTCATCATCTGCATCAAGGGTTAGGGCATACACATTGATAACTGTTGCATGTTGTCTGTTGCTCCGTTGAAGATAAAGGCTCACGAGATGCTCGTTGGTGCCAACCAGACATTCCAGCAGCTGAGTAACCTTTGTCTTGATAGCAAAACCAATGCCATGGATGTGTCTGTCTTTTTCAGTTTTTCCTTTCCAAAGGAAGGTATAGTTACCACCATGTTAGTGGTCTCACTAACTGCAGCAATATCAATATTAACTTTTGCAAGTTCTCTGGCCACTATTGCTGTTTTTCAGTTCAGTCAATCACTGTTAAGATTGGGCCACTGGCAAGTCAGGTAAAGTGAGACAGACTATGTTTAGGGCACCTTTTCTAGCCCGCGCCCCATATAGGGTGAGCAGAGTGGCTCCTAAATAGACCTGCTCAGTCATGATTGCAGCTGCCAAATTGCACACCTGTCTCAATTTCAAGTACAAAAGGACATTCATACAAATAGTCTCCTTGTAGTCGGTAACTAGGGGCTTCTGGCATCTGCCCCTATCACCATTTGCCCATTGTTATAGGACTTGCTGTTGATGGAAGATGCCTGCCGTTGGCTTTTTTAAATATAAGTATGCCATTGCACACCAGCAACCACAGGATCCTTCATGGGAAAGAAAATTTAATCAGATGGCAAGGAAAACCTAGACGATGAAGTTTGCAGCAGAACAGAAACCTTCCATCTGCTTTTGCAGCCATTGTGAAGTATTCCTTCTTCATTTGCCTGCTCCACTTCTAATGACTTTCACTTCTGTTTCTGAATCACTGTTAGTCTGGAAACCTCACTCTTGACCTTGCCACCATGAGTGACCCTTCCAGGAGTATAGAACTCCAGACAGCATTGCTCTCAAGGTCATTGCAAGGATCGCAACCTTGAAGTTGTGGAGTGCTTTGTATGCTAACAATGACCTTGAATGCACTTGAATAGTCCCAGAGAGTCAAAATAATTCTTCATGTGCTTACATTTAAATAGGTCCTTAAGTGCTTTGCTGGATCAGGGCCTTCTTATATAGGAACATAGTACTGGAAGATACCTTCTGGGTCATTAAACCCATTCAGCTGCTATTGAAGACAGCCTTTGCATAGAATATAATCCATAAACTTACCACATTTCCCCATTGCTTTTTTAGAACTTCCTTGCTCCTATTGAAAGGGTGAAATATCTGCATTTATTACCCTTCCCAGAAGATATTTTCCCCCCTGCAATTAGATCTCTTCATCCTCAGGGATGTACTGTAATAATGTTGCTAGGGCCAGTATGTTACAACCTAGCCCAGGTCTCCTTCTTGCCATTGTCAGGAGTCTGTTGCATGTGGACCCTCACTGGCTTCCATGGGCTGCTAAGAAAACTGTGCTTCGTTAGAGTCTAATCACTGTTTTTGGATCTGGGACACTCAAGCTGCTTCCTGTCTTGCTTTTTACTCCACAGCAATGCATGTGTAGATGCTGACCTGGATGGCTGGGGCACAAGGATACTCCCGTGTGGAGGCTGCTTGCTGACTAGCCCCACACTGGAACATCTTTGTGCCCCAGCCAGACCCTCCACAGCACACTGACCCAGGTCAGAGCAGCCCCAGGCTGGCAGGCTGACCCTCTAGACCCTCTGCCAGACAGGCTGCTCAATGTGCTGCAGTCCCAGGCACTCATGTAAACACGGCACTCAGGAGTAATAAACTCTGGTGCAATAAGCGCCAGAGTTTATTGCTTCACCTTAATAGCATGTGTAAGCGCACCCATTCACATAGACCTGCATTTATTGAATCTGGTGATTGCCGTACTCCACAGCAGCCCAGCTACCCTAGATCCCAACTGGTGTCTGAGCTCTCCCTCATTGCTCATGTACACATCAGAGTTCCATCCATAACCCTGGGCTTCTAGTTCATCCACTTGGGCAAATAAGCTAGGATCACATGCTTAACCCCAAGAAACTTTACTCTGGAAGAGCTTGAATGATACAAATCTTTGCAAAGAGCAAAAAGCCCTGGTATGCAACCCTGCTCTTACTCCTCTGTGACCATGTCCAGACATGCAGGATGTAACAAGTGGACATCCTGAGGCTGGCCAAGTCATTGGCTAACTGCCTGCCTACCTCTCCTGCCACACCTTTAATTATACTAATTGGAAGTTGTTAACCAGGCAGGAGACTGCCCATTTACTTGCCCTGATGCGAAGGGCATATATACACAGCTCCAAACCTTCCCTTATACCATGTTCCATGCCTTGCAGATGGCATCCATGGCCTAACACCCAAGCTATGATCCAGTGACCCCACACTAGGGTTCTCATTCCCATGCCCTCACACTGGAACCCTCACTCCAGTGCCTCACATTGGGACTCTCACTCCTGTGTCCTCACACTGCAGCTCACAATCTCTATGCCCTCACATCAGGACTCTCAATCCCTGTGTCCTCACACTGAGCTGTCAATCACCCCCTCCGGGCTCCCAGACCCTCCTTTTTCCTCGGGCTCCCTGCTTGGCTCGGGACCCTCATGGTCCCCTCACGCCCCCACAATGGAGTCTCATTCTCTGCCTGACATTGGACCTCAATCCCCTTTCCCATCACTGGATCTCATCCCGGCCCCCTGGAGCCTCACACTTGGCTCTCTTAGTATGCCTCAGGCCTCACTGTGGACCTGAGCTGTCTTTGGCCCCTTCACATGATCAGGACCCCACTTCAGGCTCCACACAGTAACCTCAGCCCTTGCTTTGTTCTTGAGGGGAAAGTCTGGGGAGCACACCCCCACAGGGTAACCCACAAAGCAGCAGGGGCTGAGGCTTTCTGGCACCCCATACTTGTCCTTCACTGGTAAGGCACAGGTGTAGCATTTCCTGAAGATTGCCCCACCACCAGCAGTCCCACTACACCATCCAGCCTCAGCAGGGTGTAGTTTTAGGTCATGCCCTAGAACCAGAAACCTCCAGCCATCCTCATAGTTCCTCCCCTGTACCTCCAAGATGTTACATGAGCAACAGCTCTAGCAGGGCAATGTTCTCCCCTTGGCTGCTAGCAGCAAACTGCTGGCTCCATGGCTCAGGGCCTGCTTTTACCACAAACAGCTGGGCCCTGTTCCCCATCAGGCAGTTGTGCCTGATTGGGAGTGTAGCCATCTGCAGGCTGCTCTGCTGCTTGCCTACACCTCTGTGAGTAACAGAGCACAACTTGTACTCTGTTACACAGGGGCATGCACTTGCAGTGGCACAAATTGCCATAGCACATGCTCCTGTACATGCCCTTCATTGTGAGAAAAATTGTCCTGCAACAGGCAAACTGCCCTTGACCAGGTCCTCCTGGTTCTTCAGCCATGGAGAGCTGGAGGCTGGGGCCAGCAGTCTTACCTGGTGGTGTGCTGGAGCAGCAGGGGCATAAGTCAGGCAGCACAGAGGCCTGGCCAACAGCCAGAGTGTGGTTCTGGGCTCAGCCTCTGTGTGTGCCGGTGCACACTTGTTGGGTGTGTGTTGCGCTCGTTTTGTTTTGGTTTTTCTTGCTATTGGGAAATCCTGGTAGCAAATTTTGGCCTTGTGCTACAAATTTGCAGCGAGGAGCACATTTTAATGTTCAGTACATGCAGTTTGTGGCACCACAAAGAGGCTTGTGGCACTGCAAACCGCACATGCCTGCGCATCTGGTTGTGACCTGCGAGTCTGAGATTTATTAACAATTCATGCTGGCCAGACAACCTCCTGCCTTCTCTCCTGTAAATCCTTTCTACATATGGAAATGATGAGCCTTTCTGCACTCTTCTCTTGCTCTGCCCTGTGCATCACTGGCAAACTCCCACCCCGTTAAGTCATGCTTGCTCCACCTCCCATGCTGTCCCTTCAGGGCTTATTTACATAGCAGTAGCGGCTCAAGAATACCATAACCACCTTCTCTGCAGACATATTCCAAACCCTTGTGACGCACTGGGGGAACCCTGGCTGAGACCTACTGTTGCCATAATGTAGGTGACCCCTCAACAGAAGTACCACTGTTTTGTGGGATGGACCCACAATTAAGAGGCAAAGTAATGTCTTCAGAGTACAACCATGAGATGGTCCTCCCACAAGGTGTCAAGCACATATCCCCAGCCAGGAAGCTGTCTAAAATTCATCACCAGGCTTGCTCTCTGGACATGAGTCTGGGGCTGGCTCCTGAGGGCTGTGCTGAGTATACCTGGCACCAGTCTACTAATGAACCCATGGCATTTTTTTAGCATGTGGTGGAGTAGGAGCAAGTGGGTGGGGCTTGCTTCTTGGCGATAGTCTTGGGATTGCCCTGGAGATCATACCTCTTAGGGCTGTGCAAAGCTATGGTTCCTGATTCGATTCGGCAGAGATTCGGCCCAATTTGGTGGCCGAATCTCTGAACCAAATCAGGAAACCCTTTAATCTCTCTGAATCAAACTGGAACCCTCTGAATTGATTTGTAGAGATTCAGAAGGATTCAGAGATTAAGACATAGACGCAGCTTTAAATGTTTTTTCTACATACCTCTAGGTAGCAGGGGCTCATGAATGCTATGATGCTGGGGCACATGGAGTGTCCCACTGTAATTTCCTGTGCCTTTCACCTGTGCATCGAGTCTGTGTGGATTTTTCTGGCTTTGCCATTGCTTTAAGGAAGGAACAAGCTTGTTAATGGAATGGACTTCGGTTGTGTCCCAGGGACAACAAGCAAAACAATCCGGGAACCGCGCCCATGGAACCCGGCAAGGACAGATACAAAAGGAAAAATAAAAATGGTTACTTATCTGTAGGGGAGATAATGCTGGAGGGGAGGAGGAGAGAGCCTGCACGGTTCACGAGCCATACCTTTATTCAATTAAGGCCAGCGGGTGATGTCAGAGGGAATCACCAGCCAGCGGGAATAAAGGCAGGCACCGGCAAAGAAACTGAGAGAGTGAGAGAGGCAACAGAGGCTCCTCATGCTGGTAACATGTGGAGCCGGCGCAATCAAAGGCAACCCGGGCAGGGAGTGGCAGCGGAGACTGCGGGAGCTCCCTGCACTGGTAGAAATAAAATTGAACCCCGGACAGGGGAGAGAGCTCGGGGCAATGAGCTCTGAACACCATCAAGGGAACACAGCGTTGGAAGCTCCGGTCAGCAGAGAGACAAGGACAGAGACCCGGGGAGAGAGGCTGCGACCGACCCTGGGGATACGGAAGCTCATCTGCCCGGTCACTCCCAGGTATTGGGCTGCGAAGATGGGCTGGGGATAAAGAAGGAAGGGAGACATCAGGGGCGCAACATCGGGAAGAACCTTGCTGGGTACAGGCAAGAGAGCTGAGCGGATTGACTCCTATGATCCTAGAGTTGTGGGTCTTCTTTTCTTTTTCCCTTTTTTTTGTTTCATAGAATCATAGAATCATAGAAGTAGGGTCGGAAGGGACCTTGTAGATCTTCAAGTCCGACCCCCTGCCTGGGCAGGAAGAAAACTGGGCTCAAATGACCCCAGCCAGGTAGGCATCAAGCCGCTTCTTAAAGACCCCCAGGGTAGGAGCTAGCACCACTTCCCTTGGAAGTTGGTTCCAGATCCTAGCCACCCTAACTGTGAAGTAGTTCTTACAGAAGTCTAATCTAAACCTACTCTCCAACAACTTGTAGCCATTATTCCTTGTTATCCCAGGGGGCGCTAGGGGAAACAAGTTCTCCCCAAACCCTTCTGGTCCCCCATAGTGAGTTTATAGACGGTCACCAGGTCCCCCCTCAGCCTTCTCTTGTGAAGGCTGAACAGGTTCAGGTCCCGTAGCCTCTCATTGTAGGGTCTGCCCTGCTGTCCCCGGATCATGCAGGTGGCCCTCCTCTGGACCCTCTCAATGTTGTCCACATCCATCTTGAAGTGGGGTGCCTAAAACTGGACACAGTACTCCAGCTGTGGCCTGCCCAGTGTTGCGTAGAGGGGCAGGGTCCCCTCCCTTGGC
>NW_005842125.1:22689-54338 GCF_000455745.1 Alligator sinensis
TAGTCACCTAGTTTTTTAATGAGGATGGGGTGGTCGACCGTGTCAAAGGCCTTGCTGAAGTCCAGAAAGACTACATCCACGGCGACACCTGCATCCAATGCTTTTGTGACCTGATCTTAAAAGGCAATCAGGTTGGTCTGACATGACCTGCCCCTAATGAAACCGTGCTGGTTGCCCTTGAGCATCATCCCCGATGCCGGCCCATCACAGATGTGCTCCTTGATGATCTTCTCAAAGAGTTTCCCAAGGATTGAGATAAGACTGATGGGCCTATAGTTGCCTGGGTCCTCCCTCCTCCCTTTTTTAAAGATGGGGACCACATTGGCTATCTTCCAATCATCTGGCACCTGGCCCGAGCACCACGAGTGCTCGTAAAGCCATGCCAAGGGCCCTGCAATAACCCCTGCTAGCTCCCTCAACACCCTGCGCCTTTCATTGGTGCAAGGGCACCCGAATAGGCCTCAGGAACAGAACCTGCCAGTAGCAGGGGACTGTGGACACAGAGGCCAAGCTAATTCGCCATCCCACTCGCGGGAAGTGAGGGGACAATAGCCTAGAGCCTCGAAGAGGCGATGGAGCTTGGGAACACCCACACTGAAGGAACGGCCACCTTAAGACCCGGTGTCCCCTAAGTGGTTGGCGCAAAGTTTGGGGTGTAGAGGAGGTGGAGCCCCATAAACATCCTGCTAGCAATGTGATCACTCCTGTGGATCCTCCAGAGGCTACTCCCTCCACTGGTATTGTGGCAGAGTTGTGGCAGATGAGTTTGGGGGTGGTCCTTGAGGCAACCGACACCCACCTCAGGGGTTTCATGAATGCATACCCCTTACAGCATGGACTAAGGCCGCATGTGAGCGGGCGTTTGGAGGTAGACGGGCACAGGTTGGTACCCCCGGGGGTCTCATCTGCCACGTCTGTGCTGGAAAAACAATTTTTAATGGGAGGAAGACGGTCTACCCCGTCTCTCCTGGTACCTTCCTTCCATCGTTCTGGTTGTCCTTCCTTGCTCGGGGTTCCGCCTCCCCTACACCCTGCCTAACGCCTACCACAGATGGTATTACCTGGGCCACCAGGATTAGTTTTACGCCCCTTTTGATGTCTTGGCCTTTCAGATTTATTACGGTGGTATTCAGGATGTTTATTGGACCTGGTTAGTCTCTGCTGCACCTTGCCTTATTTATGTGTCTTGTCGGTCCCAGCCTGTCATGTCCCCTGGCGTCCCACCCTCAATTTGGGTTTCATACCTGCCGTGGGTTGGTTGTCCGCTGGTCCCTGCTTTATCTGATCTTGCCAAGATCCAATCTGTGCTGTGGACCTCCTATGTCCACAGCATAGTCTCTGGTAAGTTGTGGTGTCATCTCTGGCTCTGACTCTTTAATGAAGTTGCCCTCCTGGGGTAGCTACCACATCCCTGAGCTGGGACTTCTTTCAGTATCTGGCCCCTCTGGGCTGGTTGAGGACCTTACTTCCAGTCCTCCCCACTGATTCCCTCCTGGGCTTTTTATCCCGGCTTCAGGGTTCTGGGAGGTGAATTGGTCCCAGCATGCCCACGCTGACATGGGAGCCAATTCTGGCTCTTTCCAACTCTGCAGTTTGTTTTTTTCTTCTTTCTTCGCTGCGGTGGATGGGACCACCATGGTTTCATTTTCACCACGCTCCGCTTCCAGTGTGGCATCCCACCAGCTCCTCTCCTCAGCAGATGGAGGTAAGTCTTTTCCACACCCACAGAAGCACAGGGTGCTCCTCAGCATGCTCAGCAGCAAACCTGGAAGTGGACCAGAAGCAGTTCTGGCCCATTTCCAGGCCCACCAGTAAGTGCGCTGGGGGCCCCCCTCATGCCCCCTGGCTCAGTGACTGGTGCCTTCTGGGTCTGGGGGGGCACCTGGGGTCCCCTGTGGCTGATCACCAAGCTGGGAGGGTGTGGGGGGGGGGCCCCCGATGCGCTCCCCTTCAGATCCGGAAGTGGACTGGAAGTACTTCCACTTCTGGGTTTGCCACTGAGCACATGGAGGGCTCCCCTTACACTCTTGTGGGACGTTCCATGTGCCCGAGCATCACAGCGAGCATGAGCCACGCTTGCTACCTCAAGGTATGTAGAAAAAACTTTTAAAGCTGTGTCTATGTCCAAATTACTGATTCTCCGAATTCGCATTGAATCTTCAGATTTGGACTCGGCCAAATTGAATCAGGGACAGTGATCTGAATCAATTAATCAAATCACTGTCCCTATTCTGCCTGAATCTGAATCCAAATCAAATAGGTCCCGCTTTGCACACCCCTTATACTTCTGTACATTGAAGAAAATGTTATGTCAGAAGAATAAATTCTTAAGAGACCAACAAGTGAATAGAGGCTCTGGGGATAGTAGCCACATAAGTGCCTAGATGCCAAGCAACCCTTTGCTCTACAGGCTCTGTAAGAAACAGGACATTGTGGCCTGAATCTACAATACAGTTAAACATGCGCTCTACTGAAATCAATTAAATCAACACATGCATAAATTTAATCAGCTGCTGGATCACGCTGGGGTGCTCAACACATTTCAAGACTGAGCCCTAATGCAGACAGTGATCCTGGCAAGACAGGAATACACGTAGGTACCAGGAGCAGCTAGAAAGTGGACTGCTGACCCAGGAGGGTGGTGAGGAGGAGAGATAATATGGATACCAACAAAATGCTTGAGAGAATGTATATACGCAAAGGGGCAGAGTTAAGGGTATAGACTATCTAATTTTTCTAATTTCCAGGCATTGGGGGCTGAATCCTATTTCACTTTATGCACCCATATGGCCCTTATCCGGCCTTGTAATGGCCGTTTTTTGGCACTCATACATGGTCAGAAATGCTATTCCATCTGCAGTGTGGATCTGCAAGCATGCACGCAGCTACTGAACATATGCAGTAGACTGTGCTTGGGCCAGGTGGGCACATAGGACTATACACATGCAACTGCATATGCAAGAGTCTGAAACTATAGTTGGCAAAACCCTGTAATTAGCTAGGGGGAAGGAAGGAAGGAAAAATACCTCCCATGTTCTAACCCCACAGCTTGTTGGGGGAGGGTGCTTACCCAGGAAGTAGAAGACTTGGCATTTAGGTACCCCCTCATGTAGAGTGGGATTCAAACTACCACCCCCTCTCAAAGGGAAATCTATGAAACTGGGGGAAGGGACCTGTGAGAGAGCATTCCCACTTCCGTCCTATTGCTTATTGATAAATAAATGTGCAGAGACTTTCCCAAGCCATGGTTGCCTTTTTACAAAGTCCCAGACATTTATACTATGCAGCTGCTGTAGTATTTAGTGGAAAAGGAACTACTGCTACTGGTACAAATGTGAAGCTGCTTGCTACAGTTTTTTTAATGTAGTCTCTCTCTTCTCAAAAAAGTGAATCTAAACCTTCCCGCACTACAGCTATGCTGTGTTGAAATACTTCCACATAACAAGCATACAAAACCCTGACCTGTAAGGAAAGCAGGAAGTATTCTTGGAAATAAAATTGTATGAACTTAAGAACAAAAAAGTGAAATACTCCCTGTCTTCATAATTTATATTTACTACATTCTAGCAGTTACTTATACAAATATTTTAATAAGCAGTGGGCAAACAGTCAAGATTTGCATGAGACTCAAGCCATTTTAAGTGCAGTATTAGCCTAAGCATCATTTTTTATGGTTGCATGTACTAGCCTGACATTATTTGTTTAGCATGCACTGAAAAGGAAATATGTAATCTTCAAGTTAATTTGAACAAGACATTGTGGCATGGGTTTGGGGGTGTAAAAAGTATCAGACAGAAAGGATTATTTTTTTTTTTTATCATTTATGTGTTTGGAAGAAGCTGAAAGCTGCCAGATAGCTTCTTTTCGACAGCTTGGAGTTACTGTTGGGAACAGATCCATGTATGGAAGCAAAAGCAGAAAAGCACAGATAAGCTGAGATCCAGCTATGCAAACCATGTTTAGAGACACTTAAAGGACAAGCATCCCAACTCCTTTCTTTCTGGTAAATTTAGAGAAGCTATCATATGAGGTCTTTTTTTCCATTCCTCTGTACACACAACTGCTGAGCCTTGACAGAGGTAAGTGAAAAGCAATTCAAGTATTTTCTGTAAATGTACAGCTTAGATGCTGGGTTTCACTTATATTGTGACAAGAACTGTATATCTGGGGCTGTGCTATAATTCCAAAGAGAATGATTTGGCATAAGATTGCAGAGTGGGGGACACTACCCTGAACAGAATTGCTGCTATAAAGATGGAGAAAGTTTCTGACCAAAAGAGCTAAAAAGAGAAGTGTTGCAAAATTGACCTTTTTATCATCAGCTATTTAGAAATCTGTTGGAGTTTATGAGTTGGCTCATCTTGCCCTTTAATCAGGGACAAAACCAAGACACTTTGAGATGTTATTTTCTAGAATCTGTGTCTTTCATATGTCTATATAACGAAGACATTAGATTGTTGGGATTTTTTGTGCTTTTGTTTGCCCTACTTTCATTTTGAGAAATGTGTCTCATTTAACATTGTGGGTTGACTGAATGGACATTAGGAAGAGCTTATTGTAAACGACTGTTGTTTTTCTTGGCACTTGAAGACTATTTCTCAATGTTTCTCTGAAGATTTGAGGTTGATTACATCCTGTGCGAGGGTTTTTACATGGTTTTAACTGACATGGTTGTATTCTGAAAACCCAAACCTCTGAAAACAGCTGTACATATTGTTATGACAGTACCCTTCTTTCAGAATTAATATTTCTGGAGTATTAAGACTCATAAAGATAGCTTTCCTTCAAACCAATATCCATTTAATATTAAATTATATTAACTGTTGTTTGTATATTGTGAAAAGCAGGTATTTACCCACATCATATATTGTATCCAACAGGAAAAGTAGTTTATTAAACTGGAACAGATGACGGGCTTTCTATCCTAAACCTAAAAGCTTCTTCATTTTGTATTCTATGGTTAAATACATGCGATTTTCAGAGGGCTGCAAAACAGGATTTCTGGATCAGTTCAGGGGTTTTCAGGTGTTATAATGAGGTATTCAAACTCCTGCTACAAAGAATTAAGTAAAGAAGCTTTCTCATTTTTCAGATGGTTAATCGACTGGAAACACAGAGATCAGCTTAAGTAAAATTAAATGGAAAGGACTGAAAATTATATAATGAAAATTACTACAATCAAAGGGCATTTCCAAGGTTACACTAAGCGATGGTCATTTCATAAAGGCAAATTACTAAACCACAAATGTCATGGACATTTTTATTCATAATCAGAATAATTTTTCCCTTGAACTGTTATAATAATAATATGTTTGAAACGCAATAGGAATGCTATGATTCTGATTTTAAAGGCTGCCTGCTAAACAGGGATTAAAATGGAGCATTAATTCCTGTTCTTCTTTTCATTTACTTGGCATGTTAATGACAAGTTCCATGAAGTGTTGGTTTTCAGACCCTCTACATTTTCTCTGAAAATTTTTGTTTGATTTTCTTTCATTCATGTTTAATAAAAGTATTTGAAATTGAGCTGTGGCTGGAATTCTGACTGTGGCAGTCAAACATTCTTTGTCAATTGATATCTTTTAGAAAACATTCTTTCTGTGGAGAAGTCAGCAGACAGATGAACTTTGAGGAAACACAGGGAAATGGCAGTCTTAAAATCAACATATGCAAACCTAGGCTTATTTTAAACTATTTATTTATCAAAAAAATGAACATGTACACTCCACTGCACATGAAACAATGTAAATCCGTCCTGCATTTTCTGTCAGATTTTATCTTATACTCAAGAAAGTGTTGTATGCAGCTGCTGGCACAGGAAGTTTTATGTGCAGCAACTGATGGAGATACCTGACGTTTGCTAGCTATGTCCTAACATTAACTCTGATCCCATTGCGATCGATAATTTTCATTACACCATTACTTTAAGAAACTGTCCAGTTGTAATGCAACCAAGAACTACACTAAACATCTACAACTAATAACACTACAAGGGAATCCTGTGCGGGGGGGAAAATATGCATAAAATGGTAAGGTCCAAAGGAGGTATATTTTGTTAGGTAGCTTAATTATTCATTTGGGGAGGGGGGGGGGGGGGGGGGGGGGGGTACTGAAAGCTTATAGTTATAGCCTGTGAGTATAGTAAAAGGTATACAGCACAGCTATAGAGATAGATATTTGAAAATGAAGACTTTTCTGTGATGCAGCTACAGTAAACTCCAGTTAATTTGCCTACAGGATTATTCACCACAGTGGTTTAATTTGCCATTGGTCTGATTCCCCTCCTTTCCCCCACTGCCTGATAATTGGTCGCTACTGGTTCATTTGCCATAATTTGCATTCCCTTGGCATTAACAAATTAACCAAAGTTTACTGAAGTTCCCATGAATAAATGTCTTTAAAGGCTTTAACAGAGATCCAAAGCCAAGAAAAATTCCACTTGATTTGGATTGGAATTGAAATGAAACCTGCAGAGTTTGGGGTGAAATATTTTAGGCCCTGGGAATTTATTGTTGGACCTTTTCTCTCTCTCCTCTATCTAAAGGTCAGAAGGAATAATTTCATCTTTAGCAGAGTACAATTGAGGCAGGTTGAAATTGTGTCAAAATATGCAGTGAAAAAAATCCCTAGAATCCCAATAAAGAAGTTTTATCCCACTGAAGAAAGAGCTTGGTGTACTATTGCTGCACATACTTTTGCTGGGGAGGCACCTATCTCCTCATACTAGTGGATCTAAGATGAGCACACATGGCCAGGCCCAGTGCTATAGGGTGCTGACCTTCCTTGCCTGCCATTGATTTCAGAGGGAAGACTATTGTGTCTATGGTGAGAGAACAACCAAGTGCCATCTCACGCTTTTCCCCTTGCCAGTCCATGGCAGAAAATGGAAGGTGATGTTCAGTCTCTGTGAAAAGCTGCCTTTGCCATCAAGTATTAACAAAATATCCTGTGAGGCGTGGGGGCACAGCACCAGAATCACAAGGGTTCAGTTCTGTTTCTAGCTCTGAGAGTGACCTGCTAAGTAAGCTTGAGCAAGTCCCTCTTCTCTTCTGTGCTGGGTTGCCCCTCCCATGTTTATGTCTTGTCTTCTCTCTGGGACAGGGACTGCTCCTTACCAATGTGTTCACACAGTGCCCAGCACAAAGCTGCCAAGATGCCAGGAGAGGACTCCAGGCACTGACATGACATAAAGAGCAACAATGAAAAATAAAGCAGCAAATGCACAATGGCTACAATTTTCATAAGTGCCTATTGATTTGGAGTGGCTCAGGGCTTGCGTGCAAAACTGGGGAAACTTACAGGGGCTGGTTATTATAAGGTGGGTGTGTGAAGTGGCACATTGCTTCCTAGAAAACATTTCAGCTGTCTCAGGTTAGCCACACAGAGGCTAACCTGAGAGGACAGGTAAGGGTTTTCCCACAGTGGCCTGGAGCTCAGCACAGGGTGCAAAATCCAGCCAGAAGCTGGATGAATCAGCCCATGCCAACCTCTGTACACCTGTGGCTGCACAGCTAGTATTTCCCAAGATAGCTACATTGAAGGCATTGTAGGTTTGTCCTTGCTACACAGCTGTGACTCGCATGTGAAATCACGAATTGCTTTTGAAACTTTTGGCCTGTGTCCCCAAGAGGTATCAAATGAGCTTTGTTATATTTTTAAATATGCCTAAGTGGTAAAGGAACACTCTTTGCAGAGCTTGGGCTCCTAAACCACATATGCACTCTAAAAAACACAAGGTCTGTTTACATCAGCTACATAAAGCTGGTTCCTGCAAGCTGCACAGTCTGTTGTGGAAGACAGAATCACA
The DNA here is from genome assembly GCF_000455745.1 of Alligator sinensis. Classification (NCBI taxonomy): domain Eukaryota; kingdom Metazoa; phylum Chordata; order Crocodylia; family Alligatoridae; genus Alligator; species Alligator sinensis. The sequence continues at coordinate 30,497 of NW_005842125.1, forward strand.
TGGTCACAGGTTATACCATGACACTGAAGAAGATAGGAGGGCTACACCATGCAATCACATTGAAGAACATTTTGCAAACTGAAGCCAGCTAATAGCAACTCCTGGGCATGCCCTTCCCCTTCAGATGAATAAAATATTTACATCCCAGATCCTGGAGGATAAAGAGTCTTAAACTGTTCTCAGCTTTTCCTTTGAAAAGTCAGATACAAGCTTTGTAGAGTTCCTGGTAAAGCATCTATAGACAATTCCATTCCTCTGCTGAGAGATCTTTTTTTACATCATCTTTAAAGATTCTTTCTATACTTCCAAACAAAATCAAAAGGGAGCTTCTCTCCCTTCAGCATAGGTTTTAAAGCACACTCCTTACTGTAGTGTTTTAGCATATTCCAGCTGTGCATTAAGCAACAAGACTAACAGCTGTCCATGTGGTTCCTTCTTTTTCTCATCCTCTTCCAGTGTCGAGAATTATATATGCAATGCAATGTTTTGTTTTGTGTGGGGGAATTATAAACACACTGCTCTGTGTTTATAACAGAGAAGGCAGGCTGAAAGCAGCAAAAGGTGGGCAGGCTTATGATGGTCCTTAGTTCTGAGATTTCATTTCATAGTCTTGGACCAGCCCCTGACAATGATGAGGTAAGCAGCTCTTTTCAAACTAACAGCAACAAGCTGTCATAACTTCAGCTAAAGTGAAACAGGCCTAGAAAATTGGGATTTGAAACTATTTAATTAAACAGAGCCAACTTTCCAGGAGGAAAAGTGCAATAAGGACGTTCAGATTTGCCATTTGCAAAATCCATATGTAAATGATGTATTTGGCATTCCAGAACAGATTAAATGCATTTATGACAGTATTTGCTATTTGCCTTCTGTTTTGCTTAGTAACAAGTGTATTTCCAGCACGTTCTATACATGCATGGCTGTCATTGCTGGCTCTTTTTAAATAGAAGTAGAACTTCAAAAGCAAAGTGTAACATGTACCCCTGGAGTTATTCCTGCCAGATTCTCCATTAATGGAGCTTCATTGCCTCTGGTAGAGCCATAGAGACATATGTGAGCAAATGATCCACCCCACAGTGCCTTTCAAAGCTAAGCTATTCGGGGCATCACTGTTTCAGGGGGCCTACACTCTCTGCCCACCTCATGCAGTGTACCACAGAGTGGAAAGAAACCTAAGCTCTTTGCATGGTTGACTAGATCAGTGATTCTCAGCCAGGGTGTTCCAGCATCCTGGGGTGCCTTAAGAGCCTTTCAGGGGTACAACAAAATACTAACACAGTTAGGTGCGCAAACACAATTTGCAAGACAAACCCAGAGATTTCAAATAGGTGTCAACAGTATTAAATACATGCTGACCTAATGTGGTCTATCTGAGTTCTTTGCAATGAAAGAATTGCTCTTCTAATATTTTCCTGGGGCTGTCTTGAATCTAGCCAGGGGTTCCTTGAATTCATCAAGAGGTGCCTTGAATTCCCAAAAGATTGAGAACTGTTAGACTAGATAGTGTTTATGCCCTCTGAGAGCTGTAGAGGTACAGTGGGCTCCAAATAACTGCCAGCAAAATACATACAACAGATAAGGTTTAGTTATGTAGTCATAGGGTGTGTCTCTATGTGCATTTACACCAGCTTAAATTTACTGTGCAGTAAGCAGGAATAGGTTAGCAGCTACACGTGCAAGTGTTAAAGCACATTAACGCTATGTATGGACTGACTTGGGACTAAAGTTATTCCCAAGTCAGTCCACACTCTGTTACTGTGCAGTAAGGTGTCTACACATGCATTACTGTGCAGTAACTAATCAAGTGTAAATTTGATACCTGCATGATGCAGGTATCAAATTTGCACTCAAGTCAGCATAAGTTGCCATATTTACTGCTGAGTACAGGCATGCACGTGTAGATGCACACCTATACTGTGCAGTAATTTCGGTTACTGCGCAATAAATGTGCATATATAGACCTGCTTGCAGAATCACAAAAAAGTGAGGCTGGGAGGAAGTAGTCACCCTGCTGCTCTACAAGTTTTAGTAACAAGTAACACCGATCACAGAAGACAGAGAGTGCTATTATGGGGCTTAGAAACTATTCACCAAGAGACTACCCATGCCTAGTCCTTGACCTAGATGAGGACTGGATCCAAAGCCGGCTGAGGTCAATGGGAGTCTTTCCATAGACTTCAGTGGACTCTACTTAGATCCTGCTTGTACTGAAAGCGCCTGCCCATTCCCTTGCCTTTCTTGAGGAATTTCTGTGCTTTATATACAGTGCTGGATGTAACATTAACAGCCTTACCCTTGTTATATACTATTGAGTTTGCTATTGGTTCTATTTGCTATTTTCGAAGGAAAAGAGAATTAATGTAAATTGTGTTCTGGACCCAGCCTATTGAAGCCAGTGGTACACATGCCAACATTTGCCTCTTTTGAAGAAAGAGGTTAATTTTGTTAAAATGTTCATCAAAAAACAATATGTGCAAGAGAGCATGTGCTAGTCATTTCCAGTACCCTCACATCAGAGGAAATAGGGCCTGCTGCCAATGAGCAACCCAGAGATATACAAAACACTCCATTCTAAAATACAGTCTGTTAATATGTGTGAAGATAAAACTCTGCGAAGCATGAACTTTAGGCAGTTCTGTGAAGCACAGTCATACCACACCCTGGAGTGATGGGAATAATACACAACAATTTTATATTCTGTTGTTTAACTTTGTTTAAACAACTTTGTTGTTTAACACTCCAAATAGTGCTAAAGATGGCTAAGTGAACAGGTTGTAGGGGTGTGCAAAGCAGGCCCTATTCAATTTGGATTCGGATTCGGCCTGAATCAAGGACAGTGATTCAATTCGTTGATTCAGATCACTGTCCCTGATTCGATTTGGCCGAATCCGAATCTGAAGATTCAATGCTGATTTGGAGAATCAGCAATTCAATCATAGACACAGCTTTAAATGTTTTTTCTATACTTCGAGGTGCCAGCGTGGCTCGTGATTGCTGTGATGCTGGGGTGCATGGAGGGTCCCACGGGAGTGGGGGGGCCTCCACATGCTTGGCGGCGAACCCGGAAGTGGACCGGAAGTACTCACCAAGCCAGAGAGGCACTTCTGGGTCTGCTGCCAAGCATGCTGAGGAGCCCCCCGCACACCTCTGGGACACTCCATGTGCCCCTGCATTGCAGCATTCACGAGCCCCTGCTACCTAGAGGTATGTAGAAAAAACATTCAAAACTGTGTCCGAATCGCCAAATCTTTGCGAATCTCTCCAAACTGATTCAGAGGGTTCCGATTTGATTCAGAGAGATTAAAGGGTCCTCTAATTGAATTTGGATTTGGAGATTTGGCCATCAAATTGGGCCGAATCTCCACCTAATTGAATCAGGGACCGAAGCTTCGCACAGCCCTAATAGGTTGGACCAGATGCCATAGAACTTTTACAAGACATAAGGAACAGGACAGATCCTATCACTAATGTGTCATATGACTGGATACTATCCCATGAAGTATGCCAGAGTAGCAAACACACAGCAGATTAGGGAGGGAACAAGCAGCACAGAAGCAGAGAGGGCAAGGAACAGAAAGCAGAGCACAAGGAAGGGAGCAGAAAGCAGAGGATCAGTTTGGGCACGGAGCACAAGGCAAGGAGCAGAAAGCCCCACAGCAGGTTATTCAGGGAGCACAGGGCAGGCAGCAGAAAACAAAAGTATATCAGGCAAAGGAACTGGATTGGAGTGGCACTCAGAAAGGATGCAACATAGTTTAATTTGTGGCATGGCTGCTGAAAAAGTTGGCCCTCTCAGAAGTATTCATTTGCTTTTATAATTTGTTTCTTGTTACATTATGGAAGGGATGGCTGCTGTTCAATACTTAAGGACGAGTTTTGCACTGACAGCAGGATCGCAACCATTTGATTACATATGAAGACTACAGTACATCCTCAGAGTTGCAGCACAAGCACTGGAAGAGAATGTATCTACTGAAAATTTACAACTAACTTGGTTAACTTATGAATTGACATTAATTTAGAGCTGTGTCCCTTAACAAATTTAGTACCGCTCCCACACCATACAAAAATGGCAAAAAAAATCTAATATATCTATAAAAGTAATTTTGTTTATCTAGTACTATAAACATTATTGTGGGAAGAAACAGGCTAAGCCAGGAGAATTCTTCTAGGTGCAACATACGCTGGTCTGGAATAGCCTCCTAAGGGAGGTTAATGTCCTGCCAATGCACTGTAGAGAACAATCACATAATGGAAGGCATACAAAAAGATGGTATAATAGATCTTATCCATCTCAAAGCTCTTTGGTGCTTCATATCATTCGTGCTTTGGGTATATCATTCGATTTAAGTGCCCTTTAGTTTTATGCTAATTCTCTGCTCTTTTCTGGGAAACAGCTGGGATTCCTCCTGTATGATGTTTGCCTGGTTGTATACACTCTATAGATATTAAAAAGTTTTTTTGGAAGTTAACAGATTAGCCACCAGTCTCATCAGTGTATACCATTTCCTGCTCTTCTAAGAAAGTTGTCAGTGCTTTCATCGGAACATTTATATGGCTTGTTTTTCTTTCGTCTTGCATAAGCAAAAACAGTGACTTACAGAAACACATAAAAGTGGAAAAATAACTGCTTGGAAGATGCAGGAATGTTGCCAGCAAAATTACTGCAAACTTTTTATCCCCTGCCTCCAGGGTCTTTTGAATTACTTTCCAAGCCCTCTCTGTGCATAGAACTTTCCCCTCACACTATCTCCCTACCCCCAGGCCTCACATCTTATCTGAGATCCCTCTCCTGGAACAGAATTCGACAGCACTCCCTAAAGAGGCTGTCAGTCTGCTCTGTAACAGCTAGAGGGGTCACCATGGAAAGAACCTTTTCCTTCCTCCCTACTAAATGGAGCTGACATATTAAAACTAGAGCACTTCCAGCACAGAGAGTGAGAGGCCAGGATCAGGAATCAAAACTGAGCCCCTGCAACATACAGCATTGGGACCAGCTGCTGGGCCAGTGATGCCCTTGAGGAAGAATTGATTGGCACCTCACAAACCCACACAAGATGGGGAAAAAATGGTCATTATTTTATATGATAAAAATAATTAATTGTCCCTTGGGAGGCATCCCTAAGCCACAAGTTAGAGTAATATGAAAATGTCATTTACCTATCCTTGCAGTTTTTTGCATGTGAGTGGGGACAGGGTGAAGGGATATGTGCATAAGTGAATATTAACGTGTGTGTGCATGTGTGTACATTGCCTGTGAATGTGAATGTGCACATGTGGGTGGTAAATGAAGATATAAGTACTGAAAGGCAAAATTGGATGAAATGGAAAAGAGAAAAACATATTCTGATCTCAGAAATATCATGGTCAGCATGCATAAAATCACCACATTGTGCTCCTTTAATTTTCTCCTTAAAACTTCCATCTGCCATCCTGCCTACAGATCATTCTTTACTGGCACTAGTGAGGTAAATGGTCAGTTGAGATTTCTGTCTAGTCTGCCCATCCTGTATGTCTGACACCTACACTATCAGATCTTCAAAATATGGGTGCCCTTTTTAATTCTCTCTATAACACCTAGCACAGCGGAGCTTTGGCTTGGCTTGTCAGTTGCTATCAGAATACAAATAATAATACCATATTTATTGCATTAAAAATGCCCTGGAATATAATACACATTTTGCTTTTGAAGGGCAGAATCAAGAAAAACGATTTTTGCAGAGGTATAGGCACATCAATCTGGGAAAGAACCTAATCTTCAGCTGACTCGCCTTTCCTTTCCTGTATAAATAAAGCTGAAATCCTAACTGCTGCTGAATACTGGTCTCCATGGGTAGATCTATGATTTTGAAAAAAGTTTAAGAGTCTTGAAAACTTTGAAATAGGAGGAGAGAGACCAGGAACACATAAGAAGCTGCAGCCCTAAGGTTAGCTTTAGCATCAAGACCAATAACAAGGAGAAATGATCATTAACACCTATGGAGTGAAGAACAATGAACCATTAAGTCAATTGACTCCTTCAGTTGCCTGAATAGTAATGCAACAGTTGAAAAAGGAATCAAAGCAAGATACTTCTATCCTGGGCAGAAAATCAGCTTCCCTGTTTAATGCACATGCCCCAATTTGGGATGTTGATTTGGGGGTGGGGGAGGTGGGCTACATGTTGTATGCGAGAAAATATGGTAATGTCAAGATCATGTTATCTGTAAAGAAATTTCCTAATGTTATTGGTGGAAGATCCAAAGCATGGGCCTTATCAAACTAGATTGCACCAAGGACTTGGCAGCACTGTCCAGAGCACAGTTCTATATATGTGAAGCAGGGCCTGTTCCATCTCTAAATTTGCTTGTCAGTGAAGACCTGCTGCTGCCTTTCATTCAGGTTTTATCCTGTTTTGTTTGTTGGTGTCTACTGTCAGTTCAGCTGCTTCTGAGGCCCCGCTACACCTGTCCCTCCAGAATAAGTAGAATTGTGCCACTGGGTTTGACATTGGCTTATTTGGTCTATTGTCCCTCTGTGTGATGTTTGCAGTGTTCATATATAGTGGAATCTTCAGCTCTGCCTCAGACCATTGGCAATGCATAGGCAGTGCACACAGGTGCATGTGCACCCGCTGAGATTAGTCGTGCCCCACCGAGATTGGCTGCTACTGCTGCCAGCAGCATCTGCGGGCGGTTGCCGCTCGCTGCTCGCCACCCCCGCTGCCACGGCTGCAGCTGCCTGTGGGCAGTCTCTGCTCAGCCTGGCCTCACTGCCGACATCACCGTGGTCCCCGCTCGCCACACTTTTTGCTTCAGCCTCCCAGAGCCCGCACTCAGGATGCCCTGTGGCTCCTGTCTGCTGCCACCACCGCCCCCTGCCCCCGCCCCCCACCAAGAGTCAAAGTGTAATGCAAGCCCTGTACGCAATACCTGGACAGAAGCAGCAAGCAGGACCAAAAGAAGCAGCAGTATCTGCTGGGTAGACAACAGAAATGTTGTGAAACAGGAAGCTGGCTCTTGGCAAGGGAAGATTGTTATTTCTCCTTACATATCCAGTGTTCCCTGGGGCCCAGGCCTATAGGTTGTCCTAGCTCAAATTGTGCTAAATCAGGGGCAGGAAATTATTTCAGGTGGAGGGCCACATACTGAGTTTTGACAAGTGGTTGAGAGCCGCAAGGGTAACCCTGCCCCTTGACAGTTGCTCCACCCCCTGATCACCATTTTGTGAGTGGAAGTCCTGCCCTCTAACCCCTGACCTTTGCCACCGGAAGTCCCTCCCCAAACCCCAAGAAGTACTCCTTTTAGCAAGGGGTTTTGCCATCTCGGAAACAGAAAAATACCAAATTATATTCTAAAACGTGAACATCTAAAACATTCATTAATTTGATTTCAAAAAAATATGTTTGTCCTGGTTTACACGTGTTTATGTAGTGTACATAGAGGTGATTGTATATAACAGCTTACAATGAAGTCTTACTCTTACATATGGGGGAGGGATATAGGTTTGTGGGAGGCTGTGGCTGTGTGGGTATGTGGAGTGTCGGTGAGGGTGTGGATGTGCCTGTGGATGTGATCTTTGACAGGCAGCCAGCAGCAGATACATATTTTCTAAATTTTTGTGGGGCCCCGTGAATTGGATAGAATGGCCTGGCAGGCCATATCTGACCCACGGGCTGTATTTTGCCCACCCCGGTACTAAATGATGCTCTGCCAAACAAGGTAAATCTTCTTACCTTCTGGTCTCTTCTCTGTCTGGGTCATCAATTTTTGCTTGCAGGAGTATAAAGCTAAAAGTACAAACCTCAGTGCTGAGAAGCAAAGCCATTAGCAATCTCCTGCCTATCCCCACACCTGGGTTAAAGTTTTTGAACCAGAGAGCCTGATATCAGTCTTTTAGACCCATGCTAAGGCTCCTAATACAAAGGTCCTTGTTTTTCAGGGGGGGTGATCATACACAGCTCCAGTCAAAATCAATGGACCATGCTGCTAGCTTACCAATGCCTGGGCATGTCTACACAAGATGCTACTGCACAATTGTTACTCAGCATTTAGTTAATACTAGTATTAGCAAGTACTAAATGAATGCTCAGTAACTAGACTTACTGTGCAGTAGCACCAGCTAATGTCTTTTAGGTAATGCTACTCCACAGTAGCCTATTAATACTGCACAGTAGCATATTAGCATTGTCCATGTTGTAATGCTCTACTGCTCAGTATTTTTTTGGCTAGTGCACAGTCTGCATCTTGTCTAGATGCACCCCTTGAAATTCAGACCACTTTATTTAGGTGCCTAAATACAAATTTAGGAGCCTGGGCCCAGGTGCCCCATGGCAAGTAGGTGCCTAAGTCCGTATGAGCTGTAGATAAAATGTAGTCCTGTTTTGAGTCCTGTTTAGCCTTAGCAGTGGGAGGTAGGCACCCAATACTTTGTGGGGCCTGGACTCTGAGGTCTTCCTAGCATCCAGCCCTCAGTTCTGAATACTACAAGTAGGACAGTTGCCACCTGGCTTTCCAGCAATACTCATAGACATGCATTTACACTTACAACTGAGCAAAGAAACAAACCAACAGCCCAAACTCATCCTCCAGAGGCCATCTCTAATCATACTGCTTTTGTCTTGGTTTGGCAAGAGTGACCTGAAGAGTATTCTGTGTTATTTTTTGGCTTAAAGCAAAGATCTTGTTTTTCCACACAAGATTCAGTAATAAACATCAGGACTTGCTGTTAGTATGATGAGAATGCTAACATGCACAAATTAAAAGTAAAACCCTTCCCATAGCCGCAGACCACAAGATGTTGGTGATCCTTGGTATTATCCTCTTATTTAGCAAAACATTCTCACTGCTGAAAAAGACACACAATCTAATTAACCGCTAACAATAACACTGGATGTGAGAGACAATTGTTTGTTTTCTCTGGACAGTAACTTGTTCCATATGGTCCTTTAAATTGTGTTGAATGTTAAACCCTTTAGGTCTGCCTATTATTTCTTCAGAATGACCTCCTCAATTTAGCCTGCTTTCTGAAGGCAAGCTAATTGAAACAAGGTTCTGAAAGCACTTCGTTATCCAGCATTTGTGCTCAGTTCAAGAGCAGGAAGGAAACTCCAGTTTGCCCCATCTAACACTGAATGAGAAGAGTTTTGCTTTCCTTCAGTTTTTCAGAATAGTGATGTTTGCTACAGCTCTGCTGCTGTTTCTGAGAGTTTTCAGACAAGAGCCTTGTACAACTGGAAGGTTCTGGCTTAGGGGAAAATCCAAGTCCCCACTGAAAAATGTTAACTTCCAGCATGTACCTTTGCTGCGTGTTTTCCCACAATGTAGCAAAGTCTGGTCACTGTGGAAACCTTAACATAAGTGCCCATTCCATTTTTATATCTATATCAGTAGACAGCAGAATGAGGACCAGAACTACTTGGTAATTACTGGGCAAAAGACTTTGAAAAGACAGTTATAGTCTTTTTAAAATGCTAACAGAAAAATAAAACTGATGTAATTGACTTTAATTATTTTTCATAACTTTTCTCTACAGCTAACAATTTCATCCGCATTTTTCCTACAGTAAGAACTGTCATACCCACTTTTAATGAAGCCCATAGGAAATGAAAATGACTAAGAGTGCCTTGTTAAGAGCCTTGCAGCAGGAAACCCAATTTTACTCTATTTATTCTTTTTTGCTACTATCTAGGTTCAGCAAAGTGAGACACCACAATAGATTCTAGCCTGATATGCCTGCATCTGTCCCACATGAGGGCTTATAGATGGTATCTGCCAGGAAGTGAATGCTTAAGTAATTTATTTCATTCAGAAATATTTTAGTCAAAATAGTTTGAAAAAAAATTAATCCACTGGAGAAAATCTAACTCTAACTTACCTAGTTGAAGTGGTCTGTGTCTGAGTCTGGCCAGCTTGGATCATAGGCCGCAGAACGGGGTGGGCCACCCAGGCCTGGCCTGACCACCTTTTAGCACATTAATTTATATAACCCACAAATGTGCAATTGTCATTCCAGTTAAAACTGTATAGCTATTTTTTTAACTGCACAGCTAGCTAAATTAATGTGCTAAAAGTTGGTCAAGCCATGGCCCAGGTGGCCCACCCCGTTCCGCAGCCTATGGCTGGATTGAAATTATTTTACAAATTCAGAAATAAACAGCACCCTCCAAGTATAATGCTCAACCTGGATTATAACCTTACACTTCCTCACTAATAAACACATAATGCAGCATGCTCAGAATCTGCCCAAATGACTTGATCTTGTGTATTTGCTGATGTCACTGAGTTATGTTCCAGGATCTATAGTATAGGATGAGGGAGAGTAATGTGTGGTATACAGCAAGCTTCCTTATCAGAGAAAAGAAGAAAGTTCTTTGTAGAAGTCCAGCCTGTCACTGACACTTGAAATATTCCATATGGGCATTAGGTAAAGGTTAAAAGATCTCTTATAACTGGATATTTCTATGCTCTTAAGAGTGCAGGGTGTCAAGCCTACCCATCCACCGTTCCTTTTGAAACTCTGTCTTTTTAGTTTTGTGTTTGTTTTAATCTAGAATGTAGCATTATAGATGGATCTAGTGTGATGTGCTCTCTAGAGAACTGTATCTGCCTATTACCCATGATGCAAGGAGTTCATATATTGCCCTCTATTGGCAAGGTCTCAGATCACAATGGAATATTGGAATATTGGCATTTTTAGATTTCTGAAATGTGTGTACAAGAGAAATGGCATTTGACAGTGATTGGCTGCTAATTGCTTTACTGATTTCAATTATAAAAAATAATGACTGAATTCTTATTTATTAAGGATAAATAATTCTGTTGTACCACTTCTACTTAAGATTTCACATTTACCAATTTGGGAGGAAAATATGCATTTTTTTTAAATATACCTGTTTATCAAGCAATGTCTATGTCATTAACAGTTTTCAGACCCAGCCCATATTTACAGGCTTCCTATTAAACATTTATGAAAAGGAATAAAATCAGAAGACATAGAGACCAATGCTATGTGGAATTTCAAATGGAAAGATCAGTTAAATAAATAGAGAAATAATTTTTGCCTCATTTTAAGTTCATTTCAGCCAAGAACCTCTGTAATAAAAACATAAATTTAAAAATATTATCTTAAAATTTACTGTAATTCCCAATAATAATCTCACAACCATGTCACTAGACATGAGGGATTTATATTGAGATATGTAAAAAGGAGGCAAACTCAACACCTATCCAATGCCCATTATATAGTATAGTGGAAAAGGTGATATGACTGCCTTCTCAAATCACAGGAAAACTAAAAGAGCATCCTTATTCTTGCCATCAGCAGCTACCAACTAACATTCTACTTCCAGTGCATAAATACTAGAAATATAACAAGCATGCAACATCCTAGCCCTGGGTAAAAATGCAAAATGATCTTTATAACATTACTCCAATTCAGATATTCTTCCCTTTCCAAAATAATCACCTTCTGAGTGGAAAGTTCACACAGCTGGTCTTTATCTTAAGGTCAATATTTTTCAGACCTCTGAATAAAAACTGTATCTATTTTGAGTGATAAGGGTAAAGAAAGACTATTTACTCTTTGCAGGAAAACTTTTTTGTGACATTTACATTTCTCAACTAGTACAAAAATGGCTGATCCTTTAGGGAGTTCTTTTTATTAGAACAGATAGAAATTTAAATACTGGATTTCCTTGAGAATTGTTCAGCCCTTTAGCGATCTCCCCACAAACCCTTAGGCTAGGGACAGACATTACACATAAACCAGCTTAAGTGATCAGAAACTGGTTTAAACCTGTAACAGAACAGATGTTCCGTCCATATAAACCAGTTTGAAAATGACTGAAACCGGTTTTAGATAAACCCGGCTGAATGTAGTATCAGACTTAACTGATTTGGCCAAACCAGGTTATGCGATGTCTGTCCCAGACCCCTTGCTGGTTTAAGTTAAATCAGAGTCCCCCAGCATCCCGGCATGCTCTCTGGGCTGGGTGGGGCTCTCTGCTCTACAGCAGTGCTGGCACAGCAGGGTCTTCTGGCTTCCCCATGCTCCCCTCTCTCCCCTCCTCACCACTCGCTACTTAAGCAGAGATCCCTTCCTCCTATCTGCCACAGCATAGGCCATTGCCAGTGTGTGGTATGCTAGGTAATGCCAAGAGGTGTCTGTGTGTGTGTGTCTCTCCAATTTAACTAGGACAGGGAGACTAAACAGTGCTGGTTTAGGGCTTTTGGAGCTGACAGGTCAGCTGGTAAGCTGTTTAAGAAGTTTGAAGTAATGGGGAGAAGCCATTGTTTTGCTAATTGGGTGATAAAAACTGTTATCAGCTCCCCCCCACCCAACTTGCATTTGCTGCAGACAATTTGAGGAAGCAGGGAGAGAGATTGAAAAGCAGGCAGACATCCTTAATGAGAGAGTCCTGCAGGAGCCTGTCCATGCCCCACTCAGCTCAGCTCCCTGCAGAAGGGAAGGAAGGGCTGCTCTAGTGCCCCCAGCTTCTAGACTGAGCCACTGCAGGCATGTGCCTGAATTTCCTTAGTCCAGAGAGAATATCCAGTTTCAAACCAGTTCAGCCTAGTCAGGTTAGACTAACCTGCAAAGATTGAATCAATTCAGGCTCAGGCTTTTTGAATGTCTGTCCCTAGCCTTGAGGGCGTGATCCCTAACCCATGAAATCAATTAAATGTGGCTTCCAGGGGAAATGTCTTTGTCTTGGGTTTAATAGGCTTTGGATAAAGCTCTAAATGGGTATACCTCAGTCCTCTATGGGCACATCTACATGTGAAGTTAGTGAGCCTGACTCAACTCCAACGTATTTCTCTCCAGAGTTTATTGTTCCTGGGCGTAGCATTTACGTGTGGGCCCGGGACTGCAGCATGTTGAGCTGGGGACCCAGGGGGTCAGCCTACTAGTCCAGAGCTGCTCCACCCTGGCTCAACATGCTATGGAGGGTCTAGCTGGGGCATAAAATTGCTACAGTGCAGGGCTAGCTGGCAGGCACCCCCCACACTGTAGCACCTTTGTGCCCCAGCCAGCCCATGTCAGCGTCTACATGTATGTTGCAGTGCACTAAACTCCACCATAGGATAGTACTTGTGTCAGGCAGTACTATCCTACAAAGGAGTTAATTAATTTAAGGCCACCTAATAGTGCCACACATGTAAATGGTGACTTTTTACTGTGGAGCTAATTAGTCAACTCTGCAGTAAAGTGCATGTGTAGCTACATCCAGTGTGTGGCATATGCCTTGTTATATGAAAATGTTTGAATGTATACCAGTATGCAAGTAGCCTATAATTTTTGTTCCTGTTGATAAGATCATGCATGATTTAGACCTTCCTAACTTAAAAATAGCCAGATTGATTATTTTTAAATATGCTTTGATGCCTAAACTTGGAGGAATGGTATCAAACAGGACAGGTTTGGAAAAGTTTGAAAATCCACTACCATGCAGGTTTCCTGGGAAACTTCTATCCTCACTGATAGGAAGGTACCTAAATTCCTTTCTTAAAAACAGACAGGTTGGTTATTTTGACACATGTCTGGATGCTTGGACTTAGAAGAATGTTACAAAACAGGACAGAGTTGAAAATTGTAACCTTAATAATTTCAGGGGTTTTCAAGTTCAAGCTCCCATGGTTCTTTTTGTTTTATACCTTCATAACTGATCTTTGCCATGACTTTTATTTGACATATCTTGCCTTTTTTTCCTGCCTGCAATTTAGCTGCAGACTTAGATTACTATTAATTCCTTCCTTACTTGCATAAATTTCAGCCTTCAGATTGCTCACAAAATGCTTATTTTGGCCCAGTTCTGTGAAGACTTATCCATGAGGTTAACTTTATACACATGAGTAATCCCACTGGCTTCAAATAAAGTTAAGCACTTGTATAACTTGTAATAGAATTGGGATTTCTGAATATACCTTTGATGGGTCACTCTGAGCCATACATTGTGCATCAGGTTGCCTAAATCAGGGGTGGTCAACTTGCAGCATGCATGCCAGAAGTGGCACAGGCATGTGTGGCAAATGACAGATCAGGGAGGGAATAGACAGCACAGCAATAGATAGGGCATGAAGCAGAAAGCAGAGTAGCAGGTCAAGCAGAGAAGGAGTATCAGAGAGGCATTCAGGGAGGGCACAGGGCTAATTTGTGACATGTGCCAAAAGGTTGGCCCTTGCTGACCTAAATCATGATGTTCTTATTGCTCTCTAACTGGACAAAGTGTGGAATATGAAATATATCAATAAGATGCAGAAAACATTTCTGGCACAAAACTTTCTGCCAGCACAAATTCACACAAGCTTTCATGTGATATTTGCTTTCCACCCACATTCTTGTGAACTCAAAGGCACTACTATGAATGTCCATGGAAAAATAGAAAGAAAATGGTTGCAGAGAGAGTCCGTTGACTGTGAACCCAGAATAAATGTTGATGAGCAGAGCTATCAAAAGTGTCAGAGCTCCCAAATAAAAGAGTGCTGGTGCCCCAGGCTGAAGAATCATTCACTGAAGAAATTCACCAATCATTTTAAATCACCTAAAAATTAGACAATTTTGCAGTCCACTTTCAGGCAACTCATATTTACAAAGGAGAGGAAACACTTAGACAAATATTTTGTTGCTATGCATTCATCTCACTCTCCTCTGAGAGTTCCAAAATAGAGAGTCCTTGATCTCCCACCTATCTACAAAATATTCCTGGCCACATGACCACCTTGGAGGATAGGGTGTGGGGAAAAGGATTGGAGGCCATGGAACTGGGCAAGGGTAACTGGGGAGCATCTTGGGTAAGAGAGTGACCTGTGCTACTCTGTGCTGTGAACCCTGCTTCATATTTCCCTGGGGCCAGGTGACCTCATACACTTCTTGTGTAGTAGTGAATGTAAAAAAACTAGTGTTTCAGCTAAGGTTTCCAGCACCAGGACTATAAAGTGTTTAACACAGGAGATAATTATTGCCTCAACAACTCCCTGGTTTTCCTAAATCTGCCCCTAGCCAGCTCCACTCTTGATGTTCTCAGCTGGGTTCCTGTGTCCCTCCTTTATGGAACATGTAGGTAACTTCTGACCTCCTCTGACCTTCCCCCCTGCCCACTGCTCTGAGCTCCATCCTTAGCTGAGACCCAAGGCAGAGGCAGAGTTATTAAGGCATTTAATTTTTATTATAGGACCAGTCACAACTTGTACAATGCAATGTATCGTTTTACACATCCACATCCTTTTTCAATGCAATGAATGACATCTAATATTTTCACCCTTACTGTTGTGTGGCACTCTGAAACCGAGGCTTACACTATACCCACTCTAGTGCTTGTGCTTGCAGCTGCCCTCAGACATACTGTAGATGGCACTTCCCCTTCTCATATCAGTGCAGGTGCGCGAAAGCTATGGATGCCCAGATCAGTTGCCACTACTGTTAACCAGCTTGCAGCTGCTGTCTATCTCACATGTGCTGTGTGTAGGCTTTGGGGGATGATAGGGAAAGTTAGGAGAAAGATGTTTGTGGGAGGAGAGTCTCTACCCCTCTCCCTGTTTAACCCCTTGCTTCCCTGCTCAGCCATATGACTCCCCTCGTACCCCCCCCCCCCCCCCCCCCCCCCCCAGACACTAGCTTAAGAGCCTATTGCCCACAACTCTACTCCTCCCCGGTCACTCCTTGTAGAAGCCCCAGCTCCTCATCCCATGCTATTGTGACCCACTTGCACCTATAGGAGGATGACTCCTCCTCACTCTCCTATCCATGACTTACATCTGTCCACACATACAGGAAGCAGGAAGCAGCTCAGCTGTGTATGAGGCTTTCAGGGGAGCAGCAGCATTCTGCTCTATGTCACCTATCCCTGAGGCAGGACTATGACTTGGTATCTGTTCTTGATGCCCTGACTCTAGACTGTGACTCATGGCCTATCTCTTGCAAGGGACATGGCTGTGACACACACTGCTCTGTCTCCCAAGACCCGCTCACAGGCCACCCAGTGAAGGCCTCTCCTTCTAAGCATTCCATTTGACAATACAAACTTGGAGGAATATGCTGGGGACATAATTTGTATGTGCAGAGGGATGCTGGCCTGCAGTGGAGCATGGAGGCAACAAAGGGAGGGGGGGGGCTGTGACTCCAGTTCAAGCCCCATATTCTTGTCCCATATCCCTGCTCTCCAGTCTCAACAAGTGTAAACCATGGGCGAACTCTTACCCAGAGACAATAGCATAAAACTGCTCTGCACCTTGAGGAGATGGAAACAATCAGAAAGCCACAAGAAATCATTTGGAGAAGCAGAAACTCAGTGCTGTGAAGCTGATGCTTGCACAAGCCACAGTAGGAAGTGGCTGTCCAGTGGCTTGTGCACAGATAACACAGCAGAGAGCTGGCTGCAGAATATCATTATTCATCACATCTTCATCCTGTTTCTCATGGCACCTGGAGTTGTTCCCAAAGACCCAGGTTCTGGGGTCAGGTGATTGAGTCTGGAGTCAGAACCTCCATTTATGTTCTAATAGTAAGGTTATTTTTTCTCTCTTGAGAGGGGAGAAATTTGGAAATGTGATGCCTACAGGTTTAGAAGCTTGGAAGTAATCAAAGAGTCATCGAAACTTAAAAAAACCCCAACTTCATGATTTTTAAATTAATTTTGTGGATTGCAGGGGCTGAATGAACTACTTCTGAGCGCTGGGTGGGCTCTCCTGGAGGTAGTAGTTACTCTGTCTCTCTCTAGTGGTGACTACCTTCTGGACCACCTTCTGGACCACCTACAGAAATTGGTGAGACTGCTGCAGCCTTGGGTAATAGAGCTGTCTCTCTTATTTGGTGCAGCACAAGCTCATGTTCGTTGAACCACAAGTCCAAGTTGCCATCCCCACTGCAAATGACCCACCCAGGGGCATGTCACAATGCAGTCATAAATCCATGAACAAGAAGGTTTTCTGTAACACTCTTTTCCCATGTCCTGCCAGAGGTCCAGAGTTGATTCTGCCTGTAGCTCCAATATGTAGTCTCATATCATTTGTGCTGGTAGTAACCACAGTGATGGGTAGTTTTGCCATATGCTAGGGATGTGCCCCCAAAAAGCAGATTTTCATATATGACTTGAGTATTTTTTTACCACAAGGAAAGTAAAACACAAATATCTCTGGCTGTATACAAAATATTGAAATATACAATCCAAAATTCCACAAAGGCACCCACACTCTGCTCCAGGAGACCATTCAAAACTCAGGAATCAGAATTCACAGGCACATGAAAGAAAATGGAACTTGAAAGTAGAATTCAGTCTTGTAGACAATGTGGTTTCATTTCTCAGAAAACATTCAACATATGTTGTTCATCCTGGGCTTCAGCCTGTTTTCTCCGTTTCCCTTTTTTTTTAATTCTGTTCATGCACAGAGCATCAGCAGCATCCATTGTCCTATTACTAACTGCTTTGCTCTGCTTTGTACGCACGACTTACCCATTTTATTGCACAACAAAGAGGAGAAATATTAATGTTCATAAATATTTAAAGATTTAAAATATCTCAGAGTACAAGGCACTGCATACACACCTGGTAAGAGACAGTCTGTGCCCATAAGAGCTCCTGGTCCAAATAGTCAAGGCTGACAAGAAGCAGGAGAAACAGGGTATTTTTATCCCAGTTTAGCAGATGGGAAACTGGGCCATGGAGATTAGGAATCGTGTTCCACTGGGGTCAGTGGAAGCTTCACCACTGTCTACAGAGGATACATAGATTCATAGATCTCATAGATGCTAGGGTCAGAAGGGACCTCAACAGATCATTGAGTCTGCCCCCCTGCCTAGGCAGCAAAGCGTGCTGGGGTCAGATGACCCCAGCCAGATGCCTATCCAGCCTTCTCTTAAAGACCCCCAAGGTAGGGGAGAGTACCACCTCCCTTGGAAGCCCATTCCAAATTTTGACCACCCTTACTGTGAGGAAGTTTTTCCTGATGTCTAGCCTAAATCTGCTCTCTGTCAGTTTGTGACCATTGTTCCTTGTTACCCCAAGAGTCGCCCTGGTGAACAGAGCATCTCCAATCCCTTGCTGTGTCCCCCTAATGAATTTGTAGGCAGCCACAAGATCACCTCTCAGCCTTCCCTTGTGGAGGCTGAAGGGGTCCAGGTCCCTTAGTCTGTCCTCATAGGGCTTGTCCTGTAAGCCCCTAACTATACGAGTGACCCTCCTCTGGACCCTCTCGAGTCTATAAACATCCTTCTTGAAATACGGTGCCCAAAACTGGATGCAGTACTCCAACTGCGGTCTGACCAATGCCGCATAGAAGAGAAGTATCACCCCCTTGGATCTATTTGTCATGCATCTGCTGATGCACGATAAAGTGCGGTTAGCTTTGCTGATGAGTTCGTCACACTGATGACTCACGTTCATCTTGGAGTCCACTATGACTCTGATATCCCGTTCTGCTTCTGTGCTGCTGAGAGGGTCACTTCCCAGCCAGTAGGTGTGCTGGATATTTTTGTGCCCTAGGTGCAGCACTCTGCACTTGTCCTTGTTTTACTGCATCCTATTGTGTAGTGCCCACTTTTCTAACCTGTCCAGGTCTGCCTGCAATTGTTCCCTACCCTCTGGAGTGTGCACAAGAAGAGCATTGTGGGTGCCAGGGAAGATGAAGAGAAAGAATGGTCATTAATCAAAGCAGTGGGGCTATTGACTCTTGTTGGCACTGGAATTCTATCGAGCATTCCTGAAGAAGCAGTTCAAAAGAAGCTGTTTCACTTACTGTTAGTTGAGACCAGTTTTCACAACACAATCTGCTGGTTTAGGGAATAGAAACAGGGGGATTCTTCACATCTGGATGTTCAGCACATTAACCTCTCATTTTGAAGGAAGGGGCCTACTTTCTGTAGACAACTAGTTTTAGCTTGGGTACATCAAACGTGGTGAAAGAGGGTCGGGTTACCTTTGCAATGGGGCACTGTGGTCAAGGCTGACCAGCAATTATTACTCACTATCTTTAATCCAACAGGGCCTCCTGCTGATGCCAAGTGGGACCCTGCATGAGGATTAGGAACAGAATACAGCCTCATGTTGCACACAAAATATCAGGAGCAGATTGTACCACCCTCAGTCTTGTGGCACTCTTCCCAGCTAGCTCTTACCATTTTATCATGGTTTTCAGTGTTCTCTTAATGTCCCAGCTCCTGGAGTCATGTGCTTGTAGCAATATCTCATCTTTTACTTCAAATGAAAATATGTATGCCCAAGAAAGCTAGAAAATGTGGACTTTGAAAGAATAAGATGAGTAGTTTTTAACTTCTGATTTTTCAGTAGTCGGCTCTTCTCTCCCTGGACCAGGACAGCCTCAGGTTGCAGTGGGGGAATAGGAGTGGGGTGGTGGGGTGGTAAGTCCCACCCTGCCAGGGCTCCACCCAACTTACCCCTGCTCCTGCTTCTGCGGCACTGTCCCTCACCATGGGGGGCCTCAATCTAGCCCACACCCCTTCTCTCCCCCATGGACTGACCTGCTGGGCTGGAGTGCATCCATGTGGGCACTCAGCCCTCCACCCCAGCTTCAGATTGACTCCAAGAGGCTCCAAGATCTACCACAAGAGGCTCTGAGATGTACCAGTGGATCAAGATCCACTGGTTGGTGATCACTGCTCTAAGACATCAGCTGTTTCTTCCTCCCCTCACCAAGTTCCCACTTTCATTCTTATCATTTCTTCTTCTTTAATTTTCCAAGTAGACTCTCCTT
This sequence comes from Alligator sinensis, assembly GCF_000455745.1. Lineage (NCBI taxonomy): Eukaryota > Metazoa > Chordata > Crocodylia > Alligatoridae > Alligator > Alligator sinensis. Next base: position 50,182 of record NW_005842125.1, read on the forward strand.
TCCTGGCTCTGCTTTGTGCCCCATTATCATTTTACTCCTGGTTCTTGCTTTCTAATTCAGTGTTCTCTAGGCCTCACCCCCCATATCCCCTGCTTCCTGGACATGAGAGAATAGTGGCAAGAAGCTGGGGTACTGACCAGGGCTCATCTTGTCCAGTCCCTCCTAGCTTTCTATGGCCACAGCCAGTAAAAACAAGACATTCTGAAATCATTTTATGCTGGAGAATGCCCCATGCATCTAGTGCAGGATTGAGCACTGAACTCCCACTCTCTCTTGCCCTAATCTTGCCCTACATGTATAGACATTTCATATCCAACAGCCTTCCCCTACTCTAGTGTGAACACCATAATGTGAATCTGTATGTAAACTCCAATACAGAAATAAGCTGTACTAGTGTAACCTGTATAACTGCATCCCCCATATGGCTTGCACTGAAAAAGTTCTATCAGTAGACATCACACTGCTAAGCAGCATAGGTATATGCATATTTTTAAAGTGACTTAGGTAGCTGCGTTAGTCTGCAGTTAGTCAGACGGCAGGGTCGATGTGTTCTTTTATAGACTAACTAAATAAGATACTGTTAAAGTGACACAGTGCCTGTGTGTAGACAAGCCCCTCGACAGGTTCAAGTTTTAACAAGTTTTTCCCAAAGTCCTCCTTTGCTTCTACAGAATATCTACAAGCAGATTTCTGAGCTCACAGTTGCACCATTCCACAAGCATTTGCAGTCCTAATTAGGTCCTGTCCAATCCCTTCTTTCTCAAACTTTGTCACAATGATGACAATCAAAACTAATTACAGAAAGTCACTTTGATGTATCCTACTACCAGGGGCCCCTGATTCCCACCAGTGCAACTACTGCTATATTCCTGCATGTCATTTCTACTACATTTCTCAATGGGTACATCAGTCATGGCTAAAGCCTCCCCACTCCCAGTGGATAGAGATGAACTTGACCTAAATTTCATAGAAGGGCCTCATGACTTCTATAGCATTTGGGTGTGGTAGGCAGAAAACTCTGCTGCAGATTCAGATTCGTTTAAACAAAGAGAGTTTCATCTGGAATTGAGTATAGAGATTGATGGTATCCTGAGAAGAGTGCTCCCTATGCCAAGGCATTCTACATGAAATGCAATGTATTGGATACTGGGTATCCATTTTTTTTAGCCTCCAGTATTCTGTGGAATTTTGTACTAACAACACAAAACAACATTGTAGAAACTGCATAAAGCTTGGAAGAGGCTGCAGGATCTGGCAACTCAGTAGGGGACAGCTGGTTCCAGCATCCAGGAAAGCAATTTTGAAGTCAGTTTAGGACTGCGGAATAGGAACATCAGTTAGATGTTTATGCTAAAATAACCAGAAGTGAGACAATTAACAAACCTGCCATTCCAAGAGTCTTCCTACGGTTTCAGAAATAAGACTATTTGAGAAGAACCAAGAAAAGAGTTCACATCCTTCTGTCCTCTTGTTTCAGGCTTTCTGCAGGCCCAGCAGACAAACTGCTGTGGTGGTATTCCCTTCAGATGTTGAAGGTTTTTTCACAACAGAGATGAATAGGAAGTAGTTTATTTGAGATGAAAGCTTAGATACCAGAGCACTGTCCTGTGGATATAAGGGATTCCATGACAAATTCCAAGGCTGAAGATTTTCAAAGTACAGGGGGTTCTGGCAACCTGTAATACCACTGTCTAATCAGCCTAAGACATTCCTTTAGCTTTACACCTATTTAAAAAGAGTGAACCGCAGAAGCAAGAGATTCTTCAGAGACAGGGAACACCAGTTAGACCTTCCAGACCATGTCCTGTAGGACCGGCCCCAAAGTTGATATTCGAGGGTTAAGTCCTATCCCTTTTAATAGTCCTGTTACTTTTTCCATTATCTGACAGACCTTATGTTCCACTCTAAATAATTTTTATCTGTTTTTGATGTTTTCACCATCTTTGAAGCTTTACAGATAGTTATCATAACTTCTCTTGACCCTCCTGGGCAGGATAGGTTCAGGCCTTGCCTAAAAAGATTAAAATTTGTTCAGGTGTAACTGCATTCACGTAGTGATACCTGTGCCAATGCTGATGAATGGCAGTATGAGGAATGGCCCAATGCATCTCTGCCTATGTGATGTAAGAACAACACTGCAAACAAACCTAGAACAGACAGGGCTTCATTGGGGAAGGTGAAAAAATACAATGTGATTTTGCATTTGTGAGGAAATCCTTAAGAGAGCTGAAAAAAATTGCAACAACGAAAAGCAGCATTGCATTCTCTTGCCATCTACCTATGTTAGTTATAACATTTCTCCATGCAAAAGAGAGCACTATAGTCAGCAATAATGGCAGAGATTGATGTCATAGGGCACGTCTGCATGTCACCATACAGAGATGTTGCTATGGCGCTGTGCTTTAGTACTTCTCCTTGAAAGTAGTAAAGCAGGGCGCAGTATGGGTGGTTACTGTGCTCTGCTCACGATGCAGTTAGATTTCGCTGCTACATCACTGTAGCAGTGCGCTATAACAGGGGAGTACACCACTACAGCAATATAGCTGGCAATCACGTGTGGACCCACGATTGTTACATCACCATAGCATGCCGTACAGCGATGTAGTGCATTGCTTTGTCACCATAGGGTGACATGTAGATGTGTCCATAAAGTGTCTCAGTCCTCTGATATAGAGCCTGCCCAACTGCTCCTGAAAAGACAGGCAATGATATGAACAGAGATAGGGAGGCTTATGTGGAGGTGACAGCTACTAAAGATTCTGCTGTGATGCTGCAGTAGTCCAGAAACATCAGACTCCACACTTGACACAAGATGCCAACTGCCCCTTCTGAAACCAGGCTTGGGATGCCCTTTCCTGCATGGACAAAGACACCATGCCCTATTCAAAGGTTAGTACAAAAATGTTTTACGTTGGGGGCAGAAGCCTCTTCTTAACCTGACTCCTCTCCATTTCACTCTTTTACAGGGGTTTGTGAAGCGGGAATTTTTTCAAGCAAGGATGAATTAAAGGAAGTACTACCTTGTCAGTTGCAGAATTTGGCTCCCTTCTTTTCCAAGGTATTGGTCAGGAAATTAGACCACATGATACAATATACCCTCTAGATTCTGTGAGCCCATTGTGTTCTTTTGATCTTTATACTAAAAAGTTTTTTGAGGGGGGGGAGAGAGAGAGAGAGGATAAGGGATTGCTCTGCATGTGTAGACAATGACTGGGAAACATCCCACAGCAGCAGCATTCACTGGAGCAGGAAGGTGAAGGCAGTTTGATTGCTGTGAAGAAAGCAGCATGCAGTCTGTGGGTGTACATTAATGAATGAAGGAGCAGTTTGTTAAGCTCAGCATCAGTCTCCATGGTTTCTGGATTTGTGATTAGTGTCTCCAAGTATGTTTGCAGTGTGGTGTTAATATCCTGAGTGGGGTGAAGAGAAGCAGAGACACAGAGATAAGGAGGGGAGCCTTGGCATGGAGAGGAGGAAACTGTGCATTACATTGCCAATGACACATCCCAGGGCCTGCCTGTACTGCAGTGTCTGCAGCACGTGGAGACACACCCACACTAGCTTTAAACAAGCATTTACTCAGCTCCTTGAGCAGGTTTTGCAGCTGCACTGAACGCTGTGCTGCCACAGCTACCCTGCTACTTGAACCCAAGCTGGCTCGCTTGCAGCCTGCAGCCGTGTATCTATAGCACACTATAGACTCTTCAGTGATATACCCCGACAGCATCCTCTCTTCTCCACTCCTGCCCCACCACTCCTGCCCCACCAGTCATTCCTTGACTAGTGCTTCCCTGACTTCTTCCCCCATGCCTTGGTTGCTTTTTTCTTTGGCTCACTGTTGCTTTAAATATCTCAAAGGTAAAAAATTAGCTGTAGCATCCTAGACTTTTTCAGACATGCTGAGTGTGTTCAGGCACAGTAGATGGGCCAGTGAGCTTGGGAGAGATGTTTGTGGGGACCCATGGAAGAAAACTAGTTACACCCCAACCCTCCCAACCTTGTAGCTATAGACAAACAGCTGTTAATGGGAAGGGGGGGGGGAGGGGAGGCATTGCAGGAAAAGCACAGCACCTCCAGTCAATAGTGCAGTGATGGGTGGGCAAGCAAGGCATGAGCCTTGGGCATTGCCTAAGGGGGCAGCATTGGAATGGAGCTGG
>NW_005842125.1:54378-57265 GCF_000455745.1 Alligator sinensis
TACTGCCCCCCCGCCCACCCCCCACACACACTTTGCACCTTCCCTGCTCTGCCTGGCAAGCAAACAGGATAGAGAAGCAGTGTTGCACAGGAGCAGTGCTCAGGGGTTTCCTGCTGCTGGGGAAGATGTCACCTTTTTTTGCCATGGAAAACCAGTGTTTTTTGACTGTTTAGCACACATGTTGGGGGATGGCATCTCCCCCAACAGCTGGAAACCTCTGGTCCATGCGCCTACGTAGGTGCCCCTGCCGCTGCTCCAGAGCCAGACCTGGAGCAGGGAAGGTGCAGGATGAGTGAGGGACTGAAGGGGAGATGGGTCGTTGAGGTGCCTCTATATCCCCATTCCCAGTGCACAGTATTGGCCAGTTATGCCTCTTCCTTAAGTGCTGTGGGGCTCTCAGGTAGACACTCTTGTCACTGAACTACACTGACACTTCCAGTGGGAAAAAAAGTCTCACTGCCCTTTCTCATTTTTGATAACTTTCCCCCTTTTCCATTCACCGAAAATTCTGACCAAGTGTTTTCTCTAGCAATCTTCCAGCACATCTTGTAGTCCCTTTAGTCCCTTGGTCAAATTCCTTAAATTCTCTGTGCTTCAGTTCCCTTTCCCTAAACTGTACTTCTTTTCTAAACTGTACTGGGGATAACAGTACTTCTTTTCTCCCAGACTTTTTTCATCTTGCCTGACTGGAGCTGGATCCTGGAAAGCAATGTAGTTGGGCAAGGCCCTTCTCTAACTTTAACTGTACTTGCTCATAGTGAGTTGCAGAATCAGGACCTTGGACTATATACCAATGGTCCACCAGCTTTGCTGGCCCATGGCAACAACACTAAGCAAGTAATGCCCCATGGACAGCATCAGCCTTTGCTCTCCTGCCAACTTGCAGATATACATATCTGTGAGAAGTCAAGTCTTCTGCAGGCATGAGTGGCATTAACCATAAGGCTGGGGCTGGGGACAACTGAGCCATGCTTTTGAGGCAGGGACATGCTCTTTCTCTCTCAATGTGCAGTTACAAGCAAAACGATCTTGGTTGGAACCTTTAGGCAGCAATGTAATGTTAACAAATATTATTGTTAATATTGTTTCTAATTGTCCTGATGGTGAGGGTTCACATATTAGTATTTTCTCCAGAACCCCTCCTTCTAATGCAGTAGTTTCAACCTTTTTAGACTCGAGGCACCCCTCATTAGACTCAGCGCGTTGCTCAAAAAATGCCAGCTCTTATTTTTCACTCATATTTTGACTATGGGAAAACAATGGAATGAAAGTTTGTCACAGAGAACTCAGAAAGACCACAAGAGGTCAGAATGTTTTTAACACTACGGATTCCTATTTGAAATCTCTGGGTTTGTCTTGTGAATCAGGTTTGTACACTGAACAGTGCTAACTTGGTGTGGCATCCCAGGGGAACACTAGAAAGGATCTCAAGGCACCCGAGGGTGTTGTAATGAAAAGTTTGACCAAAATTGATCTGTAAATTAACCAGTAGGAGGCACTGGGGAGACCTGAACATGAAAAATAAATATGCAGGGTAAAATGGAAGTAGTTTGCCTTTAAGCAGGTAACTGTTGGTAGAACTGTGTTCACTAGAGGAAAGTTATCCATGCACATGTTTTGTGGTCAGGGAGCTACAATTGCTAATAAAGGCTCCAAATCTGCTAGCAGATCCATGGAGTCAAGCTCTTCTGCCTGCAGAGAAGAGGCACAGAGACCTACCTCCTCAGATCAACTTTTTTTCTCAAGGCCCTGGCAAGGGTAAGCAATGCCAGTGGGGGCTGTTGTGGGATGGGGAGTGTCCTTATGCAAGTAGCTTGACAACTCTGCCTTTTCCCTTTCAGGGCACTTGATCCTAAATGCAGAGCAGAAGTTTGGCATCATTCTGCACCCCAGTGCAAGGGAAGGGGGAAGCCTAGCCATAAATGGAGAGTTAATAAAATCTACTGAAAATGACTGGCTCATTGTCCCGATTCTAGAGCTATGCAACAAATGTACCGATGGCTTTTACACAGTGTTGCCAGTGGTAACAGAAAATAAAGGCACTGCCAGTGGGATGTGATGGTTGAATTTAATAGCACGCAGAAGTTGGAATAGTGGTTGTACTTATTAGCAATTCTTGTTACACCTGTGGACTTAACTGTAGAGGGTCACTCAATGACTTTTTAAAAACACCATTCTGCCTTGAAGTGCGTGCTATTAAACGTGATCCTTTTAAGCTCCCGCGCATGGCATAGAGTCCTGCCTGCAGGGCGGGACAGGCTGGCACAATAGAGATGTCTGGTTTTCACTGGAGCTGGCAGAAGCTGAGGGAAGCATTCACCTGCAGCCCTCCCCGATAGAGATGTCTCCAGGCAGGTCACATCAGAAAACTGAGGAGCAACAAGTCTCCCTGTGCCTGCTCATGTGCACACACTCAGATTCAAATTATGTGACTTGAGAGCAGTGGGGCAAGCCTGGAGCTTCCTAGCCCCATCCTACAGCTGCGTTGGCTGGGATGGTTGACCCTCTTACGGGCCAAGTGGGGCCCTGTGCCTCCACAGGGTGGGCATCCCCGAGTCGCAGGGAAGGCCTTTCTTGGGTATTCGCAGGTCACAGCAGCCACTTCCCAGCTCTGTTGCCAGTGAGGACCCGAGGCAGGTCACTCCATCCCTGCACGGGGGCCTTGCTGCTCCGGCCTCTGGGGCAGCGGTTCTCCAACTCCCTCGGGGCAGCAGGCACCTCTCACTGGGCCGGGGCAGCCCCTCCACGGCTGTCAGGAGGTGCCAGGGCAGCGCGCAGCCCCTTCAACACGGGTGGGCGGCGGGGCCTGACTTATGCGCTCGGTTGCTACGTGCTTCTCTCCTCACGCCTTCAAACGAGCTGGCGGCGCCCGGCCGCGCCTCAGGGG
>NW_005842125.1:58088-58782 GCF_000455745.1 Alligator sinensis
TGGGGCCCACAGAACGACCGGGCACCGGGTCCGGGCAGAGCCGGCACCGCTGCAGCGCGGGGATGCCGCAGTTGGCGCTCCCGGTTCCGCCCGCCTTGCCCAGGGCTGGTCCTTCCTTCCCGGGCTGGCTGTCCCCAAGGGCCTCTGGGGGGAGGGTGGTTCCCCAGCAGCAGGTTGTGGGCAGAGCTGGGGCATGGCTCACCTGCCCTGGGGACGTGGTCGCCAACCCTTCTGCCTGGCGCAGAGGGAGCCGTTGAGGGGATGGTGCTGCGGGAGGTAAAGCCCAGGGTGAGGGCCGAGCAGGGGCCACGCGCTTTCCAGATTTGTCTGTAGCAGGCAGATGGTCTGCCCCGGACGCCAGGGTGTTGTGTCAGAGACCAACCCGTCCCGTGTATGCCAGGCCAATAGGCCAAGCCCCTCATCTCCCAGCGGGGTAAATAAAGCCCAGAGCTAAACCAGAATTAACCTCCGAAGGGATGAGCACCTCTGTCATGGCTCACAGTAAGCTGCTTAATTTCTTTGTAAAGGTGGCTCAGTTTCGCAAGAGAAAGGAAAGCAACAAATTTGCAAAATGGGTCTCTGGCTTAATTAATTTGCTGGGTTTAACAAATGCTGCCAAGCCTTGGATTTTGTGCGGGGTTTGGGGTTTGTTGAGGTTTTGTGGGGGGGGGGGGGGGGGTGTAAGGCTGTATGT
>NW_005842125.1:58813-65253 GCF_000455745.1 Alligator sinensis
AACCCCCTGGTTCCTTCCCCTTAGACATTTAATCTGTTTCAGAGGTAAAATAAATAGAGATACCTGCAGACCTGATTAAACTACAGTTCTCTTTCCCAGCAGCAATGTGGAATCGGCACTAAGGGGAACTCTGTTAAACAGCACTCTTCCCGTAGGCTTTGTCTAAGTTCAGTCAGTTCAGTTTAATTCTTGAAAAGTAGCCTTGCCTCTTCTTTCCCGGCCAAGCTGTGCTGAACAGCCTCACAATCTGCAATGTCTTGAGGGTGAAAGCTGACTGCCAAAACATTGCAGAAACGGAGCAGACACGAAGGAACATCAGAAGTCTAAAAATGAAAGGTGTAGTAAAAGCACCAGGTCGCACTTGTGTGTGTACATTTATGCGTATTACTCTTTTCACTCGCACGTTGCAGAAGGTGAGACTGCCAACTTCAGACATTGAAGAATCATGAGTCAGACCATGCAATCGTGCGACTTAAAAATCAGGAGGTATTTTTGGGGCTTTTTTTTTTTTAATCTTTTTATTTGCCTTTTGGATCCACTAGGGTGTATTTTCATGCTGTTCTCCACAGCCAGAAGGCTGTGAAACTTACTCTTTTTCTAATGAAAGCTGAGATCCTTCTATATAGACAGGACTCCCGCAACAGAGAAAAAATGCGATTATTGTAAGACTCGTGATAAAATGGCAAGAACTGGCAACTCTCAGATAGCTGGCCTGCATGCATTCAGGTGTGCTTAACAAATCTCTCTCTTTCTCTTTCTCTCTCTCTTTAACAGAGTGTTTTTCCACAGGGTTTTTTATCCTGTTTACAGCTGTTACATCCTTCTGAGGCTAGATGAGTAACAAGTTCCCTGTGCTCAAGAGTGGTAAAATGTCTTGCATTTCTGGAGCCTAAACTTGCTAGAGCTTCTGTACCATCTCTACTCATAACTGCCTCCAACCAAATAAAACCCCACTCTGCCTCATGTATCTTACAAGCGTCTCTTGTTTACAGATATAAAAAATGCTTTGGCAGCTGCCCTGCTTGATGTTGTTCATTCTTGCAGTAAGTTCTGTTGCACCATCTTGGATTTAAATATAACAAAACTCAGATAAAGTCTACAAGCCTAGTCTTCCTCAATGGTTTGCCTGGCACAGTTTGGAGCTGTTAAAAGTTTACGCACCAACAAAACCACTTTCTTTCTTTGCTGATGTTCATCAAGTACCTAGCAAAATTTCTGGCTGTAGTTCTCTCCCAAGATCCTGGTACATGGCATCTTTTTGTAGCATGTACTATTTCAGGCTTTTTGTGTTTAAGGGGTCTATTTCACTATGCTTCTGACAGCAGTACAGAATTGTATGGGATTAAAACAGGGCCATTTTATGCTTACATCATGTTGTCGGTGGCTGCACAAGACAGTGAGTGGTCCTCAAAGGCTCCTGTTTCTCTGTCTATCCCTGCAGTATACTCAGCAGTAATCTGCTCTGCTCCAAGCCTCAGGGCTGTCACTACCAAGATTGAACTTGGTTTCATGTAGCATTTTTTTTGGGGGGGTGGGGGGAGGAGAAGATTTGTACTCTGGGTAGAGAATCTTAGAAAAGTAGGGCTGGGTGGGACCTTAGGAGGTTTTCTTGTCCAGCCCCATGCTGTTTGTTGAATCATCTCCAAATAAACTATTCCAGCCAAGTGTTTATCTAACCTGTCCTTAAAAGTTTCCAAAGAATGAGATTCTTCTACAATCTGTCCAGGTAATCTGTTCCAATGCTTAACCACATCCATTGTTAGAAAGTTCTTCCTACTATCCAACCTAAATTTCCCTTCTTGCAAGGGAAGATCATTAATTACTACTTGTCCTGTCCCCTGTGGCCACAGATAATGGTCTATCTCCATGTATTTCCCAGACCTCTAATACTTTGTGTTGCTCTCTGCTGGACTATATAATTTGTCTGTATCTTTCTTGAACTGCAGTGCACAAAACTGGATGCAGTACTCCAGAGGAGGCTTTCTTAGTCGGAATCACTTCCCATGACTATGAAAGTGCCATTCCTGTTAAAACAACCCTGCATGCTGTTGGCTTTTTTTTTTGCAGCAAGAGAACAAGAGCTGACTGTTGTCTTATTCAGCTTGTGGTTCATGATAATCCCCAGGTCCTCTTCTGCAGCCTAGTCAGTCATTTCCTAATCTGTATTTACACATATGATTGTTCCATTTTAAGAGCAGGACTTTGCACTTGTCTTACTTAATTTCATTTGATTAATTTAGGAACATTTTTTTTCTAGTTTATCAAGGTCATTCTGAATCCTAATCTTATCCAAAATGTTGGCAACTTCACCCATCATAATGTCATCTGCACATATAGTAAGTAAGCACTCAATCCCATCCTCCGGATCATTTGTGAAGATATTAAACAATGTTGGACTGAACTCAAGACTCACCTCTGGGGAACCTTGTTTGATCCTCCTCCCAGTTAGAAATCAAGCCCTTGATGACTACTCTTTGAATTTGATGAACAAACTAGTTCTACATCTACCATGCTTTAGTCTAGATTGTGTTAAAAGCCTTGCTGAAGTTGAAGAATATTTCATCTACTATTCTCATCTCATCCACAAAATCTGTCATTTTGTCATGGAAGGAAATTGGACAGGTCAGGGATGACTTGTATCTTTATTCTGGTGCTTTCCTACCTTCCTTTCCTTAGGATCTTGAGCTGTATCATTTTTTAGTCACTGTCACCCAGGTTACCTTCTATCTTCACGCTCTCAAACAACTCCTCTCTGTTTATGAGCAGCAACTTAAGAAGGCTTCCCCCACAAGCTGGCTTTTCTATGATCTGTACCAAAATTTTCCAACACACTCAAAAAACATGCTGAGACTGCCTTTGCACTCCTGTGGTATCCTCTCAACATATGTCACGGTAATCAGTTCTTTCTCTTCACCAGGTCCTGCATTTTTTACCCAGGTGCAGATCTAGAACCCAAGGATTCGGCCTTGGCAGGTTAGCATTCCTTACACCAAGCTATTACTTAGTCCATATGCATAAGTTTGGAGAAACAGTTTCACAAATATATCAACCAAAAGCAACATAACTCACAGTGGGAATAGGACTTGCTGTTGTTTGTGGGCTTTAAGAGGTATTGTTGATCAAGAATTGTAAAAATGCTGGTAGTCACTGCAGTGCTGACAGAGCTTGAAAAGGAATTTTCTTATATGGATTACGGTAACATGTAGAGATCATGAATGAGATCCACACCTTCATTCTGTTAGGTACTGTATGAAAAATATGAGGCAGCCCCCATCCCTAAAAAGCTTCCAGTTTACATAGACATCACAAAGGCAGACGAATCCACAGGGTTTTGAGCCCTGTTTTATAGAAAGGGGCTAAGGCACAAAGATAAAAGACCCAGATCCTCAAATTCCCTTGGAGCTGTGTTTTGAACAGGAATTAGGTGCCTGGATACCCTGGAGAATCTGAGCCCAAGTGACTCAGCCCAGGCCACGGAGGTGTCCGTGATGGTGGCAGTAACCAATTAAGTGATCTCCTGAGTCCCAGCCATGCGCCACACCCATAGGACCAACTTCCCTCACAAATACAAAAAGATTTTCTTGTATTTGCACTAGAAGTGTTCTGTTTGCTGCTTGTCATTTGACAATTGTCTGTTTTAAAAAAAAATCAGTCAAGGAGCAGAAAATGCACCACATGACTTAAAGGCACTGTCAGAGCAAACAGCAGCCAAATTTCTGTGAAAATGACTAGAAATTGTTTTGGTTTGGAGTGTCCAGAGTGGAACACTTTAAAGGCAACATTCAGCAAGTGCTTGGCACTGGCCCTCAGATACTCCGATCACTTCTCGGTGAGCAGTGTTGGGCATCAGAAATGGATGCACCTAGAATTGCTGGCTACACGTGGAGTTTTCGGACTAAACATTCCTGCATACCTAACAGGAAGCGAGTTACTCTGCCAGGGGAAGAAAAGCCTGCTTCACAACTACTTGCTGGGGCTGGAAAGCACCCACGTTCCAGGAGCCTTCAGAATTTCTCTGCCATCTGTTCTGGGCATTTTGGGGAGGAGAGGGAGCTGCAGGGAGCTATTACTGAAATGTCTGGCCTCACAGTGAACTTTGCTTAAGAGCCAACATTAAAATAGCAGCTGGTTTTGAAGACTCCTTTTGGGAGAGACTTCCTTACCTTACCACGGTTGTATGCGTAAGAAATCTGTACATGACGGTTAGTGGAGGGCTCTGGAAACATCTTCTTGTTGTATCAGTTGCTGATGTACAGGCCATTCAGGTCTCCAGAAGCACCCCAGTTTAATAACATGTATTGCTAACAAGCTGTCTAGCATCTCAAGCTTCTTTTCATTTGGTATATTGGTCCCATGCTGACCTGCCTGCTCCTTCCAGACCACCTGCTCAACCTCTGACACTCGCCGCTTTATATTCAAGTTTGCTTTATCTTCTGCTCCCTCCACCCACCTGCTCTCACACACACCCTTCATCTTTCTGGCTCTTTCCTTCCACTCCTAATCATATTCTGGGTAGTTTTTGCCTACAAGTGGAAGCTGTGTCAAACCACCTTTTGCATTTCTTCCTCACCCCTCCCTTTTAGCTGCTCCTTTGCTCACTACTTTGGCCATTTTTGTGCCAGAGGCCTTCCCAGCTGCTGCCCCCCTACCTCTCTTCCTATGCTCTTTCACCTCAGATCCTCCTCTCCTGACACACACCTTCTGGCAGAGGGCTGATGGAAGGCCTGGCTATCAACAGTGATGCATAGATATCACGTAGCCCCTCTCTGCAGGGGTGAATTTCACTCCAGCCTTTTGTGAGCCTCAGAGCTCCCACAAAACTCAATTCCTGCTCCCTCCCCCCTCTACTCTTTCCTGGGTGCTCTGTTTTATGTCTCTTTCTTGCTATCCCCCACTGTCTCCAACACCTGTGACACCTCTTGCATCTAAGTTGTACCTTCCCAGTGCCAGTGTAAGTAACACCATATTATGAAAGGAGAATGGAGGCACAGGCTATGTGAAAGAACTGATCCAGGCCTGTGCTGGGAGTTTGTAGGACAGCCAAGGGTTGAATCTGGCTCTCCAGAGTGCCAGTCTGATGGCTTAGCCATTAAACCAGTTACCCTCCACCATGGTCAGATTGGTACAGGCCTTGGGGTTTTTGCCTTCTTCTGTAGCAGGGAGTGTGGCCCTCTCCCCGGAACCTCTTGAGCATGTATTGACAACATTTTATAGAAGCAGGACGTTGGCTGCCATGGTTGCCCTGCTTTACCTGTGGCAGGTTAGGGTGCTTGTTCAAGCAAAGAAAAGTTAAAAGAATAATGGTAAAAGGGTGAGAGAAAGACATGTTTTGGAAACAGAACTGGAAAGGAGGGGAGATGTGATGACACTGGGACTGGAGGAGGGGGCGGAGTGGAGAAAGAGGAATAAGTTGTTTTTTAGCTCCTAGTTTCACTTCACTTCCCTCACAGGCATCACCCCATTTTGGGTAAAACAGCTGTTTCTGAAGGAGAAAGCTATTGGGTTTGCTTGCTAAGAAGTAGTGACTGAAATCTCTGTCAATAGCATTCTGAGGCAGCCCTCACCAGCTGCACCCAAACTTAGCCCTTTTTGCCTGAAATTTTATATGGGGGAAGATTTATTTTCTTTATTTACTTGTTTATTTTGGAATGTTGCTGAGGAAATTGTGGGAGGGAATTAAACACTGTATCTGGAAGATAGGATATTTGGAAAAATCAGTCATGGCTTGATAATTGTTCTAACTTTCAAATGTCCTATTTAGAAAACAGTGGCCTAATATTTGTTTTTACTTAGTTGGCTTCATTGAGGACTGGTGCCTTTGACTATATTTGGAAAGGTTTGAGTGGTTATTTATACTGATGCAGTCTAGGTTGCGATGTGCTAGAAATTGCTGTGACATGCGGGGTGGGGGTCACAGGCTATTCCAAGAGACCTTGAGTCCAGAATGGCAGGTTTCTATGGAGGCTGGGAACCCAGGAGACCAATCTGTGAGTTAAAGTTCTGCCACCCTGCATTGACAAAGAGATGGCACCTTATTTTGATACATGGATTTTCCTCCAGGCATCTCTAAGTCCAGCCCTAGCACACATCTTGCTTGGAAGAGAGGCAAGCGTTCTTTCATAGGAAGGAAGATCACGGTTAGGAGAACTGATCTGCTAAATCTACACTTTGAATCAGGGTCTGGATTGGAACAGACTCCATCCCAAATCCAGCAGATGGCACAGCCTTCCAGGCAGGTTGCTGAACCTATTTCTGCCTTCCGATGTTTTCCCCATCCGTAAACACTGCTTGCCTCTAAAATGCCAGCATTTGTCGACAGTTACTCTGCCGTGATGTCTGAGATACTGCAGGAAATAAACACTTCAGGAAGCACTGGCTTCAGTACGCTGTGGGCACCTGACTATGTCTCTTCTTTTTACCTGAATTAACAGGAGCACAAA
>NW_005842125.1:65284-67493 GCF_000455745.1 Alligator sinensis
CTCTGTCTGCTAGAAATCTGGACTAGCTGAATCCAAATGATGGACATGACGCTACTTGTCTAGAAAAGGTAACCACAAAGAGGAAGAAGTTCTGCCTGCCCCCTTTGGTAGCTTCGGAATCTGGATATTAAATCCCATTTTTACATGATCAAGTAGCAGGAGTGACTCGAGGCCCTCTCTCCTGTCCCTCTTTTCCCCTGTGAGTCCCTAGACCAGTGGTTCTCCACCTTTTTAGGCTCAAGGTATGCCTCAGAAAATGCCAGCTCTTATTTTTCACTTGTCTTTTAACTATAGAAAAATAATAGGGCATTTCTTTTGCAAAGAACTCAGAAAGACCACAACAGGTTAGAATGCTTCTAACACTATGATTTCCTATTTGAAATCTTTAGGTTTATCTTGTGAATCATGTTTGCACACCTAATAGGAAGGAATAGCTGCTAACTTTGTGGCGTAGCAGCCTTGAAAGGATCTTAAGGCACCATAAGGTGATGCAGTACCCTTGTTGAGAATCCCTGGCATCTACCTCCAGAAAAGTGCACAGAGTGTGAGTTCAGGTGGAATTAGACACTGAAGCATGGGGTAAGCAGAGATGTAGCTTGAGGGTGACTGCTTTTTGGGGACTTGGAGGTAAACCCACTGTCTTGTGATTGAAGAGGAGACCAGATGTGGTACTGGAAAACTACCCAGTGGATCCCTGGAAAAGGAGGGGAGATTACATGTTAACTGGCTATAGGCCCGAACCATGGGAGAAGCACACACTGTCAGGCCCAGGGTGCCAGCTGAGGGCATAGGCATATGATGCCATGTCCATTGATGAAAGTTTGGGTCTCCTTTCACAGTGGGTCACGTATAGATAGATAGATTAATCCACTTGGAAATGGAAGCAGGCACACAGGGATGGACAGCCTGACTGCTAAAGACTGTGTCTTACTGTCATCAGGTGATGCCATGCACCAAACTCTGCAGTGGCTTTCTGTTAGTGCCTGGTTTTTATTTAACACCTTATATGGCTTGCAGCTGAGCCACTTGAAAGATTCCACTTCTCCCCAGGCAGTGCTTGTAATGCTGCAGTCTGCTGAGATGGACACAAGAAGGAGAAAGATAGTTGTATTACGTGAACTGAGTTTTCCTCATCCTTTAAATGAAATTGCTTCCAGCAGGGGATACTCCTCCTGTGCTTCCCTGTTCCTGGAACATTGCTGTCTGTCCCAGTCTGTGAGGCTGGGAATGTGAAGGGTCTGTGGAAGGAATAACTGAAAACACATTTTCATGGATGCTGGAAACCTCTGGGCTGCTGGTATGCTATCTGGCACAACAGTTACCTGGGCTTCTCTAAAATGTGCTGTGGGGCTGCATCCCACCCAGTTGGGGGGCAATGGAATGTTAATAGCTGCCTGCTAGGAACATGGTGATGGCTTGTGTGAAACCAGCCTATGATATTGTCTTCTGGGTATCAGAACAAGTGTCTGCATTGTGAGAGATCACTTCCATGATTGATCCCAAAACCCATGCAGCCCCAGAAACTGGGCAGGAATTAGTTAATCTTTCACCCTAGTGGAGGAATCATGTAAGCTGTGCAAAATTTCAACAGGTGTTTTGTTTCAAAGATGTTATGATGCATTTCGAGTTCAAAACAATGAAATCAAAATGAAACAAAAGGCTTCAAAACAGCTTTGAAACAAAATGAAGGCACTCAAAATGTTTTGAGGCAGCCTGGTGGTGGGAAGCAGGGGAAAGCCAGGGCTGTGCTCCAAGTGGCTCTGCCAGCCCCATGGCACTCAGCCCAGTGGTGGGAGAGCCAGTGGTGGAGCCTCTCCAAGCACAGCCCTGGCTAGTGGTTCTCTTCCACCTCCCACTGCCAGGCTCAGCTCTGTGGGGCTGCGGAGCCTCCCACCTCTGGGGTGTGCTCACCAGGGCAGCGCTCTGAGTGGCTCCACCACTGGCTCTCCTGCTGCCAGGCTGAGCTCCAGAGGGCTGGTGGAGATGCTCAAAGCACAGCCCTGGCTCTCCCCTGCCTCCCTCTGCTGAGCTAAGTTCCGTGGGGCTGGCGGAGCCACTCAGAGTGCAGCCTTGGCTCCAAGTGCAGTCCTGGTGAGCACAGCCCGGCGCCTGGAGGCTCCACAGCCCCACAGAGCTGAGCCTGGAGGTGGGAGACAGCAGAGAGCCAGTGGCAGAGCCACTCAGAGGCCAGCCCTCACCCCAACGACCA
>NW_005842125.1:67519-96556 GCF_000455745.1 Alligator sinensis
AGCTCTGTGGGGCTAGCGGAGCCACTCAGAGCGCAGCCCTGCCTCTCCCTGCCTCCCATCAGCAGGCTGTATTCTGAGTGGCTCTGCTAGCCCCACAGAGCTGAGCCTGGTGGTGGGAGGGTAGGGAGATCCACTGGCCAGGCCTGCGCTCTGAGCCAGGGCTGCGCTCCAAGCAGCCCCACCACTGGCTCTCTGCTGCCTCCTGCCACCAGGCTCACCTCCGTGGGGCTGCAGAGCCTTCAGCCACCAGGCTGTGCTCACCAACGCTGCACCTGGAGCCAAGGCTGTGCTCCAAGTGGCTCCGCCTGCCCCATGGAGCTCAACCTGCCCTCCCGGCACTGCTGGGCTCCTCCTAGGCATGCAGGCCCCAGATCTGTGCTCAGGATGGCAGGAGGCTGCCACTGCTAGCAAGTGGCACGAGTTTTGCTTTTAGCAGTTTGAGGTGCAGTTTCCCAGAAACCCCTGCACCTATCTCCTTGAAACTTGGCAGGCTTCATGCCCTCAGAAGGGGCTACCATCCCTGTAAGTTTCATCTGAATCAGGCAGTAAATGACAATGTTATAGGCATTTTCATGATTCCCCATTATAGCCTATTGGCAAAACAGCGAAACAGTTTTGACAAAACGAACGGAACAGTGCTTTGAAACAAAACAACAAAACAAAACACTGTCCCTTCAAAATGGCGAAACAGAAGTCAAAACACAGCAGTGCTGTTTCACACAGCCCTAAAGGTTAGCCCTCAGCAGCTGACAGAACAAATGGGGCTGGCCTGGGGTTGCCCTGTACTGATGCATTGCTTATGAAGAGGATAGAGATAGACCGTACTTTGTGACCTCAGGGGACTTTACAAATAGTTATGTCTTGCATTGCAACAAGGGAAACTTAGCACAGATGTTAGGAAGAACATTTTCATTATGTGGATGGTTCAGCACTAGACCACACTGGAAAGTCTACAACCAATCTGGACATCCTTATATTGGACAGGATACTTCCAAGCCTGTTGGTCTTTTATACCTGTCTCTTCTGAACCAGTGATATGGATGAGAGGATATCCATCCCCAGTGTAACCAGCATTAAATGTATGTTTATTATGGGGCTAATGTTACAGCAGGTTGGGCAAGGTTGGACACCTCCAGCTGTGCCTGTAACATTGGAAATATTGCTGTGTTACAGCTGCTCTGTGCTGCAGTGCATTTTCTGTTGAATACTTGAAAAATAATTCCTTATGGAAAGTATCTCTTTTTGTCTCTCTCACATTACTCATTTCTTGGGAAACTAGTACCAGACAATCTCTGCATTACCCACTTGTTGGGCTGTCATAAAAGCACCCAGCCTGATAATAGTTTTCAGCAGTCTGAATACAAATGCTGCTGTCAACACATTGCAAACGAGTTATAAGCCCAGTCACAAATGATTTTTAAAAGAACATAGGGGTTCGGAACCTGACACAGCAAGGCAAGATATCCAAACACAAGTCATCTCCCAAGAAGAGAAGACAGCGGCTGGAAGAGAGAAGTAGCACTCTATGAAAAAAAAATAGAGGGACTGAAATCTGTTCTACTAACAGCAAACAAAGAGCCTGAACAGCATGAATCATACATGGGGAAGGTGGGAAGGGTGGTTAGAAGCTTAGATGCATAGAAATAAGCTAATTAAAAGGTCAGAACTTGAGGGGAATCTGAAAGGCAACAATCTTACCTGCTGTATGTGAGGAAAACAGCCTTGGGAGCTTAGCTTGGGGAGCTGGTTGGGTTTGAAAGCTTCAGCCCACCAGATACAGTGAGCAAATGCAATAGCATGGAAGCAGCCCTAGGTCTCAGTGGGGGGCTGGACACTGCAGTATTCTTGCCTCCCTTCAGGCCCCATTGCCCAAATACTGCAGTAACACCTCTTCAGACTGCCTGCTAGGCCCTGGTCAGTCCACACTGGGGATGGTACAAAGCATCCCCAGTGTGCAGTGTGCAGGTTCACTTCATCCCAGGGTGCAGGGGTGTGTAGAGACCACATGTACCTGGGGCTCACCTGTGCTTCTCCTTCCCTTCCTACCCAGGCCTTCTCCACAGCACATTCTTTACAGGGGTCTGAGATGGACAAGAGCATATGTAATATGAGTGTTGGCTCTGTCTGAATGGGAGTGGGTGGTTGGTTCCAGCTTGGTGAGGAAGCTCCCAGATGATCAGTACCCCCAGGGAGGAAGAATTGAGAAGCAGCTCTGCTTTATTCCTGGGAGTAGAAGGGGATGGAGTGGGGGGTGATCTGTGTAGCTATCAGGAGTGCTGGGGCATAGGCAATTATCCAGGTTAATTTCCAAAACCTGGAACAATCCTGGCCAAATTGAGGAGTGTGAGCAGAAGATTGTGTGCCACAGTGTCTCATCATCTCCCTTCGGGCGGTGTCTGGGTGCCATGGGAGCTCATAGCCAGTGCCATGCTTTTTTCTCATTGTGCAAGCAACACATTCTGGACATCATTACTACATCCAGGTCTGTGGGGCTGCATCTGAATACAGGCAAGGTGAGAGCTTGCTTAGACTGTAGGTTCTGTGGAGCAAGAACTGTCTCTTCTATAGGAGCACTGATACATCGGTCCCATATTGGATCGGCACCAATATAAAGAAAATTAAAAGTATTGGAAATCGACTTTTTTTGCCTGATGTGGGTGATAATGTAGCCGATAAATGCCCCATGCATGCGCACAGTCGCAGCATGCATGGGGCCAGGAGCACAGCCTGGCAGTGTGGAGAGCAGCACCTGGCTGGTAAGTCTGGTGTGGGGGAAGGGGTGGGGGGAAGGAAGGAGCATGAGAGGGGGCAGATCAAGGCCCCTAGGGTGAGGGAGGGAGTGGGACTGGGGCAGGGGGGGCCTGGAATGGAGCTGCAAACAGCTCATCTGGGGTGGGAGGGTGGCTCCTGCTACTGCATGCGCCCCAGGAGGGCATGGGGGTGTGTACCCTAGATCTGTGCATGGGGTGGGATGCTACTGGGGCTGGAGGCTGCACCAGGCTCTTCCCAGCGGGGGCTGGGCTGCGCTGTGCTCAGGGTGGGTGACAGCAGCACTGGGGGTAGAGGTTGGGGGCTATGGCAAATTTTGGGATGGCTGCAGCCCCCTTCCCGTAGACCCATTCCCAGCGCTGCAGCCGCTTGTCCCAAGCACAGTGCAGACCAGACCAGCCCCCACCAGGAAGAGCCCAGCACAGTCCTGGCCCCAGCCCGCCCTGCGTAAGCAGATCCAGGGGTACATGCCCCCCATGCCCTCCCAGGTTCTGTGCCAGGCAGGAACTGCTCTTGTCCCCTGTGCCTCCCTCCTGCGCCCCCCCACCCCCGACAAACTGTTCGCAGCTCCATCCTGTGCCCTGCCCCAGCTGAACAGCACCTGCCCGTGCCCCACTCCCTCACCGCTACCCCCCCCACGCGCCTTCCCTCCCCCAACTCTTCTCCCACACCAGACTTACCAGCCCAATGCTGTCCTCCAGCTGCGTATCGGAAAAGGATCAGTATTAGCCCATATAGCTCCTTAAAAATCGGCCATTGGTATCAGTCCAAAAAATATCTATTGGTGCACCCGTAGTCTCTTCATTACCTATGTGCACACAGCTCCCAGCATGATGGCACCCCGTCCATGATTATGGCCCCTTACAGCTGCCACAGTATACACCATTCACTGTGAAAGCCTGAGTGTGACTGTGAGGAATTGAAAAGTGTGTTTTGCATGACTGTTTATGTACTGGAAGTACAAGGGAGTTCCCTGTGATAGACCTGCGTGCGCACACACTAGAGATAGGTTGTTAAGGATTGGGGTTGATCTAGAACATGACTTGTTTTAACCAGTGCTTTCCTTGATGACACTGATGGGAAAAGCACTTGAACTATGTGTCCCCATCACCATTAAAGTGTTCTTGATGCATACCAATAACCTTACTCCCAGCTTAAGAGTAAACCTTTTTTAATTTCAGAATCCTTTTCCTCTTTTTTATTTGTACCTTGATAATGCCTGAGAGCCCCCATTTGGGATCAGACCCTCCTGTGGTAGGGGCTGTACAGATGAGATACTCTCAGCAGCTGAGGTGCTGTCTGTGATTCTAGGAGTAATGAGAGAGAGAATGAACCTGATGATGTGCTGACTACTTCATAGTAACTAGTTTTGTGTGGTGGGTCAGTCATCTGGGAGCCTGCCCTAGGTGCGTTTCACCCCATGCATGGAGAAGTTTGTAAATGAAAAGGAAAACAGGCTGAAGAAGTTAGGCCATTTCTCTGTTTCTAGTAGCCTGTGCTCAGCATTGCAGTAAGGAAGGGTTGGGGAGTTGTCCATACCTGATTGCAGATGTGGCTACTGTTGATTTGACACTGAACCAAAAACTAGGGTCTGGCTTGGATTTGGACCAAGAAAACTCCTGGCTTGCAGTACCCTTATATACAAACCCCATTTATTGCAATTGCACACAGTCTTTTATTATTTGAACTGTGGTAGTACCTGAGGCCCTAAGTAGGGACTATGCCAGGCATTTTTGCATAATTATTATAGGTTTTGGTTTGGCTCATCTTGCAGATGTGATATTCACCATTTGCAAGCTGCTTGTTCCAGGGTGGAGGAAGAAAAAGGTCTTGACACATAAGATTAGTTTTGATTATATTTCATCTTTCAGAGCTTCTGCCAACTCTCTGTATAACAGGATTCTCTAGAGAAGCTCCAGATTTTTCCTTTCACGCAATATCCAGAAAAATGGAATTTCCCTTTGATACACAGAGTACTAAATACAAGTCCAGAACGATGGCTCAAGTGGCAATATTTTCCACTTCATTGTCATTGTCTATTGAAATACAAGTTAAAAAAGGACCCTATGCTGAAGTCAGAGAATAACCCTTTAAATAAAGTTCAAGTGATTTATTAATCCCCATTGAGGAATTTTATTGACTAAAGTTACCAATGCATCCATCCTTTTAAGATTATGGAGTTGATCCAAAGTGTGATGGGACTGCTATTCTATATAACCTAACTCAGTGACCCGAAGTATAAAATTTTCTCTAGAAACATCTGTTTTCTTCTCTTGCCAAGGGGATGTCACAGTGCTGGTTGCTTTGAATAATTTTAGACATGCAAGACTATCTGACTGGCCCCAAAGAGGAAATCTATTGAATAAGGGCAGGGGGGATATTTTTGTTCTTTGGATTAAAACAACTACTCCCTGCAATAAGTAACCATGACTTAGAAAAACAGCGTAGTATTTATTTGTATGTTTATGCATTACAAAATTTCTCCTTGAATTCAAATTGTAAAAAGAAATTAGAACATTCCAGATGTACCTATAATAAGAAAAAGGATGCTGTGTCAATCTGTTATCATATCAGATTTAGCACATCTCATTTTATTTATGACCTGGTCTGAAGCAACATAACACCCAAGCAAAATAGTTAGACATTGACTAAGTTGTGTTCTGGTTAAAGATGCGGAATGAGCATAAATTCACTTTAGTTTGGCTGCATACCTAGTAAAATTCTCTTCTAAAGGGTTACCATCGCTGTATCTAGTGGTATGCGATGAAATGGCTCCTGTATTCACTTTAAAAAACACCTCTTTTTCTAATTTTCTAACAGCCTGAATAATAAGAGTGCTAAAACCAGCCTCTATTAGTCTTGAAGCAGGCTTTCCCTCAGCGCAGCACACTTGCAGTTCTAAGGAACTGTATCTGCCTCTGTAGCAGTGGGAACTTCTTGTAGCACCATTGTCTTCTGTAACCTAAAAAGCCTCAGTCTATTTCAGTCTCTCCATGCACAAGGGACACTGTGTTAACTAATCCTTCCTTAACACCCCTGTACTTTTTGCTATCACCCTTTCAAAATAAACTGGAAAGAACCATGGTATCGCAGGTGATGTAACTCATTGTAACCTATACAATAGTATTAGAATATTTTTCAGAATTGTGTTTCATGCAGTTTCCTGTTCATTGTGATATTGGTTGCTACAAACTAAGCAGAGGATTTTTCGGATGTGTCCTCGGCAACACCCAAGTCGTTTTGCTGAGCAGGTGGAGTTACTTTAGGACCCAGTAAAGTGCATATAAGGTTCAAAGTCTGCCAATAACTGCTAGGATAGCTCACATTTATCACCCCTGATTTTCATCTGCCTTTGAGCTGCCTTGGTCTCCTAGCTTTTTTTTTGCCAGGATTTTCACAGTTTTTGCCAATCTTGAGTCATCTAAATAATTTTGCCATGTTTGCAGTTTTTTCCTAATTCTTTGCTCTTGTTCTCTTTCCCAGGCAGCCTAGCCTGCGTTCTGATGGGCAGAAGCCATTTCAGTTTAGCATGACATATGGTCATTTGCATGTAATCATAGCTTGGGACAATCAGGTATTTGAGTCCCCGAGGCCACTATGTATTCTTCTTTTGGAATGACCAAGGTGAATCATTCTCAGGAGTTGGCATCTGACTATTAAACATTATGTTCAGCACTGCTGCTTGTGCCATCTGTTAGGCTTTTGTGGTATACCAGCTCTCTAATATAGCAAGAAACAGGAAGAAGGAAACTTTCATTAAGAAAAAGATGCTGTGTTCTAAACAGGATTTCAAAGTACATTTACTGTTACAGGACATGTAAGCAGACTCCTCGGAAACAATTGGTGGACATGATTTTTATCTTGGTCATCCTGTCATGATCCATCCTGTTTCCAGTGAAATTTGAGCAGCGTGTACTTTTATGTGGGATGGTGTGCAGTACACTTAGGGCAGCTGAGATAGTGATCAGCTCCAATGTGGTGTTTGCTGTTCTTATTGTGACCTGGTAGAAGTTAAAAGAGCTGGTGGATAGTGTACAGGATTGGCTTCCCGGAGCCTTGGGTTCTATTTCCAACTTTGCTACTGACCTTCTGGGTAAGCTGGGCAAGTTATTTCACCTCCTAGTGCCTCAGTTTCCCTATCTTTGAAATGGAAATACTATCATAATAGTCACTTTAGTATGCTGAAATCTAGTGAAGAAAAGCATTGTATATGATCTAAGCACTATAACAGTCTTCATTGCAACCTTCTCTTCTCAGTCTTGTGTGACTTGCTTTGAAACTTTCCATGCTCATTTTGTGCCTTTTTATTCACACTTTAATGAAAGACATAAGGATTAGCAGAGTGAAAATATACAATCAGAAACTTTAACCATCCTTACAGCAAAGACAGTTTGGAATGGGAAGCTAGAGGAATATAACATGGGAATAGCCCTCATGGAGGGAGGACATATTCTTGATAAAATAAAGAACTAGTTTTCATTTGAAAAGGATAAAATGACCATGCTCACGTTTTTTCACTGAGCGTCGTTGTACACCTATGGGTGACTGCTCTTTGCATTTATGCACAGCTAAGAGGGCTTTTCAGTCAGCCAACCTGTAACTAAGGGTCAGATTGTTTTACCTGGTGGGCATCTAAGTGGACTTCCGCCATCTAAGTGTAGTTCTATCCTGTGAATTCATTAATATATGGAATCCATTAATATATCTATTTCTATAATGTACTGTACCACCTTTTGACCCTTAAGACTGAGTCACAAAAGTGCAGCTGGGAAAAAGAGTGGAGGAGAAGGACTTACTCACTTTTTACATTGACTGTTTTCAGGGACTTCCATCAGGTGGAATAGAATTGTACTCTAGGAACTCAACTCCCCTTACACACCTAATAGGTGGAATAGAATCTGACTTGTCCTCTGCTGAAGTCCCCAGGCAGAACCAGGACCTGTCTTTAGTGCCTCAATGATTGTGTAAGTGTAGTGGCCAAGGGTCCAGATGGGTGGGAGGGAGCCCAACTCTGGAAGGAAAGTGAGCAAGAGATGGGCTCCCTCCTAAGGTATACAAAAATAAATTATTCATGGGTACATAGTAGGTGCTTTTTAGCTAAAGAAAGTCCAGACCTTTTTGATATATTTAATTACATGATCACATGCTATTTCTCTGGTATTAAGACTCTCATATTGCATATTCTTGAGGGCCAGATGTAAGAATACACATATACCTTCAGTTCCTAGCTGAGCACTTGTACAGCTGTCAACTGTATGACTTTATTTACTTAATGTACACATTCAATATGGAATAGACCAATGGAACTGAACCTTTTGGCCCTGCAGGCCAGAATGGTGTAAGGCTAGTTTGTGGGCCAAATTGAGCCCTGGGGCCTGATATGGTCCCCTCCCACCCCTGTGTGCTGGAGTTAGGCCCTGGATGCCTGGCACCACCCCGTTTTGCATCAGGATTGGGCTCTTGGCATCCAGCACCACCCCTTCCCACCCCCTGCATTCTAGGATTGGGTACTGGGGCCTGGCAGTGTTCCTGCCAGCCCTGCACACTGAAATCAGGACTCCAATGCACTGCATATGGCCCAGGGCACTCCATAGGTTTTGAAACTTGGCAGCCAGGGAATGGTGCCATCACTCCCCCTCCCCAAATTTCTGGACCCGTGGGGAGCCCCGCAAGTCAGTTGATGTGGCACTCCAGACCCTGAAACAGACTTGTGCAAGGAGTATGGATATACTTGAAGTCTAAAAAGATTTCTGAATTCATTTTGTAGTAATAACAAATTGGCAAAAATATGAGACAGTTACATTTATTGGAGAATTTTACATTAAATTTCAAGATTTATTTCACTGAAAATTTGAAATTGAAAACAATTCTACCAGCTGTACTACATGATGGTATGTTAATAAAAAATTGAACAAGGAGAATATTACTTCAGAAATTAACATTAACACGTGCATGCATTTAGAATTTTCCATATTTATTCAAATACAAGACAAGGTCCCCCCACCCACATTCAGTGATGGAAGCCCATCATCTTGGACTCAGGTACAGAGTTGGGGGGCAGGCAGCTGCTATGGTTCTGGCCCCAACCCACACTCAGTATCAGGGTTGGAGCTGTGGCCTCTGCCTTTCACCCCACACTGCCTCTCCCTCCCTGCCTTCACCTCTGTTGCCTCTGTCCCTTGTGCTACCTCTTCCCCCTGCCTTCCCCTCTCCTCCTTCCCCATTGCTTGTCCTCAGTCATGACTGCCTCCACTTCCTGCCCCCCTATGCTGTTTTCCCTGCTGCAGAGGTAGGGGGGATGAATTGAAACCAACCTTCTAATAATTAGAGTCTAAGACACAGCAAATTTAACACATGTCTATATTTTCTATATCTAGAATCTAATTATGGGTGGGGGGGGTCCTCTCATATTCAAAGTAGTCTTGAGTTTGGGTAAATATGGATAGCCTAGTTCCAGTGGTATTATGATTCTCCTGTCGGATAAGTGATATGCAGCTCACTGAACATGTATAACAGGTCAAAATGTTTACAACTGTTTTTTGGTAAAGAAGTTTGATTTGGATAACACTTCTTCCCATTCTGTCTGCAGGTTGGAAAGCACTTGGAAGCTGGCCAGAGAAAGCTACCATGCTGAAATTAAGTAACTCCTCCACCTTCCCTTCAGGCTTTCATCTTTTCAGTATTGTGGCACTTCTGTTGTTCCATGTGGACAAAGTGCTGGCAGAAAGCCCAAGTGAAGAGCCTGCCAATAAATCAGAATGTTCTGGTTCATATATTTGCAAGAAGGGCATCATTTTACCAATATGGGAGCCCCAAGACCCTTCATTTGGTGATAAAATTGCGAGAGCTACAGTGTATTTTGTAGCTATGGTCTATATGTTCCTAGGGGTATCCATCATTGCTGACCGCTTCATGTCCTCTATAGAAGTCATTACATCTCAGGAGAGGGAGATAACAATCAAGAAGCCCAATGGTGAGACCAGCAAAACCACAGTGAGGATTTGGAATGAGACTGTTTCCAACTTAACATTGATGGCTCTGGGCTCTTCAGCACCTGAGATTCTTCTTTCTGTTATAGAAGTGTGTGGTCATGGTTTCACAGCAGGAGATCTTGGGCCCAGCACCATTGTGGGAAGTGCTGCTTTTAACATGTTCATCATCATAGCAATTTGTGTCTACGTGGTCCCTGATGGTGAGATAAGGAAGATTAAGCACCTACGAGTGTTTTTTGTTACAGCAGCTTGGAGCATCTTTGCCTATACTTGGCTTTACATTATTTTATCTGTCTCATCTCCTGGGATTGTGGATGTCTGGGAAGGCTTGCTTACTTTTTTCTTCTTTCCCATCTGTGTGGTGTTTGCATGGGTGGCAGACAGAAGGCTTTTATTTTACAAGTATGTCTACAAGAGGTATAGGGCAGGCAAGCAGAGAGGCATGATCATTGAACATGAAGGTGATAGGCCATCATCCAAAGCTGACATTGAAATGGATGGAAAAGTGATTAATTCCCATGTAGAGAACTTCTTGGATGGTACTCTGGTTCTAGAAGTTGATGAGAAGGACCAAGATGATGAGGAAGCCAGGAGGGAAATGGCTCGGATCCTGAAGGAACTGAAGCAGAAACACCCTGACAAAGAAATAGAACAACTAATTGAGCTAGCCAACTATCAAGTCCTGAGTCAACAGCAGAAGAGTCGAGCCTTTTATCGTATTCAGGCCACTCGACTAATGACTGGAGCGGGCAACATCCTGAAGAGGCATGCTGCTGACCAAGCTCGGAAAGCAGTCAGCATGCACGAGGTCAACAGTGAGGTGGCGGAAAATGACCCTATCAGTAAGATTTGCTTTGAGCAGGGCACCTACCAGTGTCTAGAGAACTGTGGCACAGTTGCACTGACCCTCATTCGGCGGGGTGGCGATCTGACTAACACAGTGTATGTTGATTTCCGAACAGAAGATGGCACAGCCAATGCCGGATCTGACTATGAGTTTACTGAAGGCACTGTGGTTTTCAAACCGGGGGAGACACAGAAAGAAATCCGAGTCGGCATAATTGATGATGATATCTTTGAGGAGGATGAGAACTTCCTTGTTCACCTCAGCAATGTGAGGGTAAGCTCTGAAGCCTTGGATGAGGGCATTCTGGAAGCCAACCATGTAGCAACGCTGGCCTGCCTGGGCTCCCCCTCTACTGCCACAGTGACCATCTTTGATGATGATCATGCTGGCATCTTTACCTTTGAGGAGCCTGTCACTCACATCAGTGAGAGTGTTGGAACCATGGAAGTGAAAGTGCTAAGAACATCTGGAGCCCGAGGAAATGTTATCGTGCCCTACAAAACCATTGAAGGCTCAGCCAAAGGCGGAGGAGAAGACTTTGAGGATACTTGTGGAGAGCTTGAATTCCAGAATGACGAGATTGTGTAAGTACCTTTTTTAAATCTAGTTTGCTTATATAAAATTAAACACACAGTTGATCATATGGTGTTCAGGAGGCATGTACCATCATGCTCTACTTGCATTGTTGCAAGTCCTGAATGGCCTTGAGTGCCTATGGGAGCCCCCAGTATACTAGAAATGTTGTGTTGTTATTGCACTAGCATGTCAGAAGATAGAGTACCTGTGTATGTTGCATTCTGTGTACCCTATATGGAGGAAGGGGCTCATGGATTCATGGAGGGACACATAACCACTTGGTCCTCAAACAGCAGATCCATGTGATCTCGTCCCCACAACGGAAGGACTGGTATCACCAATACTCACCTACTAGCAATGGGACTGGGTTTCCAAGACACAAGTACAGGAGCTGTGTAATCTGTCCCTTGTGCTTGTGGGGTGTGAGTGCACATAGAATCAGGCTCAGCCTTCTGTTTGCTGTGTTTCTCAGGGTGACTCCTTGGTGTTTATTCTGAAAGATATCATATGCAGCACCTCTTTAAAAGTTCTTGTACATTTGTAAAGCCTGCAGACTGTTGTGAAGGAACATGACCATGTGGGGTGGGAGGATAAGAGCAACCACATCTGAGCTGACAAGTGGAAAAGGGTTTAGAAGGAAATGATTCTGATAAGCATTTCCTTGTGACCAGTGGAAAATTTATTACCTCAGCATATTTATCACTTTGTAGAGAAGGAAATAGCGAAAAAGGCTACATTGGAAAACTTATCCTGCAATAGGCTCCAGAGAGAGAACTCTCTGCCCTAGTCTATCTCGGGGAGGGGCAGAGGATGGAAAGACCACAAAACCTGGTCAGCTTGAGTACTACTGTGTCCTCAGGTGGGGCACCCATGAACAGTAGTCTCCATTGCACAACCTTTCCCAACCCCCTCCACCACCAGAGAATGTGGAGCAGTTCCTGGCAGAGTGTGGGGCATACTCAAGAGAAACCCAGGGTTTGGATTGAACCCAGTGCTAAATATTACTCTTTTTTTTTTCCTTTTTTTTAAGAGACTAGACATTTCCAGTAGGAGCAGATGGAGTATGTATTATGTTTCCTACATTATCTCTTTTCTGAAGGTACAGGGAAAAGTATTTAAAAAAAGAGCAAGGATTAACACTTTTTTTCAATAATGTTATTTTAATATGTATACAAAGTGCCAGACAGTGCTCAGGGGAATGAAATCAGGATGTCTTCCCCCTACCTGTTTGTAACTGTATGAAGACTTCACCGCAGCTGTGTTGTGGATGGTCTAAGTTGTGTTTGTGTATTTGCTGTTCTTGAGTGGTCAAGAATAGGGTATAGCTATAATAGAGAGTAGAGGGATTCTGGGTCAAATTAGTGGACTGTAGATTATTCTGCCAGAAACGGGTCAGTGTCTATGAAGACAGGATATGTTAGCATAGTGGAATTAAGGAACTTTGGGGACATTTTTAATCAGGCCATTTTAGTATCAGAATGAGTGGTAGCAAAATCAGGCTACTGCAGCAACATGTTAGGCTGGGATTGGATTTAGAATTAATTTCCTTTTGACACATTTACACAAAATAATTGTGTGATGTGCAACTATGTGATCCGAAGCTTAAAGACTGTTGACAAATCCTCACCTGGCTTTCTTAATTGACTGTATGCCACCACTATGGCCACAGGCTTTCTGCTGCCTCCTTCATGAAGGGTACAGTTGAATCATTTTTCTCTTGTTAACTATGTGAGTGCTTGGTTTCTGGTCTGGTCCTTGGGATACTGGGGTAGGTACAGTCCCTCTTCCCATCCTCTGTATTTTGTACTTACCTGTTGCATTTTACAGATGTATGACTTGTAGTTTTTGGTCTCTTGTAGCTATTCTTTAGGTTTGTCACAAACAAAATAACTAAGGGGTTTGCCATAGAGAAGAGTTGAAAGGATGTGGTTTGATCACTTCAGTGATCTTCCTGAGGCAAAATTGCTGTGCTTCTGTTTCTCCTTGGCATTAAGTAAGACCAGTTCAGTACGTACAGTAACTGTCATTACTAGTCAACTGCACACACCCTGTCTGCAAGGGGAGATCACCTCTTTTTTAAAAAACGCAGCCAGGGGCTATTCAGATGCTATGGAACAGTCTCATCAGGCTACTACCAGCTTCACCTCATCAGAGCCTGTTTCTTGGGAAGGACAGACCGCACAGGGCCTGCTGCACAGAAATATCACTCTGTCCTAGCTTCTTTGGGAAGCCAAATATTACCAGGGAGATGGCCTCTAAGAGTCACTATCCCATCATAGGCTACTATATTGAGCAGGCCTCTAAGAGTCACTATCCCATCACAGGCTACTATACTGAGCAGCAGGCTATTGTACTGAGAGGAGACTGATCACCTGTGGTTGACATGTTGTTGTTTTTCACCTTTAGAGGGAAAAATTATGACTCAGAACAGGGATACACAGAATAACTAGCCAATCTGGCTGAGAATTAGGCCACAGTTTTTTCAAACATGGGGCGGGGGGCTAGAAGTCAGTTTCCGATATTCAACCTCAGGCACCTGAACAGGGGAGTGGGGCTGGATTTGCAGAATTAGTGTGCACCCGGCAGCTATGATCTGCTTCTGCAAATGTAACGCCACCACACTGGGTGCCTCAGCTCAGGCTTCCCTCTTTGAAAATCGAGGCCTACTTTGAATAAATCCTTATTTCCATCTGAATACTCTGATGACCAGGGATCCTGGTTTCTCTGATTTAAAAAAAAATAAATCTGCAGTTTTCAGTTTAGAAAAAGTAACCCCAAATCCACATTGTTCCATGATTAAAATGACACACCACTAATATCTATGTATATATTAGTGGTGTTTCATTTTAATCATGGAACAATGTGGATTTTGGGTTACTTTATTTTAAACTGAAAATTGGGGATTATTGTCAATCAGAGAAAACCAGGAATCCTTTCTGATCAGGCACTGGAAGCCTGTTTACATGTCAGCCTATTTGTTAGGATTGTGGCATAGCTAATTAGAACTATATTAAATACTGTAATGGCATGGCTTGCTCAGCCCAATCAGAGTCTAAGATTTCAAGATTCACTTGCCCACTGGTGGCTAGTAGGTCTGTCCTTATGAGGCTTTATTGGTCTTGCTAATAGTCCGGGATGCTGTTCCAACTGTGATGCTCTAGATTTTATTGATTAGTTTAAGATAAAGTCAAGATAAGCAAAGCTGGCTAAGATAAATATATCTATCTATGTGACACTGACTGCTAAGATGGGGCAGGCCTGGAGAGAGCAAAGATATAATAAAACTGTACTGAAATGTCTAATATTAGAGCTCTGGCTGTAGCCTACAAGTCCCTCAGAAATTGGGAATAGCCAAGGGGGCTTAGTTCTTTTGAAAACTAGGCCCTCAGTATTGCACAGGCAGAATGCTCCCAGAAGGCTCAATTACATAAAGCATTGTTTGTTTATGGTATCCAGCGAGACTTCCCTGTTTTGAAATGCATTGGTATCCCTGTCCCCTAAAGGGCAGGAAATAGCTGTAGTACAAAGTGGAAACTGTTATTCTTGTGGGCATTTAACCTGGCTTTCACTCTTGTGCTGGCAAAGCAAACCCCACACTACCTAGGTGTGCCCTTGAATCAGCAATGCCAGTCTTGTACAGCATATACCTACCACAGCATTGCTTTTGTTATTTCTCCTGACATAGCACTGATGGGCAGGCATCAGAGGGACCCTGGATTTTACAGGTGTAAGTTAGCAATCAGGAGAAAGCAGCCTCTAAATATGTATTACAAGGAATGGTGTATTTGGATATTTCTATGCCACAAGACACTATAGGTCATTAATGTTTTAGAGAGTAAATACTGTAGTAGCAAAGAATCACTTTATAAATGTTAACGTATAGGAGGCTGAAGCAGCAAAATGTTCTTTCTCCTTATCTCTTCTCCTCTCCCTGCCCCTCCCTCCCACAGTCATTTTATACAAAGCAAGGAATGGAAGTACTATAGGGGTTTTCTTCAAGAGGCTGACTCTAACCTTATCTTATATCCCTGTATAGAAGTAAAGCTTTCTTAATCAGTTATGCCATCAGGGCCTGGGACTATCCACCTCTCTGCCCATAAGAATTGCCTTAATGGAGCAGGTCAGCATTTTGTTTAGTGCAGGAGTGGCTTGAGCAAAACTGTTGGCACAGGCAGCTTCTTTGTGCCTTGCAGCAGATTGAGGAGGGATTAGGGAACTCAGTAGGCATTTCTATACTTTTATTAATGTGTCTTTTTTACTGCACATTAAGTATAGTACCTGTAATAGCAGGACTAACTCAATGCACAGTAACCAGCGCTATTGCGCAGTAGCACCAGCACACAGTAGAATTAGTCTACTGTTCATTTAGTTTCTTGTGTAGATGCACCCAGTGGTAGGTAGGTAGGGCACAGAGCAGAGAAACAAATCCAGGGGAAGGAGATCAGAGTGGTATGTGGGGAGGGTGTGGGGCTCACCTTGTAGCCCCCCTGCCAAAAAGTTTGGCCTCCACTTTTCTACTTACCTTGTAGCCCACCTGCCAAAAAGTTTGGCCTCCACTGGTTTAGTGGATTTTGTTCATGGAAAGCAAAACCAGATGATTCAAATGTAGTCCAGTATAATTGCTCAGTGCTCTTCTTCATGTGGTAGATATTCTGTGGGCCACAGCTGATGAGATCAGTTTATGTCCTGGGGGCATGAGAAATGACACTGCTGCTGAGTTTGTCTGTAAAGTTGCCTGGAAAAGCAGCAGCTCTGATATGGTAAGTGGTTTTTCCAGAGATCAGGTTAAAACCTTTCTGCTACCAGCTTTAGTCTGCCTTCTTCACCCCAACATCTTTAATAGGAAAAAGGATATGGAATTATTGTTTTGTGGTCAATACAATATCAATCATGCAGACTATCATGTTTTATCAGAGAGAAAGAGAGATGCTGCTCAAAGATGCAGAATTACATGTACTGAAATTTCATACTTACTGTCAGGCCAGACCAGCTCAGATGATGTTGGGTAGTTTTGTTTAGTTAGATTTATAATACCCTTATAAAAAGTATCTGTTGCAGTCTCAGGGGTGAAATTATGGCCCCACTGAAGTCAGCTCACCCGAGTTGGTTTTGGCACTTCTTTAAAACACACATCATAGCAGAGATAAACCTACCAGCCAAATGCCCTCAGAGATCAAATGCCAGCCAAACACTAACAGTGTTTAAGAGAAAATGCTCATGTGTCCACAAACCATCTCTCTCCAAAGGCTCCAGTGAAAATAAATATATGCTTTATAGTGTGTCCTGAAGGTCAGTGAATATGGCAACTTTGGACCAAATAGCACTGCATGTTTTAAGTTTTCTAAAAAACTCAGGAGACCTGTTTCTAAAGAAGTAAAAACAAAACCATATTGGCTCAGATCACTTTTCCATCTAGCTGAGAGTTGTGTCTGGCAGTAGCCAGGGCCTGCAGCTTCAAAGAAAAAACATAAAGCCCCCAGTAGAGTTGGTTGTGCAATAGTGCAGTTACAGAGCAGACAGTAGGAGGTATTTCCTGATTCAAAACAAACATTTTGTTAAACTGGGTCAAAGTTGACACAACAAACATCCCCTATGGAGGTTTTATGGTTGGTACTTAGCAGAGAAGACAGTCTTCTCTCTTGGACATGCACCTGGTGGAATCCCTAGTTTGGGGAAAGGGTGGTAGGAGGCAGGGGGGGGGAGGTTAAAACACCAGGGGAACAACAGCAACCAACTCAGCATCCCAAGGAAAATCTTAACACTGAGCCAGATTGTGCTGTGCTGTCTTTGGTTCGGAAGCATTTCATTCTGGTGCTCACAGTCTTCTGTAGTTGGGCAGGACTGCTCGGGGGAGGAAGGTACTGCTTTTGGGTGCTGGAATCTGGTCTTAGTTTCTTGGTAGAATTTCTTCAAGCAGAGTCCTTCCTTTGAGCAACTACCAATCCCTTTATATAATTGACAGGGTAACATGAAACAGTGGTCATCAAACACAACTGCTGCTTGATTGCTGCTGAGCCTAAATATGCCTTGTATACAAGAGGAGTGGGACTTCCATCCTGTTACAACCTGGGTATTTCCTCTGAAAGCCTTGCCAATCCCATATGGCATCCCTTTGGTTGTAGCTTTTTGTGCCCAGGCAACTGATGTTCAGGTTATGCCCAGAAGCACAAGGTGGAGTATCTCTTATGCATTTGTGTCTTAGCTGTGGGTGATATTTTTATACATGTAAAATGTCTAATCTACTTCTGAACCCTTCTGAAACAGTTTAGTTCAATATCATGTGGAGATAACTTCCTCTTACCAGCTCTAATTTTGTCTCCTACTCAGTTCGTTGGGTGACCCCTACTCTTGTGTTATGAGAAAAGGGAAATGGGATAATGTGATCAGCATCCGTTTTACCATTTGGTATATTATGGCCCTCTCCTTTTTTTTAAGCGGAACCAGAGTTCCTAAGGGAGGCTGCTTGCATTGATGGATGGTGAATTCTATTGGCTGGTGAGCTGCACTGCATGTTAGCTGCTGCTTTGTGGCAGCTTAGATTGATGCTTCAATAAAACTAAGATTAAATAAGATAAACCCCAGATATTTCTGCAAAAGGTTTGCTTTCAAAATTTTGGTTTTCTTGATACATAAAATCAGATTTTTTCAAGACAGATCGAGCCAGGGGAAAAAAAGAAAACATCCTACCTGTTTTACAATTAAAGGAAAAATTGTCACCAAAGGCAATCCAGCTGG
Source organism: Alligator sinensis (assembly GCF_000455745.1). NCBI lineage: Eukaryota > Metazoa > Chordata > Crocodylia > Alligatoridae > Alligator > Alligator sinensis. Next base: position 85,439 of record NW_005842125.1, read on the forward strand.
GTATATTTGTGTTTTTCAGTGTGTGGCATTTCAGATCTCCCTCTGATATATTAAGTTATAAAGAACTGTTTCATACAGATGGAGCTCTATTTTATACTATCTAGAACTGATAGCAAAGACATTTCTAGAGGGCTTTGGAGTTAGAGCAGGTTATTCTCTGGACTCTGTTCATAAAGGGTCAAATTCTTCTGAGACTTGGAAGGGACCTCTGTTAAGAAATCTTCCCTGGGGCTGTGAGTGGAATATCTCCATTTGGGGCATCTCTTCTCTTCTTCTCTGTCTTGCAAAATGGGTATCTGTGCTGGGCATACAGCCTGGGAGTAAGGGGTAAGACTGTCACAAACTTTTATGTAGTTCGAGTGGCCTAAGGCACTATGGGAGAAGTGCTGAAGAGCTATAAATATTGTTTCAGCATCAGCCTTGGAGTGATGGATTGAGCCTGCATCAAACCAATGGGAGCTTGATTTCTAGTGCTTGAAATTGTGCACCTGGAATTCTGTTCCCCTTTGTACATCTAAACGGTGAGTTCTTAGCTGTGTAAATGTTGAAAGTTTGACTTGCACACAGGTTGCAATGCTATTTTCCTGGCACTGTGGATGCATAAGGGTGCATACATAGATCAAGTAAATGCAGGAGGTTATGAGCTGGCCAGGCATGGACACGGCTCTGTACACTCACTGATTCTGGAGACTTACCAGTGTCTAAGGAACGAAACTGTAAGCAGCCCAAAACCTATGAGTAGTGGGTGTTGAACTGAGGAGGACCCTTTTATGTGTTATTTCCCATAACTGAGTAGTTGGGACACTTGCCTGGGAAGCTGGAGACTCAGATTCTAGACCCTATCACGTAGAGGGGCTTGAGCCTGTATCTCTTTAGATTTCCCAATACAACACAGTTGACTCCTATGCCACAGGTCAGGCATTCTCTAATACTGCCTCTGGTGCTCCTTTTGAAGTTGCTGCTCAGTCAAGAGAGGGAGGTACGTGGAGTAGGGGGAAAAAAAAAGTAAACTAAAGGGTGTGTGGTTGCTGTTCTGAAAGCTTGGGGGCCCTAGTTCTAGTCTGGGGACTTGCTTCCAGTACTGCAGAAACTACTGTATTGCACTGCTCTCCATCCATTTTATCCAATGACTAGTAAATGCAGAGCAGAGGCTCGGCTTCAAAAGGTGCACTGGAGGGGAGTCTGGATTGCACCTGACCTTAGAGTGCTGTGGTGAGTAGTCAAAGAGACTCAGCCCACAAACTCCCTCTGGGTGACTGTAGGTCTAGAACCCAGGTCTCCAGCTTACCTAGGTAAGGTGTCCAAGCCACTCTTCTGTTGAGGCTTAAACAAAGGGCAGATGTTCCTTCTCTCTCTCTTTTTATATAAGAACTTACATGTACGGGCTTGTGAGGCCCAAAAATGACTGGTAGACATCTAGAAAACTGTTCCGTAGATGAGCAAAGGAAAATAAAATTCTACCTCTGGTGGGCATATCCTGTGGGAGGGTTCACATTCACAGAGCGAGCAAAGCATGTTGCTGGCCAGTTACTTGTGTATGTGCCTGATTTGCATAGGCATTGACCTGTTGGTGTGGTAATTATCCTTGCTGATTTGAACACCTGATGGCACGTGCCCAGGTCAAGTGACTGGCAGCCTCATGGACTGTCATGATTTCGGCAGACAAAGGGCACACATTGTGACCAGCACCATGTCCAGCTATGTCCAGCCACCTCAGCCTGAATGACCAGGTTCCTATGATACCTGAGGACAGTCTTTGGCAGGAGTCCAGAGCAGGACTCCAGCTTAAAACTGTAGCAAGAGGCCTTAACTGCTCTGTCAGCCTGCCCTTTGGTTACCCTGTGTCATGCTCTGGAATCCCAGCCCTGAATGCCCCCAATGATCTGGTGGGCTATCCAGCCCGTGTACCCTTATGGAATGCTGATCTTAAACCCTTCCTCCATTCACCCAAACAATCCTGGTGGCTGTACTTTTGTGTGGCTAAAGGATATAGGGCAGTTAGGGCCTGAGTGGTACTCCCCTTCCTGCACACTAAAAGTCATGGGCTGAATTTAGGCTGTTTACCCAAATGATGCATGAGCCATCATGGACGGGCGTGAGATTTACAGAGATGTCATATTCCACACAGTGGATTGTTGGATGCAAGGTGACTTTGGTGGGTAAAGTAAGTTGTGCCAACAGATAAGGCAAGACTTGAGTGGTGTGTGTGTGTGGGGGGTGCGCACGCACGCTCATGCTGAAAACGGGAAGAAGGAAAAGTGGTTAGTTCTAGTTGATTCCCTATTAAGAAGTGACACAGTTTTTGTCCTTGAAAAACCAATGTTTCCTTATTTGTAATGAGCTGTTGTTGGCAATTTTACCACTGCCAGCTGCATCTCTGTGGTTGATTAAGGGAGCTTGCATCCCAGATATGTAATAACTCTCTGAAAGCCATGTGAGAACCCATTATTAGCCTCATCAGGGTCTGTGTACACATCCGCTGCAGTCCCTTATGAAAAGGCTACCCATTAAATGCTTTGTAGTAATTTACAAAACACAGGATCCAGTGTTGTTTTAAAAATTAAAGTGATAGCGCAGCTAACCCTCAGGGGTGTTGTATGCCTTGCCTCTTTTGCTACTTGTCAGTCTGCAGGATGGCAGCACCTGCCTCTGCAGCCCCGTAATACCAAGGCTCCCGAAGAGAAGAGAACTGGCCCTTTGCAGGGTGCAGGTTTTTGCCCATGGTACCCAGAGCTCAGGCCTGGTCAGTCAGGGTCTGTTTTCCCATTTCCTCTTTGCCCATTATACTGCATTGGAGGTAGCCCCTGGATGGGCTGGAAAATGATAGGACTTTACTGACCCCTCTGAGTACTGAAGCCTTTCTTTCTTCGGTAGAGCACAGACACTAGAGGCAGAAGCAGGGCAGTCCCACCTTCCAGCATGCTGCCATGGCTCCCCTGAGGTATCGGGCTGTCCAACAAGTGAACAGCCTCAATGTTTGTGTGCTGGAGCAGGACTCATCATTTCTAAGCCTACACCGTGGGTCTGCCACATGCTTTGTATGTGACCTTGGGCAGTCACTTTTCCATTGTAGTCACAGCATCCAGCTAGGCCTGACTTGGAGAGGGTGCCTAATTTCTTTTGGATGCAGGATTGATGCTGCCATGCTCCAGTGGCTGCAGTGGGCCCTACCTGGGCTAAACCATATCAGATGCAGAAGTCAGCACAGGATGCACAATCTGCGGATTAAATGGCACGTCTCTGTACTATATGTATCACCAGAGCTGCATGAGTCTCTCTCTACCACATATGTCTAATGGATCACTTATGGTTCCCAGGGGAACCCAATACATCCCTCAGACTTGGGAGCATGAGTGCTGTATCATCTGGTTGTTAATATCAGCCAGTTTTCTGTCAGTTGTGCCCCAGGTTCTTTCCTTAGGTGTAGGGGGATACAAAGCTGGTCTTATCAGCTCCCTGAAAGCCCTGCAACCAAACCCCTCCTTGATAGTCCTCCTAGCAGCCCCAGGTACAAGTTGCCCAGGAGAGAGGCAGGCTGCACCCCTGTGTGCCCATTAGGGAAGAGGAACAACCTCTTCACTTCATCCTCAGGGAATAGCCAGCCAGGAGAGAACTGAGCCACCTTGGAGCAGCCCTACCCTCTTCAGTCCCAGCTCAAAGGTGAGTCACTAGGACTACTCATCTGGTACTGAAGAAAGCTGCCAAAAGGTCTGCTGATACCAGTGAGGAATCCTGATCCTAATTCATCCTCAAAGAGAAACCATTTCCCCGCTCCCAATCCCTTGCAGTCTTGTGCCTTATATCAAGCAGTATCTCCAGACGGTAGGGCTCAGGAGATCTGAGGCCTTGAGGTGCAGTTCAATGAAAAGTGCCCAGCTATAGCAGGACAAGGGAAAATGATGTGCTGGTCAGCAACCAGCATGGCAGCATGAGCCCTTTCCTTGACTACAGGAAGTTGGTAGCAGGCTCAGCACCATATCCAAGATAGTTGGGGTCTGGGAGTAGGTTATAATCAAAATAGTATAGCAATGTGTTCGACTCAGGAATAGGCCTCTGCCCCTGCCATAGAACTTGTTCCCAGTGCCATTAGCCTGACTCTGTTGGGAACAATATCACAGCTATAGCATTGGCTCATCTTGTGCATTGAAACAAGCAAGATGAAGTGAAAGGCAGACAGCTGATCAGAGAGTCTGTTCAGATGGGCAGAGAAACATCTGCCATTATCACGAGCCGCACAGAGAGCAAAAAAGGAATGCAACAGCCAGCTGGCTGAGACAGACCCGAACCTTCCCTGGAGACTAGTCCCAGCCAGGAGGTTCCCACATGCTCCCCGAGGGAGGGAGGAGCTATTCTGGAGCTGTGTGCCTCAAACAATACAAGGAGGTTGCTACATCCTTCACAGGCAGGCAGGGAAAGGGGACAGGCACCCACCCCATAGTCTGGATGCTCCAAGGATATGGGCCCAGACTTGTTGGAGAGGGGCAAGTGGCATTTGTGGCACCTGTTGCCAAGAGCATGGTATGCCTGCAGCATCCTCAGAACTATAATAAGAGCAAGCTTTATCTTTCCGCCCCTTCCTTCCCCTCATCTGGCTCTGCTTCACCATTTTGCCTACGGCTCTTAAGGAGGTAGGCTTGGTTCAAGGGAGGTGCTTATAGTAGGAATAGCTGCCCTTTCAGCCTCCAGAGTGCCTGGCCTGGCTACAGGGCATTTACATTCTTGAGCTGTGACAAGTTTGCTTTTCTGTTTAGGGGTAGGGGTGGAGCTGCTGCCCACTTTACCACCTCTAGCCCAGTCCTGAGAGTACTTGCCTGGGATGCAGGAGATTTGATTAAAGTCCCTCTCTGCCTGTTTGGGAAGAGGGGATTGCACTACAAGCAGGACTGTAAAGGGAGGTGGGAGCGCCCCAGAGTCTGTGGTTTGTACAGCTCCACTTTGCACGAATGATGCAATATTCACTGGGCAAGAGGGAATGACCCAGTTTTTGGTGTTTGGGGCATTTCTCCTGGAAGGAGGAGGAAATGCTCAAGGTCCAGAGAAGGTTCATTTGTATAAACTGAAACAGCTTCAAGAACCAAGCCACTACAGTACAGCCCATAGTCCAGTGGTTAAGGCAGTCTGCTGGCAACTTGAACTTAAGTCTCTGCTTCCAGTTTGGCAGAGAAAGGGTTTGAACCAAGGCTCCCTTGTCTTAGCGGTAGGCTTCCCTGGCCACTGATCTGTAGAGTCTGGGGGGAGAGAAAGTAGTCTCACCTCTTTCTTGTGATTACAGCTGACACCCGAGGCATCTTGTGCATCTGGCATGAAAACTCAATGCTTCCTTGGGGACATGAAGATTCTTTTTTTTGTTTCAGCTCAAACTGTTTGCTGAATTGACCTGAATTCATGAGCAGATTCAGCTGCCTTGAAACTGGATTTTTTGGTGAATAAATGATTTGCTAAAAGAATTCACACAGCTTTAGGGCCATCTACTCACTCAGTGCTTATCTCATTCCCTTGAATATAAGGGTCATTCCTGTCTCCTACTTTGTCCAGAATGTGGTGGCCTTTAGTGTTAGCATACCACCATCCTAATAGAACAGTCCTGAACCTTGATACTGGTCTCCTGCCCTTGAATCCAGATTTAAAAGTGATCTCAGAGTAACTCATCCTTCAAGTCATCTCACTCAAAAGCTCATCTCACTCAAAAGCTCATTCTTACAGAACACTTCTTTTGGAGCACAAGCTTCATTCCAATATGTTTCCTCTCTCTAGGAATCCATGACCTCTCATGGAGCTACAATTTCAGTCCCGGAGCAGGGAGTAGCTGCAGGGGAACATCAATGGTGTGCTTTTAACAGCGACAGGGCCAGGCTGGGTCTCTGGGAAGCAAATGGGACCACCTGAAGCACGTGCACACCCATCCCTGACTGCAGGATCAGGGCTTCCATTCTGAACTTTTGTCTTCCTGAGGATGTTCAACTTGCATGGCCTTGGAGTCCCGTTGCTCAGGGGCCCTGTGATAATTAAGTGTCTCTCATGTTCCAGCACATCCTTACTGCTTCTCTTCTTTCTGTCCTCTGTTCCTGATCAGCCCAGTGTGCTATTCTGGCTCCCAAACTTTGGGACGCTTTACAGTCTGTTGTTTTGAACTTCGATCTTGCCACCCAGCCATAGCCACCATTGTTTTCTTTGTATGGGGAGGGGGACCCTGAAATCTTTTCCTGTTATAACCTGGGGTCCTAAGCTGAGTTGACTAGACATAGTTATAACAGGATTTTGTTAAGTCAGATCCTGTGGTGCTTCTTGCAAGGAAGGTAATTGTGCTCATAATAAATCATCTTGTCTCTGGCAAAGCCTAGCCATAGTGATCCAAGTGGATATTTCATCCTTTTACAGCATTGGGCTGTAACCAAGGCCTGAGTTTTCCAAATCATAAACAAAGATTAGACTGAGCAAATCTCAGGAGAGATCTGAAACACAGTAATGATGGACTGGATGTTGAAATGGAAGGAACCTGTTTTTTTGTTAAGAATGGCCGATGCTCAGACCTTAGGGAACAAATAAAAAACAGCATCCTCTATTTTTTAAAATGTTACAGTAAGAGGAAAAAATAATATTCTCACAGCTGTGCTAGTGAGGTGAATGACCAGTGTAAGTCTGCCTCCTTTGGCAGGTCCATGTGTCATCTCCATCTCCAGCATATTTGAAGGCTGTTCTACACAAATTGTCTCCCACTGTTACTAACAGTGAGAGATGACTGGTAATTAGTAACCTATTGACTAGCAACTTTAGAACCCACCCCAGCCCTCTAGAGAGCAAACATGAAAGGAGATAAATTGAATCAGTAGCATGTGTCTGTCATTTAATTAGGGTTTCTGAATACAGCCCAAAGCCCCCACAAAAAATCATCCCAGCCCCTGACAAAGAAAAATATTCTGAACATGGAATCATTGAAATCACAGTTGGAAGAGACATATTTGGCCACCTTGTACATACCGGTCTCAGTTTACCACTGCTGCCTGTAGCACATTCATCAGGTCCCACCTGGCTCAGGTTTAGTGGCCTCCAGTGCTGGGGTTTGCCTTGCTCCCATTTGACAGCCCTGCTGCCAGGAAGTTCACTGTAAATTTTCCTCTGCTCCTCATTGTGCCCCTAGAATCTTCCCTCCCCTTCCTCGATCTCAGCACCATGTTGAATATTCACAGTGGATGACCTTTCTCTGTTACATTTTGAACTGACTTGTATGTTGATAAATGAGAGAATGTCAGGTACAAGCCAGCTAATTTGCCTTCTACAGCAAGACATTGTTAAACTTAACTGTGTTTAGTTAAACTTAACATAGTCCCATTACTTATGTACTGTGCTCATTCTAGGGTAGGTCCATCTCTCAGCGAGCAGTCAGGGTTTCATGCAGGACATACATCCAGAGAAGCAGTGGCAATGTTTCTCTTTGGGCCACAGAACCTGCAGAGACAATACCCATCTCTGTAGCCTCTCTGGCAGGGAGAATCCTTTTTTTAACACCTCAGGATCTGGAGATGGATAGAATCAGCACTGTACTTCTATTCTAAGGAGCTTTGTTCTAGCTACTAAGTAAAAGTACTTTCTGCAGCAAAAAAAAAATGCTTTTGCGCTCAGCTCTTGCTAACAAGCCTGTGTAGAAATAAATCAGTCTACTAATGTGCTCATCAGCCCTGGAATATTATGGGAGTTTTCAGACTGAAGATATTTCAGTGACCTGCGTGGATATTTCCATCCAACTTTGTAATGCAAATAAATCCACCTTATTTTTCTGTGGCACCGTCATTCTTTGTGTGTTGCCTGCTGTTCAAGATCTTTCTCGCATTTGGGTTAAAATAACCTCTGTGTGCTGCCTGTACAGCACTCGCTTTTACTTCTCTGGACCTGAGGGCTAATCGGGGCAGCATTAGCTTTCTCTCTTTGATTGAGGATTTACTCTGGCATCTCTTTAAATAGGGCACAAAGCATTAGTGTCTGAACTGTTACAGACATCCTTCCCTGAGATACTGTGATGACCCTTAACCATAGCCAGAAACTCCATTTACAACATGATCTTGCATTTTGAGTCCTAGCTTTGTCGTCTTTCCCAAAAATGCAGTGCTGTCACAGTAGGAAAATATGTTTTATAGGGGGTCTAGGAAAGCAGAAGGATGAGGAAAACTTCGTCTACAAGGGACAGTTGTGTGGCTTTGGTTTTAGGGGCTGAGGTTAAACTGCTGCAAAGCTATTGTTTTGGTTTAATCAGGATTCATTTTGATTTGGCTTAAGCTGACTGGAAGTAGGCCTAGGCTAGGCTGAAGTAAGCATGTGTGTCTGCAAAGGGGAATGCTTTGGTTTAACTAAAGAGGTTTACATTCACGTTGTGGGGTAAGTTGGTAGAGCTGTCTCATGTAGGGAAGACCTCAGATGATAAGGTAAAAGCTCCTCTGGAACAGTGAGGTAATATAACCAGGCAAAAGTGCTCCCAAGGCTTAAAGTTCACAATACCTGTACCAGACAGAAACCTCCAGACCTTCAGGGATGTTACTGGGCAATGCAGCTGTGGGCCCTGATAGCCTCAGGGACTGCTGTGTAAAGATGGACCAGGTCAGTCTCACAGCTTAACCACATGGGCTTGTTCATTTGCTTGCTGAGACACCTGTAACCTGCTCAACATGGTCCCTATCCAGCACCTTCCTGTACCTCAGATATCTGGGACACAGTAAGACTGAGACCGAGGCTTCTTCTGCCAGTAAATAGATACAATCCAAACTTTCCTCCAGCAGAGCCCCATCCCCATGGGGGAAAGGCCAGACAACAAAGATTAAGGCAGCTAATTAGAGAGGAAAAAATGTTGGAACTGGAGTCATGGCAGAGAACCTTGAATCTAGATAAGGGAGCAGTATTTAATTATATACAATTAAAACATTATATCTTAGGCCCCTGAGAAATGGCAGGCATGGAGCAGCCTCAGACAGACTGAAAGTTACTAATGAACTCTGGATGCTCCGAAGGCATTGCAGCTGTGGAGCAAACTCATTAAACTTGATCTAGAAAACAAATCTAATAATGAGAAGGGGGGGAAAAAGCTTCAGATAAAGAAATCCCTTTAGATCATCAGTCTGTTGCTCAGCAAAGGGCAGCTTCCACCTTCTCCTTCCTTTCACAGCTCCAGATTGCAGCCAGGGATATTCAGGGACAGGGACCTAGGGCAGGAGGTGGCCTGGGTGGGCAGGTCTCACAGGTGAAATCCTCTCAGAGGAAGAGACAGCAGGTGGCCCATGCTGGTCCTAGAATATGAACAAGCTCAGATGAGGGCAGCCTGGGAGGGCTGAGTAGGCTGTTTGCCTGTAAAATGCATTCAGTCTGAGATGCTCTGTTCTCCTGATTTATGGGATGAGCAGAAAAATGGGGGATGTTAAATATCTGCTCTTGTCTGCACTGGTTGTTACTCGCATAGTGTCAGTGAGGCGGTGTTGGAGTACAGCAGGATTTTTCCTTTCATCTTTACCTTCACTAGTCTTTTGGGGGTTCAGACTTTAACACACTCTAATGATCAGTCTTTCCAGCCCTGCTTTGACATTTTCCCCTGAAAAGCAAGCTAGTTCCTTTCAGCTGTCTTTTAATTGTGAGGGAGAGAGGTCAACGTGGGAGCCTCCTCTTGCTCACCTTATGTACCCCCCCTCATCACAGCAGCCCTTGCTTTCACATGCTGTCTGCTGTACCATGCCCTGGGTCTGCCAGCAAGCTGTGTGGAAAAGAAACTGCCCAGTGCTTGCATAGGAGCACCCTTGGAGCCCCACGTTCCCTCTGGATGTTGGTGTAATGCAGATGATGATGATCTACAGACCTCTCTGCAGAGGCTGCCTAGGACTGCTGCTACACAGCCACCTGTGTGTCCTTAAGGAACAGTTTGTAGCAGAGCCTCAGGCATTAATTAAAAGAGGTCTATTTTCATCTGCAAGTATAACATGCTGGAAGGCTTTTACCTTCCTGAGGCAATGGCTTTGAACATGGATTCAGGAACTCCCAACTAAGGGCCTTCCCTTGACCCTTCCATTCCCCTGCTTCATCCTGCTGGGCCTCATTCTCCTTTCCCTGACATTTCCTTCACTCTGTGCTGCCTATCTGTGTGGACACATGGGCTGCCCTCGTAGCATTACCCAAAGTTTTGAGTCAGCCCCTCCCCCACCCCTGATTTTAAAAAGAGCAAAAATGTGAGGCCATTCCACTTGCTTTCTGGTGTTGCAGCCTTTCACGGTGACACTTTTAATCTTTTCACCAGGATCTCAAAGTCCTGAAACTTGTTATTCTTTTTAATGACTGCTGAATTGCAGTCCCATGATTCCAGGAACTGGGGCTTTAAGAGAAGCACCGAACAGTGAGAGGCTCATTGTGGATTGCTATGCCTGACCAGGAGGGCATAGCAACCTGTGGCAGGACAGCTGCAGCAGCTTCTGCAGAAGAGCTTGGCCTCTTATGGGGAGTCGTGCTCCCCAGAATCATTTTCAAGGGAATATCTCTACATCACTCTTAAATTCAGGGCGTTCTAGGCTTACAAGACATGAACACATTGGGCTCTTGTAAATGTGCAGATGGATCCCTTTGAAGCACCTGGTAATGAAGTGAAAGAGGTTTGTCCCTTCAGTGATTCATGGTGAGCAGATGAGGGGAGGCAGTCTGGGGAATTCATTACATTGCTAAAACAGGGTGTTTTTAACTGAGAACCCGATATGCCATTAGCTCCTGGCTTTGACAGTGAAAGAGACACCCTGGTGCCTTCTGCATAGAGGAGCCCCTCTGGGAGCAATTTCCACCACTTCCTCAGAAGAGCATGTGTGTATGTGTGGGTGGGTGGGTGTATTTAGGAGACCCAGGCCCAGTAGTAATACTGAAAGAAAGGGAGCCCAGGGCAGCAGTCCCAGGTGGCATTGATATGGCTGGTGTCTAGCAGTGCCACTGCTGCTGCCCAGGGCACAGAGCTGCATATTACACCTCTGCCCATGTCTTGCATTGGGTGCTTTGCAGTTGTGGGGAATCTCACAGGCAGAGAGGACAGACAGGTCTGGACTGCAGTGGAAATGACATGCATGTACACACAAGCACAGGCACACATGGGGTCTGCAGAGCTCAGCA
>NW_005842125.1:96587-127360 GCF_000455745.1 Alligator sinensis
TCATTCTTGAACCCCCAGGTCCCCAGCAGCACAGCCACATTTCCTAGGCTCTAGTGGCAGATGGGCACCTATGCTGCTGTGTTCTGTGTGTGAAGAGGAACACAGGGGCAGGAAGCTCAGCACCATGTGCCCTGTACCCTCCAGTGTCCTGATACAGCATTCATCCTTACCATTTGTCTCCTGCAAGAATACGTGTGTGCTTGGTTTCCAGCCTGTGCTCAGCACTACTCAAGGGAAGAGCTGAATTCCCTGAGCTTGGAGAGGTCAAAGGCAACTCGTGTACAGATGAAGCCCTCCCTGCATGGTGTTCTGCACGAAATGGGAGAGAGCTGGGTTTCTGAATTTCTGCAAGACTCAGAAGAGGCAGCCCTAGTCTCTTCTGTGAAGCTGGGATGCCTTTACTGTTATTCTTTATCCTATGCAAGGGAGTGAATTCATAGCTGTAGTCAACGTAGCACTTCTGCTGAACTGCTCCAGAACAGATAAAAAACTGAAGTACAGGCCAGATCCATCTCAAGGTCTGGCTGCATGTTTAGCCTCACAGCTTTTTCCTCCAATATGGTGGGCCTAGCTACATCAGGATCAGTTCCTTGGTTGGTGGTGAAGGAAAGTGACAGTTCTTCATCAGTCTCCTGAAACACAAAGTTCTTTGGTGCTTTCAACATGATAGATGGAAATGGCTGCAGAGAGAAATCATTCACCAGGTTCCTTTTGTGTCCCTTGTCAACTGTCACTAGTGCCCCTACAGAGACTGAAACCAAATCAGATAAGGCACAAAATGGGAAGAGGGGCAGAAACCCAAAAGCAAGGAGGACTTCAGGGACACAGAGCAGGAGCATGTTGGAATGCAGAAGAGTGCAAGAGGGGAGACTGAGAAGAGGGAAAACAAAAGAAAGGAGAAAGAAGAGCATAAAGAGAAAACAAGTTCAGGGCCAAGTCTGTAACTGTCTGAATATTGCTGATTTATATCCGTGTTCCCCACTGAGTGGTGAACCGTGTTCACACTGTACATACACTAGCATGGTGTGTTTAAATGCCCCGTCCCTCTTGATTTAATTGTGAGTTCCAAATGTGGCATGAGGATAGATGATGGTTTGGGTTTGCACAGCCTAATTGAATGTGTCATTTGGCTCTTGCTGCAAAATGAGTTTGACATCCCGGTCTTAAATTCATCTGGCTGATATTGGAAAAGTTTCAACAGCAATGTTCTTACAGTTGAAAGGATTGGCTTGGCCTTTGACAAGAAAGGTAGAAGTACTAGGGAAAGGGAAATTCTTTTAGCATTGAAGGTAATTTTTTTTGGCGAGGCTTACTAGATTACAGTTGGTTTATGGGAAAGGGAGATCAGAAGTGATTTGATTTTCCTATGATTAGATATCATTTTGGTTACTAAGCAGCTGAAGAAAGAAAAAATATAATGTGTATGCATGTGTGTGTGTGTATGTGTGTGAGAGATTGGGAGAGAGATGAAAAGAGATGGAAGTATTAGGGCTCCATGCTAGAGGTTATGTTGAGATTTTTAACAGAAATGGTTTAAAATTTCTTTGAGCATGGGGAAAAATTTGTTGATCTTTTTTAACTTGATCTTCAAAAAATTCCCTCTGTATTCTTGGGATAAAGATTAAATTTTTTGGGAAGTGACATGTAAATACATTCAATTGTTTGAACGAAATATAAATACATTTGGGAGTTTGAACAAATTGAAATCATTCCTTTTTAAACATCAGGTTATCTAACTTTGTTTAAAGACACCTATAACAATGGCTTTATTTTGATGCTTGCAACTTTAGGTAGTTGCTGATCTAAAAAAAAATAGGTAAGGTTAATTTTTAACAACTTTAGTAAAACCAGTCATTTCATATTTTTTGGGTTACTGTTTCTGTTTGCATCCTGGAAGTCAGCTGATTTTAAAAGTATGGCTGTTTAAGTTTCTACATGATATGCTTCTGCATAACATATTTGATGCAAACATTGCCATCAGAAGTTTTATGCCACAGCTGTCTTTGTGTACAGCCGAAAATCTCACAAGGAATTTGGTAACTGCAGAACGGGGTGGGGTGCCTTCCCTGTGCACAGAAGGCAAGTCCAGTTTTGAGTTGCTAAAGGGGAGGGCAGGTTCTGCTTCCGCTGCCTTTCTCACCCATTGCTGGTGAACATTGGCTAGTTTTGAGAACAGGAAGGGCTAGACTGTTTCTGTGCATCTACAGCATTTGTATATAGCATGTTGTATATAGATTCAGAGCCACCTCTCCCACCAGAACAGGGGAGACAGGTTTCCCTTTCCACACTGCAGATCCCTTACACAAACTCTGAGGACTAGGGGCCTGATTGGAAAGGACAGAAGTTGGTCTCCAGTCTGTACTTAGGTAAAAAGCCATTTGACTTCAGGCATCGCCCTGTTTTATTTTTAAAAAAATAGGCCTGGTTACAATTAGTGTAGAATTGAACCTTCTGCTAACAAATGTAAATATAGTTAGCTGTAGGCTTCTGTTTGGGACCTTAAGTGTAAAGTAAAATGACACTTACTGCACCAGTGGTTATCAGGAGTGGCCTTAATCTGGTAGCAATTACTTCCCCCACCCGGCTCAAGCTAATGAATAATAATGTGAAGGGAGCAGAACATCATTAGCATGAAGAGGCTAGACTGTATCAGTGGGCAGTGGCTGCCTGAGAACATTCTCCCCCTCTGTAAAGGGAGAAGAGGGGGAATGAAGGGTTCAGAGGAAGGGAGACACATGCATAAAACTTGAATGATGTGTTCAGAGGAAGGGAGACACATGCATAAAACTCAGTCAGGCTGCAAGTGGAAAGGATAGCTAGTCAGGAACTGGAGATCTTATTCTTAGTCCCACACTGGCTCCATGGCAAATGGGTCCAGACTGAAATAGTGAAAGTATCACAGATAAGGTAATGCCAGCCTGGAAACGTGACAGCCCAAGAGTAGCTTCTGTAATCCCTCTTCCACTTAGCACTTCTGTTTAAAATCCACCAACAAGAATAGGTTACAAAGGGCACTGACAGATGTGGGGGGGGGGGGAAATACCAGTGCTGTACTGGAAGAGGAACCATGTCAGTTTGACCGAGTTCTCCCAACATCTGTATAGATTGCATGCTTCACCAGGGCTTTATAGCGCTTTTATCTAATAGCTGATCAGCTGATTGCCAGTCCCAGCCCCTGTGCTGTGCCAGAGCTGGTTCAAGTCTCTGGTGCAGTGCTGGGGCTGGGATGGACAATCATTGAGCTGGGCATGTTCTAAATCATAGTAAACATTATTGTGTAACTGCTTAAGAACATGTTCTACACACAATTTTAACATGTATTAAGTGTCCTGTGTGACATGGCCCTAATGCTGTCAGGTGTCCAAACCCCAGCCATTCTTAGTGGACAGTGGTGTGTCTGTTTCCTGTAAGCCTTTTTGAAAATCTTCCTCAGTAAAAATAGGGACCAAATACAAACTGTTGGTGTCGGTCAGCAGTGGCTGAATTCTCGCAAGGCAGAACACAGGATTCAGGTCCTCTGAATCCTACAACCACCAGCAACCCTTTATTCCTTCTACCAGGCAGCATGGATTGCACTCCAAAGCAGAACAGGGTTCAGTATGGCTGCTGTCTGTATGTGGCATCTGTTAGGGCTGTCTGTCTCACATTGCAGCTCTCAGGTGAGCCAGTGTTATATGTTCTTCCTATGGGTTATGCTTGCATGCTGCTTGGGTAAGTTTCCCTTAGGAGCTGGAAGCAAGATTTGTTTGGTAATGTCTTGGTATGGGAAATGCATAGCATGGAAGCATAAGAAGCCAGACTGAACAGTGATAACAAAACACATGCTGCTTCTTGCATATTCCCTGGAGCATCTAGGGTACCACAACACTAGTGTAATTACAACATTAGGAGGCAAGACCATTACATCTGTCTTCCACTCACTGGTTCAGGACATGTCTTTTGTTCATTACGGCAGACCCTGCACTCTCTATCTGACCCATAGGCCCCGACTTTTATTTTTGCCAGGGCGGGACCTAGGATGATGGACATAGAAGCAAACATAGAACTGGGTGGTGTGTTGAGTAGAGCAGCACATCTACACTGCAGTGGCAGGAGAACGGTATAAATTGAACCACATTATCCTGTACTATTTTAAAGTGGTCAAGTTCAGTCTTGCCAGGTGCCCCATTCTCATCCAAGTTGTGAGATTGGTTTGAAAAAAACCCAAAGATTTTCAATAAATTCATTAATTTCCATGAGGCAAGTTTTCATAGTTTCATAGATGGTGGGGGCTAGAAGATCATTGGGTTGTTTGGTAGTGTCTTTTATTGGGCCAACTAGTTGGGAGACATGTTAAACTAGCTTTCCAACATAAAATGCCCTTCTTCATGTCTGGGAAAGAAGCAGAGACAGCCTCAGCTAAATGCCAGATAAAACAATTGCCTTTGTTTAATTCCATTATGTAAATTAAAACAGTCACTTAAACAAGGGGAAGTGGGCAGTAAACTGTGGAACCAAGAGAAGATATCAAACCAATAAAGGGCAATGGAAACAGATAACCTAATTATCTAAAAGGATAAAACCATTGAAAAAGGAAAGGGTTGTTACTATCTGTGGCATACAGAGATGCTAGCAGAGGGAGCAGATAAATTTTAGTGAGCCATGCAGCCACTGTCTATGTTTAGTCCATGGGTTTTTAGTGCCCAGTAAAGTTATGCATTTTTGTTCTCAGGCCCATCTTGGGAGATATTGTGTAGGTTTCTCTTGAGTACAAGGGCTTGTAGAGGTAGACCTCTTTCTATTTGCCTCTGTCTTTAGAGATTGTAGAAGTCACACTTTCAAGCCTTTCCACATAACCACGAGGGTTAGAAATATACTAACTTTTTAATGAAACCTGATGTCTAATGCAGCACACTTCCAGGAGCTGGGGCTTTAAAAAGAATAAGAAAAAGAATAATTTTGTAAGAGGTAGCAACACTAGTCACCTTGAACTTGTTCCAAAGTCTCAGTTAAAATGTTTGATGTGGTCAGGACCTTCTGCAAGCTTCTAAACCTACCTCCCTCTGTGGCTTTAGGCAAATCTCTTAACAGTTCTGATATCCTCCCACCTTTTGAGCTTCATTATGTCTACTCACTTCTCAGCAGGATTGGGGAATTAGTTAATATGTATGAATTATTTTGCAGATCCACATCCAGTTGCATTAAGTCTAAAGAGTCCCACTGATATCAGTGTAGCCATGTGGATTGATACTGGCAAAGGATCTGGCTGGCTGCGGGCTATCATAGTGCAGTTGTTAATTATAATTACTGTTAAATCCTGTAGTAAATTTCTGAAGCGACAAAATAAATAAGCAAATTCTGTAAGGGGGCTTGATCCCATTTTTACTGCAATATTGCTGTTCATTTTAATATCCTTAATTACAGTGAACATATCTTTAGGAAGGGTTTTCTATTGCTTTGTTGCTGCTGTGATACAGTGACCAGCAGCATTCAGAGCTAGGATACAGTGAAACTCACAGAGCTGAATTTTTATAAGTCACCAAGCAATGCAGAGTGAGAGTGCTAAGTGGCTTTTTCAGTGTTTGGTTGTTCTACTGGACAGTCACAGCTCCCCTGGTTTGTTACAGTCCCTGTTGGATGACATCCTTGTTCCTGGATTGTAATCCCCATTGCAGAAGACAGGGGACATCATAGCCTGCCCTGCCCTGCTGAGCGATTTGCATCTCCACTGCAGCATTCTTCACCTCCAGGCCATACATTCTAGGCCAGATTCTGCCTTCACAGATGCACACTGCTCTACTGGCCTTAGTGCCACCTCTCCAAATTTACACCATCATAAGAGAGAGCAGAATTAGGCTCATGCTTGGTAATGGAAATAAGTCCCTCTGTTAATGTAACATGCAGGTTTTCCTTCAGGTTACAACTCCTGGACAACATGTTCACCATGGTGTGCCAGAGAAATTTATGTAGCTTAGGGCCAATGCAGTGCAGAGCCCCTTCCCTGATTCTGAATAGGGCTTTCCTGTTTTAAGTGACATAACTCAGTACAACTCTTCCCTTCATTTCATTCTCTTCCCTCTTCCACTTCAGACTGCTCTGTTTAATAACCAGAAAAATTGCTGCCCAAGAGTGATCATAGAACCGGTGTAAATAAGCTTCCACACTGCTAAATGGACACAGTTAAAGCTATCACAGCAACTTCAATGAGTTAAATAGGAGCCTTTATTATCCTCTCTCTCACTGTCAACCAACTTCTCTCAGCTCTGTAGATAATTGATGAGGTGGTGAATAGCTTTTGGAAGTAGCTGCCTTTTGAAATGCTCCCATTAGGGATTTTCTTTCAGATTTGAACTATTTCCTCCTCATTATCTCACCAGTAGAATCTTTCTTTCCATTGGTTCTGCAAACTGAGGGAAAAATAATGTATTGGTATGAAATTTAAAGATCATTTTGTGTTTACCATGCACATAGAGGAACATGTACATCTGGTGCAGTTATGGCTGGGTGAATAGAGAGTTCCCTTTTCCACCCGAATAGTTTCAAGGGCTGCTGTAACCTGGAAGATTCACAAGAGAAACCAGTTTAAAATCTGGCAGTCATGATGAACATTTCTTGAAACAGTGGGGCAAATCATTACGTTTTTATCACATTTCTAGTAGTCTGTAGGAGTGCTCAACAACTGTTTTCCCATGGAGGTGTTAATTTAAAATCACAAAGATATTCCAGCTTCCTGCAGGCAAAGATAGATAGATAGACAGATAGATAGATAGATAGTTTAGAGAGAGAGCAATAGAAAACAGATTCTCTCTGTCTAGCTTCCTCCTTTTAAATGAAATCAAGTAGATGAGCCTCTGGGTTATGTTTGCTGTGATTACTGCAAAAGAAAACAGCATGTGTTTGTGAGCATCATATTCTTACTAAGGACAATGTCTGGGCATGTAAAAGAATGCTTATGAGTCTTCTGTGTTTACTAGGGAAGATAATTGGCTGAGTTATGACTGCATTGATTTGCATTTAAATATTGTTGGATTTATTTTTTTCTTCAGTTGGCTTTGTTACTAAAAACTACCTTCTGATTTCATGGATGGGTCTGATGAGCTAATCACTCCAACATGTTTTTTTATCTGTAGTATTTGTCTCTTCCTTTTTAGGCCTGTTCTTTCTTTTTTGATTATCCTTTCTCTTGTAGAGGTAAATAACTTATATTTAGCATTTTTGGGATATTCAAAGAGGTTAAGCGAGAAGTGATTACAACATTCATGTCCTCTGACCTCCTGCATAACAGGAAGGGATGTTTCTTTGGAGTTTGTTTTTTCTTCATACTTTTAAAAAAAAAAAAAAAAAGCAAAAAAAACCCTTTCAATAGAAACCTTATTAAAAAATATAACTTTTTCCACATCCGAAAGTGGAAGGAGGAGTTATGGTTCCGTGCACTAGCATCTGGTGTTCTGAGTGGAAAGTGTACCTTAGTGTGTGTCTACATGAGACATGTTAATGCGTATTAGTCTAATTTAATGCGCATTACAAGCATGCATCTACACATGTACACCTTTAATGCATATTAAAAATGGCAAAATTAGGCTAAGCACACCTAAATTTGATACCTGCAAGTGCAGGTATCAAATTTAGGGACAATTAGTTAAAGCACATTAATGCATGTGTAGATGTGACCCAGCGCTAACTTGGGGCACTTGGCAGAGCTGCAGGGACTTTAGTGCCAAGTCCCTGCACATGTAGACAGCTGCCAAAAATAGTTTAATGCACATTAGCTTTATGCAGATTAAATTTAGTCATGCTTAAATGCATCTGTAGATACACTCTTATTATCCAGCACTCACATAGATAAAATCACAGTATGTTGTTTAGCTAGCATGATTGGCTTTCTCTGCTTTAGGAGAATCTCAGATGCATAGGTTATAAATCCAGAAGGGACTTCTCTGTACTTGTAACCTGACCTCCTGCATAAATCATGCCATAAAGTTAGGCAAGTTAGTCTGGGTTCTTCCACAGCTATAAGCGATATAGTCAGAATGAAGGTGAATTATGGAACCCAATAGGGTGCTTGGCTTACAACACCAGAAGTGCACACAGCATCCCAAAAACAGCCTCCCCACTGCTGTTCCCAGAGGTAGTTTCCCTTCTCTACCCCCTACTCCATCATCCCTAAGTAACACATTGTGGACAGTGGGAAATGCTAATAATAGACCTCTGTCCTGACCTCTGTCTTACTAGGAAGACAGGTCAGTCCTAAAGCTTTTAGCATTGGTTCTAACATTGCTGCCATTGGAGTCAATAGCAGATTCCTTACTATCTTCAACCTTGAGACCTTTGGAAAATCCCGTCTTAAATGAACAACAAATAGACACCAGCCTTGTTGCTCAGCAAAAAGCCACTGCCTAGTAGAACTCCAGTGGCAAGGTGTCTGGTGTGCACAGACTTAAAATAGGGCACTGCAGCTCTAAGAGAAAGCTGAATAAATATAAGGGTACTCCCTTCTCTGCCTGATTGGCAAATGAGATGCCTGTTAAATGTGAATTGACATCCTCCTGCAGGCTGGGTGTGTGGGTGCCAGGGAATGATAAATGAGCTGCGTTTTACCTGGATTCAAACTAAAATGTCTTCAAGACCTGACTCTGACTGCCGATAGTGTTAAACAAATGTGCATTGTCCAGAAGGACAAGTTAGTCTCTGGGGCCAAGTGTCAGCTGCAGAGTGAGGAACAGCACTGTGGCATTGTGGGTAGGGACAATATTATCTGATTATGTGACAGGCATTGCATACAACCTAGTTTGTAGCAGCTTTGTGGAGATACCAGAGTGCAAAACTCATAGAGCCCAACTCAAAGGTGATAGGTCTCCTCTCACACCTGCTACAGGCATTTGCAACAGCATATCTAAGTCAACAGAGTGGCATCAGAGCAATCCCGTAGCATGGCTCCACTGAACCACTGCAGTGTGTTGTGCATGGCTATGTAATTTGCAGGTAGCTGAAGAGAGAAGAGCTACAAAAGTAGTCTTGGGTCTAGAAACCCTGCATCATAGTGAGAGATTTGAAGAGCTCAGTCTGTTTTGTTTATAGAAAAGCAGGTTCAGAGGTGAATTGATCATGGTGTATCAATTCCTACAGGGGAAGAACGGAACTGATAGCAGATGCTTCTTTGTTCCAGAATGCAAAGGCATAACAAGAAACAAGATCTGTTCAAACTGGTGTAATGTAGTTTTTTAACAACGAAGGTAAATGACCATTGAAAACATTTTCTTAATTAGAGGTCGGTTTTCCATTTGTTGGGGACTTCAGATCAAGATCAGATTTAGAAGAAGGTCTGCTCTACTTTGTCCAGGAGATGCTGAGCTAATTGTCAGGAAACATCAGTGAAGTCCTATGGCCTGAGATATGCAGGATGTAAGACTAGCTGTTCACAACAATCTCTTAGGGTCAATACAGCTGCTCCATAGGTAAGGTATTAGCATCGCAAATACTCAATGTCATTCTGTGTGGTTGGTTGTCAGTTCAACCTGCTTCACAAAATTCACTCTCACTTTAAAAAGGATCAAACAATATATTAAATTAGTTTGTATGATGCATCAGCTTTTTATTGAAGTCTAACACATTATCTCAAGAGGCCTAAAATGTACCATAATGCAATCCACTGAGTATTGCTGGGATTTTTTTTTAAATTATAGCTCACAAGTTAGCATGATATTCCTGGCTATTGTTGAAAAGAAGCAAGCCAGTTGTTTGAGCATCTCATCATTTCTATCCAGTATGCTTAGTATCTGGAGGGGGAAAAGAATTAGTTTGGATGTATTCATTTGATGTTGCTACTCCTCAGGGAGTGATCAGAGGAAAGAAATTCTGTTGGCAATTTTGTGAATACGCTCTGCTGAGATACAACTAGAATTCCGAAAAGAAAAACAAAAGCCACATTGTATTAAGAAATACTCACAGTTTTATAATTATGTAGTGCAAGGAAATGAAAATTGATTTTGTTGCTGTATGCCAAGTAACCATAAGCAAGTTAAGATAACATTTGCTGATTTCACTATTGAACATGAGTTTGATTTTATGTTTATTCCTTTTTTATTCAAATGTTCCCTCATGTTTTGTGACTCTGACATGGGGAAGGGGACCTTTACCTCCTTTACAACAGAAGCAGTAGAGGGTCCTGTAAAGGAGCCCTGTTAATCTGCCTTCTTGGACATTCTCTTCAGAGATGGAGTAGACTTCTTCCTGAGAACCAGAAATCTGCATCAGACTTTGGAGTCAATTATTCAAGCTTTGTACACCCTCTCAATTTTCCTCTCAACTGGTTTGTAATTAATGTTAATGGTGACCTTTGAAATGCTGCACACGTATACAGAGCATAGTGTTTGTCACACTGTGGTCAGTCAAAACAGCATAGATGGAATGGGGATACAGTTTGAGCCACAGAAGGGAATAAATTTATAGGACTGATGTTCTGGACATATGGTCCGTGTCTACATGAGACACCAACTGCACAGTTGTTACTGCACAGTCATTTAGTACTTGTATAAACAAGTACTAAATGACTGCTCAGTAACCCATATTACTGTGCAGTAGTTCTGGCGAATGGCTTTTTTGAGATGCTGACAGCTCAGTAGCCCAAGACTACTGTGCAGTAATGTTGTATCACAGTTTCTGCCATAGGATGCTACTGCACAGTAGTCTTGGGCTACTGAGCAGTCAGTGTCTTGTGTACACGCAGCCATGGTGGCATTTGGGACTAAATCCTGTTCTGTTAGATTGTAAGAACCTCAAGGACATTGAGCTGATCTGGGGGAGCATGGCTATACTGAGAAGAATGGAAGTCTTATGGTTCCCACAAGACCATCCTACCTTTGTAGCATCCTAGCATGTCTCAGAGGGGATTAAAAAACCACCAGAAACTGCAAGACGCCTTTTGTGTTTTGATTCTTTTACTGGCTCAGTGAGCCAAGGAGCTACTTTTCAATACCTCGTTTCCCATTTCAGAGTCCGCCTTTGCAGCTAAGCTAGCTGCGGAATGACCCTGTGCATGAAGCTTCTTTCTCTCACCCTCCATTTCTCTCTGAGTATGCTTCCCTTATCTGTGCTTTACCTACAGAGGCATTTCACCACCATTCCAACAGTAGGAGCAAAGCAGGAGGTAATGACTCTTCTAGCATTACACATGAGAGGCCATTGATACTGAAAGCCATCATGTAAGCAACAGTTTATTGGGCGAGGAGGAAGGGAGTGTGGGGGGAGGTGACAGCTGCAGCCTTAGGTTTGAAAGATGTCGACTGGCAGCACCCAAAACTGGGAGACCCTGAGAGAACATGCTGGAGCCCCAGCTAGCCCTCACCATACAATCTATAATCAGTTTATTGAGGAGTCTGTGGGCACACACAGAAGAGCAGCTTCCCGATGCAACCCATAGTGCTTTGCAGGAAATGCTATGAGTTGTGGTGATCCCCCAGACGAAATAAGTTTGCTGTTGGGTCCAGGAGTTCAGGATTCCAGCTACTTGCTGATAGCCTGCAGCCAGGTCTCAGGTCTTTGTAGCAATTCCACTCCTCCCTCCCAGCTGCCATGCTATTTTCAGAATGGGAGTGGGGAAAGAGAGCAAAGGGAGCTTGTTCTTGGAGTTCTCCAGCTGTTGCTGGAGGGTAAGGTTAGTGAATTGGAGCCCCCCCCCACACACACACTTGGGGGTTGGGGGACTTCCAGTATACCTGCCCCACCCTCCTGCACTGGCTGAAAACCCCCCAGACCAAATGCCTTCCTCCCCCTTTTCCCCTCTCATTCTGAAAACAGCGACAGGCTGAGAGCTCCACAGATACAAGTTACAAAATGTGCCTTTTTGGAGTGTGTTCATCCAAATTATCATGCAACGAGAGTTCAGATTTTCATGGGACTGTGCCCTTTTAAAGCAGTCTTCAGCCATACACTTCTGTTTGGTCACGGATGTAGACCGTTTTCTGGGGCCAGATCAAACAAAATTGTCACTTCTGTCTGCACTCTGTGTTGTCAGCCTGGCACTGGAGGCCAGGCTTAATGAGCACATGTGTGGCTGACATTCTTTTGCTTTCAGCAGTGCTCTTTTTAAGTGGCGATCACCAGGTCTTCTACCCTCCCCCACTAGATTTTTGAACATAGTCCTGCACGCTGGTCAGGGGGAAAGGCATTGCCTCTACCTTTGGTTTCTTAGGGTAGAAACAGACATTGCCCTATGTCTTATTTTGTCACCAAAACATTTTTATGGCTGCAGAAATGCTGAGCAAATAGACGTTGCCACCTTCTGTCATGCCACATGAAAGGAAAATCAGTGGTGCAACAAAAGGTGGCAATAGACTCTGCCACTTTATTGTGGTAGGTGCCTGTTACCTCTGTGATGCTTTCTCCAGGGCTGGCTGAGTGGGGAAAGTGGGGAGATCACATCACCCCTTGTCCCACACCATCAAGGGCAGGACACAGGATATATTTTGCCTAGTGAAGCAGATCAGCTGTGCCACAACATCAAGGCATAGCTGATCCGCTTCATCTGGTGACGTCTATTTCTAGTCTCAGAACACAGGACCAAGCTGGACTGTCTTAATGGAGCCAGGGGTTGTGGGGACTACCTGACCCCTGCGATAGCCACCAGCCAGAGAATCTGATCAGTGAGTCCACCATCAAGCCCAGTTGCCTGAGCATCTCTTTAAGGAAGATCCCCTGCCTTGCTATAAAATCCCTGTTTGGACTATACTAGGGATGGCGCCATCTTTGCTTTTCCCCTGCTGCCAGTTTTGCCTCCCTGGCTCCTTCCTTCCAACCTGTCTCTTTCCTCTGTGTTTTCTCACAAAGGAGAATCTATAGAGTTTCCTATCCAATCTTCTGCACTGCTAGAGTTAAAAGGCAAAGCAGGTAGGAGTGAGAATGGGAGCGGAGCGGAGCTGTGCTGCTTGGGAATTCCTGTGTGGCTTTAGGGTGGGGGGACAACTCATCAGACCAGTGGCTGCGCAGCGTCCTGCAGGGCACAAGTGACAAGCTGTGACTGGGGGGGATAATGGGAGTGAATCACAGCCAGTAGGGGAAGAGAACATAGTATACACAGGGTTGAGGCAACTGGTAGTAAGGAGCTTCTTGTGCTCTGTGCCACTGCAGTCCTAGGTGTGCCCAGCACAATACAGACTTCAGACAACACCAGCGGTGAGTGTGCACTCAACAACCTCCCACCCAGGGCCACCTCCCTCTCTGTTCTTTGAAACCAAGTATGAGTGCTAGATCTGTTTGAAAAAACCTGCTAAAGTGGCTTTCCAGCAGGAAATTGGAGTTTTATTTATTTATTAGATTTATATCCTGCTCTGTCCAAAAGGCTCTGAGTGGCTTACACTAAACACACAGCCCACACACAAGATTCCCTCAGCTGCATCCCAACACTTGAGAACTCCAACTCCCCTCTCCCCCAAATGACCACTTACCTGTCTAAACCCCCAACAAGCAAACCCTCTTGCCAATCCCAACTATGCTTCCCCATTGCCATTTACAGGCAAATATTAAAAGCCTCTTCCCATCTCCTCCACTCCCTGCCCAGTCATTCATACTCCCTTGGTTCACTCCAGGGGGGGAGATCCCTCTACCCTCCCTCAGTATCTTTTCCAAGCCCAGGCACCCTCTCCTGCATAGTTAGGATATAGTTAGAGGGGCTGTGGCTACCCTCTTACCCAAAAACACACACAACATTAAACTCAGAAGAACATTTACAGAACCATAAAAGAAAGACCCTCTGTCCCCACCTGGGTTACCACCAAAGGGCAACACTAAAGGGAGTCCTTAAATGTAGTCCTTCAGCAGCAGCCTCCAGTGGTGCCTTCCCAGGAAGGCCTGCCAGGTTTACAAGGCCTTCAGGCTGGCTAGGTCCTTTTCCCCACATTTGGGTAACCAAGATGGTATCTGGGCTTAGTCAGGGAACCCACGGGAACCTACAGGAAGTCCTGTCAATGGAGTCTTCTACGCAGTAAGTGACTGTTTTCCATAGAAGAGTGAAAGCTTAAATTTGGAATTGCCATCACAGCACCTCATGGGACTTGAAATCTAGCTGCCTCATGTCCCTGCTCTCCTATGTGAGCTGGCTTTGCCAGCCAGACAATGCAGCACGGCAACAATGGGATACCATGGATGCACCAACATGGCTTAATAAGGGGGAAGACTGGTGCATTATGCAGCTAGACTGAGGGGCAGGGCCCATAGCGGAGAATGAAGGTATGAGTTACCTGAGCTACAATTCCCACAAGGTGCCACTGTGGCATTTCCCAATTGAAACGTTCTGTTTTCAGCTGGAAAGGTCTGTTTTTTTTAATGGAAGTTTTTAATAAAAGTAAGGTTTTGCTAGTTTTCAAAGACATTTTATGGGGAGGGGAGAACCCCTTTCAACTCACTTCAGTGAGCACTAAAAGTTACGTTGGGCTCAACTCCAGGAGCGGCTAAATTTTCTGGATCAATTTTCATGCAGACATAACAGGAGAAAAAAAATCTTTGCAGCTATTTTTTATAAGGTCTGCAGTTCACATACCAGAAAATACCTTGTAATTCTCCACTAGGTATGCATATGCTTCCCTCTGTGGTGCATTCCTTCAGTAAAACTGAGGGTTTCTGAATGATGTTATATTAGTGAATAGTGTTTTGTAATTCAGGACAGCTGTCAAAGGAATCTCGGGGTGGGGGACGACTTTGCCACATAATCTAGGTCTGTTGTTCAGTATAAAAGAAAGGGCCTTCAGTGTGGCAAGCAATGAGATATCTCTGGAAAAGGGGAGTTCTTAACATGGAAAATGCTACAATAGTCGTTTAGGACTGATTGACGTTACAGACTTGTGAATTTCACTGAGGTTAACAAATCTCTTGGTGCAGCTTATATACAAATGTGCAAGAGGCACAGTATCTTTTTTTCTCTCATGTAGGAGTTCTTTGACCATATATAGCCAAGGCAGCAACTTACAGTCCAGGGAATTTCAGTTTTCTGTTTAGATTTTAGATGAAAGGCTGCAGTTGGAAGCAATTGTTATATATATTTCCTGATACCTGGTAGCAGCTTGACTTCAGTTCCCTTGGGGGAATTTGCCATCCTTAACTTTTTGTAATGAGAGCAACCAAAAGATCCTCATCTTGCTGGGACCATAGTAGAGACGCACCTTATCCTTCACCCATCCCAGAGCAGCAGAGTCAGTTTGTGCTGCACATTCAGAAAGCAAACAGGCTTCAGCCCAAGCCTGAACACAAGTGCGCTTCTGCTTCCCACTCCAGTGTTGCTAACCTTCCCTAGCCATGTTGTAACTCTCTGTTGCTTTGCTGTGGGACTGCTGCTAGGGCAACAGAGGAATTTATGATGTCAGGCACTTCAGCAGCATTTACAAGACAAAAAAAGCATGTTCAAAGACCATCAACAATGTCTTGAGCCTCTGGGCAAACACAAAAGAAGGAAAAACATTCCTTGCCCCAAAGCCTTCCTGCCTCTTGTCCAGTCCAGTGGTATCAATGCAGTATTGCCTTCTCTTCTCTGCGTTTTCCCTCCTGCAGCTGCAGTGAAAGGAGCAGCTGAGCCTTAGCTTATATTGCTGCAGAGATTATTCTCTTGTCATGGAGCTGTTCTCTCTTTGTATGCACTGGCTTGGGTGGCCAAGGCTAGTTTAGCTTGTGTGTACCTGGACATGAAGAGACACTGGTCAGAGGCCTCAGGCTTTCAAAGAACATAAAAGACCACAGCAAAAAAAACCAAAATACTGTCCCTTGCTTTGATTTTGGTTGGCTAATTATTGCCTGGGTGTTCCAGGGATGTGCAGTAACTGGAGAGTGGAAGGTATGTAAGCCACACACGCAGAATTGCAGAGGCTTTTCCAAAGTTTGGAGGGTACCACTGTCCTTTGGCCCCATTCTGGCAGATAAGCAGATTTCTGGGTTTTCCGTTCATGACAGAAAAATGGGTAAAGCACGGATTTCCTCATTTTAAGGAAAAAAACATGGATTTTCTACTTTAAAGGAGAAAAACACGGAAAACGATGGGTTTTCCAGTCTGCAAGAGGCTGCAAGGTTTTCCAGTCAGAGATCCAACCTGCAAGGGGCTGCAGGGAGCAGGAGGAGGGCCATCAGTAGGGGGCACCATATGCATATGTGCACATACACATGTACATGGCCACCAGGCAGCCTGGAGAGCAGCTCCCTGCAGGTAAGTCTGGCATGGTGAGGGGGATTGAGGCCCCCATAGTGAGAGAGGGAGAGAGTGGGCCTGGGGCTGAGGCTGCTGCCCAGCCCGAGCAGTGTGTGGTGCTTGGGGCCTGGAACTGGAATTTACCGCCACAGGGCCCAGGCAGGGAGTGGGATTCGGCCGTGGGTGGCTTGTCTGGGGGACAGCGGTGGGGGCGGGCTCTGCCACAGCCCAAAACTGCACGCACTTTCGGGAGGGACATGGGGGACATGTGCCTCCCAGATTTGTGTGCAGGGTGGGAGCAAGGCTGCCTGCTGTGAGGCTACCCTCCATGCTGCCCTCTGCTCGGGGCCTCTGTGGCCCAACAGGCAGGACCTGGCACAGCAGGGCAGAGTAGGGTGGGAAAGCTTGATGGCACCACCATGAGCCCTGCACTGCCCTGGCAGGGCACTCCATGCCCCGCCCAGCAGAAGCCGGGGTGGCAGCACAGAGTTGTGCCCCTTGCTGCCGCTGCATGGGCAGGGAGCACTTCGCCAGGCCAAGGCAGCATGAGTCCCGTGGAGACAAGTTTCCCCAACAGGTCCTGCTCTACTCTGCCATGCCAGGTCCCAACCACTAGGCCGCAGAGGCCCTGGGGGGGAGGGCAGCAGGGCAGGGAGCCGGAGCCTGCAGCCCACATCCGAAGGCCCCCCAGTGGGCTCTGTTCCAGGCATGCCGCCCACGGAGGAGGGTTGAGCCGGACCCCATCCTCCATTCCACCACAGCAACTGCCACCTCCCATATGCAGCAGCTGGGGTTGGGCACTGCTGTGTGGGTCAAGGGGCTGCAGACCTGGCTCCCTGGCCCTGTAGCCCTGGCAGTTGGGGGCCCCTTCTAGCAGGGCTGGGGGGCTGTGGGTGGGGAGTGAGCGGCAATGGCATGGGCAGGGCACCAACATATCAGGGCTGTTTGGCACCACAAAGCAGTGGGGGGGACATCCGCAGCTGGACACCCATCCTGCTAAGCGAAGGGGGTAGGGGGGAGCTCTGATTTTCCATGATAAAAAACCCAAAATCAAAAACACCAAAATGTGTAGATATTTAGAATTTATTTTATTATAATGATTGATGCACTGGTAGGCTTCCAAATTACTTTAAAATGGTAAATATATCAATAAAGCATTGTGTTCATCTGATGCCTATATATATAGTGGCTTTCATTTTAATCACAGAAAAACATGGATTTTTGAGTTTTTAATCACAGAATTAGTGATTTTTATCAGAGAATTTGCAATTTTTAAAACCAGGATCCCTGGTGATAAAACACATCTGGCCTCCTGGGAAGGGGAGGATGGCACCAGTCCACCCCAGGAGAGTAGTAGTATGCACCCTGTGCACCCAGACCTGATGAAGAACGCCTTGCATTTAAAGGTTTGTCTAACTATATCCGAACCATGTAGTTGGTCCAATAAAAGATAACACCCACAAAAGTCCTTGACTCTTGTTATATATTGGATTTCCACATGCCTGTGAGAACACACAGAAAGGGCTGCAGGGCTTGAACAGATCACCTGTGTCCACAGCAGTTTATGGGCCTACCTACCGTGGCGATTCTTTGCGAGTGGGAATCAGGGTGACCAGCATGCTGCCTTGGCCTCTTCTGATGGTCTGACTGGCCCATTTGCAGGTTCTGTAAGCTTCCAAGAGAGTCCCAGTATTGGAGATGTCTCAGATGCTAGTTCCCTGGCTTACATAGGGGCAAGAAACCAGAGAGCATGACTTGAACCATAGAGCAAGACATATTGTAAGTCATTAGTGCTTGCTCTCTGCACTTCACCCCGTTAACCAGCCCATATCTGGCTAGGAAATGTCACGTGGGTTGTGTTGACACACTGAGGATGGAGGCTTGTTACCACACCTGGATATTAATGAGAGGTTCCCAGGGAGGGGAGAGTCTTAGATATGGGCTCTACAGGTGGAATTCTGGGAGCAGTCCAGCCTGGGGCAGAGGTGTAAGCTGAACTCTAACCGGTCCTGTTAGTGTTGCCCTTGTTAATGGAGCAGGTGAATTTGAACTGACTAGACTGGGAAAAACGCTTGCTCACAAGATGAGGCTGAGGACTATATTGATAAAAATGCACATATTTCTTCATTTTTTGTTAACTTTATCCTTTTGGGGTCCTGGCTTTCCCCAGTTCTGAGCTGTGGCAGAGCCAGACCCCTTTCAAGCATGTCTCTTTACTCACAAGAGTCTGAGGAGCAGGCAGGCAGTTCCTGCAGTGTGCACTCAAGGGCCTTTGGCCTTGCTGTTGCAGTATCTGTAATGCTTTAGGCCCTTTGCTTTTCAGCGTGGCCACTTCCTTACTGGTGTATAGCAGAGGGAAGAGAGAAGCTTTGAAGTGCCTTTCTCCCTTAGGAGCATGGGACCAGGAGGAGCCTCCTAGGTCCTCCACTCTAGTGTCTTGGGTTTGCAGGCTTTGTTATTAACCCAAGGATTCCCCTGAATCACAGCTGTGAATTCTTGTATGCAACTACAGGGAAGCAAACCTAAAATACCAGGAGCACCCTTCAACATCCCAGAGCTAAAAGCAGGGAGACAGGAGCTCTCTGTTAGTGTCCTGCCACTTGCTCAGTGGGGAACCCTGACTTCTGCACTTACAGAGAGGCACCTTGAGATTCCCTGGGGTGCCTCTCTATAAGTGGGGAAAGCTGGCACATGCTCTGGACCTTGAGGGGTTCTCAAGGCCCCAGAGCACCTGCCTGGGGTGACTGGAAAGTAGGAGCAGTTCAGACTGTCTGTACTTTCCCACCACAGTGCTGAGAGATGCCAACTGCAATAAAGTGGCAGAGTCTATTACTACTTTTTATTGTGCCACTGATTTTCCTTTGTGGCACAACAAAGGGTAGCAGTGCCTGTTTGCTCAAGTTTGTGCTTCCATAAAAAAAATTATGACATCACAAATGAGACATCAGGTGACATCGGTTTCCACCCTTTAAGTTTTTCTGGTGGAATCCAGAGCGATGATGTCTGAGTGGTCATTCCAGTAGGGCAATGGCCTTATTTTCCTTTCCACTTCCCTCAAAACAGTCAAAGCTACTTGGTCAACTTAATTTATTTCCTCTTCCTCTCTTTCACTTTTCTTCCAGTTAATCACTCTTTTCCTTTCCTTTTTGCCTTGGCTTTATTCTTTTTCTCTACAGTACTTCACTGCTTTTAGTTGCAGCTTGTGGGGGAAGCTTACCTGCAGTCTAAGGGCATAGAAATGTGGGTGTCACCCTTTTCTCCTCCAGGGAGGAGTCTCTAAGCCTCGGCCCTGATGCAGAAAACCCTTCTGTTGTTTTTGCAAGATTCACTCCAGAGCCTGACAGCTTCACAGTTCATGAGGAAAGGAGCTGTTAAGGGAGTTTGTTGTTTCAAAGGACCTTGGCTCATGTCTACCCATGGTCTTCTCTGAGAGTTTTCATTTGACTCTGGACACAGAAGGATCCCATGAAGTTAGCTTAGGAAAGAAGTGATGGGTTATGGGCAGTATGTTACTGCTGATAATAACTGTGAACCTTTTTTAATTTGCTCATACCTGCTTGCACTAGAGATTGCTAATACAGAGACCAATATGGCAAGGCCTGTATTTGGTAAGGAAAGGCACAGCCAGGACAGTAGCTTCTGCCTGACTTGGGGTGCAATAGGCAAACAAATTATACCAAGTTAAAAATGGAGAAGAATGACTTGCCCTGTATTAGTTGATCCACTGTATTCATTTCATGTGTCAACTCTATCCCACAGTAAGTGGAAACACCAACTGAGGCAGTGTACTCCAGTATGAAACAACTGCTAAATTGCTGCGTCCCAGGGGGACACAAGCAGAGGCCCCAGAGCCCCCTCCCATGGCGGGACCCGAGGCAGGGCTTGACCCACCCTGAGAAGGAAGAGAAAAGCCCTGAAAGCAGGGCATACTTACCTTTTTTAGGAAAAGCAGAGCCGGATGAGCCACAGCGAAATGGACTACGCGCACAGTTCATCAGCTGCTTTTATTGGCGGCTGGGAACGGTGAGGGGGGATGACGTCATCATATACTGCCGCCTGGCTGATTTAAAAGCTGGCGGCAGGGAAATGGCCAAGGGAGCAGCACCAAGAGAGCTAGACAGCAAGGCTGCTCCCTGGGCTGCACACAGGCTATGTCAGCAGCTCAGGGAAGATCCAGACAGGGACAGAGGGGTCCAGGACCTATTGAAGGAAGCATCAAGCTGGCTCAGCAGGGCAGCCAGGCCAAGGAGGATGGTGTCAAGGGAGCCGCAGACGCCGGGCCTGTGAGTGGGGTGGGCTGAGGCCCTATTCCCCAACTTTTCCTTTTTTTTTTTTTTCTTAAATTGTTTTGAGTTTTGTGAGGCCCCAAAGCAGGGAGAGGGTTCACAAGTGACCCCTTTAGATCGGGGGGGAGCCGGGACAGCGCAGCAGACAGCTACGCTTCAAGGAAAGACCCAGCGCTTTATCAGGGACAGCCCAACGTCCCGTGACCATCCTGTGTAGAAGAAAGCTGGGAGACAAGCAGGGGGAAAAAAGGACAGGAGAAGACATCAGAGGGTGAGCTGGTGATCCATCACCTGGCCGTCCTGAGGGCTGGCACATGGCTGGCGTGTAGGGGAGGTGGAGCCCCAAGAACGCCCGCTAAGGGCAGCACCCGGTCTGTGAGGAGCTGCGAGAACGAGCCCCACCACTAAAGACAAAGATCAAGTCATGACAGGCGAGTATCGGGGCCTCCCTCAGGGTGAATGCAACTTGACACCTAGGTCACAGGAACACACCCTGCGGCCGGCACCGGGTGCACGCTCCAATGCAGCAAGAGAGCGTCTACATGAGGCCAGGCAGGTGCATGCTGGTTCTCTGTTTTGACTTTCCTTGAGAATAAGACTGTTACTGCAGAGCAGCTGAAGTGCAGTAATTCAGCCTCTAGCTGTTTTGACTCAGTATAATTTGTTTGTTTGTCCACACTGTTAGTCACTTTGGTCACATATACTTGAGTTAACACTGGGTAGAGAGTTTGCAAGGTCTGCAGTTATCAGAGATGTTTCTTGAGGAGTAGCCATAGCACAGTGGTGCCTACCATTTTTGCCCTGTGGGCCAGATGGGCAGTGCCTGTTCCATCTGTGAGCCAGATCCAGCCTGTGGGCCAGACCTGGCGCGTGGGGCAGGGGACAGCAGGGCCTAATCCTGCCCTGCAGAGCAGGGTTGAGGGGCAGCCTGGCCCTGATCCAGCTGCACAGGGGAAGGGGGCATGGCCTGGCACCCATCTGGCTGTGTAGGGGGATGGGGGTTTGGCCCAGCCCTGATATGGCTGCGTAGGGCTTGGGAATTTGGCACTGGGGAGACGTGCAGTATTAATTGCCTCTGCTTCCCTGCTGCCAACTTTCCCAACCCATGGGGAGTGCCATGGGCTGGATGCTATGGTTCTGTGGGCCAGATCTGGCCCACAGGCTAAGGGTTGAACACCTGTGCTATAGCATGACTTTTAGGTGTCCAACTTCAAAGGTGTGTTGACAGGGAGTGTCATCTGGGGTCCTAAGTATCTTACAGCAGCCAAGAATATACAGGGGTCTGGGTTGCAACTGGTGACAGATTACTTTACCCATTTTTTAGGGTGTATCCAAATTCAGTACGTGAATTAGCACATATGGTTGCTGCTGCCTGGAGAAGGCTTTATGCCCTGGAATCTGTTGCCAACTCCTCACACTGTCTGGTACTAGCTACTAGAATTGTGTAAATACAGTTTGGGGAAAGTGCTGAAGATCAGTGATCACTCTTTAAAACATCAGGGAAGAAGGGGTTTCTGTTGTCCAGCATGGCTATAGAACAGGACATTAGGAAAGCTTGGTACCAGTGCTTCCTTTGCAGCTGGCTCTGTTTTCCAGTAGTGATGGGGCGGGTGTGTTTAGACGCATGAATGTGAATAGTATCATTGTATAGTCAAATTGTCTCATCACATTATTTGGTGCATTTTTCCCTTCCTTTCTCTCACATTTTCCTCCCTTTTCCTTCCCCTTTCTTTTCTCTCTCTTGTTTATTTCACTTTTTATGTCTCAGAGCCATGGGAGCTGAGTTACAACTGGCCTGGGATGGGTGGCTAAATCAGGGGGGGGAATAGGCCCAAGTGCTCTAGTACATGGCAGTGGGGAAGGGACCTAGATCTCTTCAATGCTGGAAAGGGGCAAGAGACAGAATGGGGAGCTCTTTCCTGGGTGAGAGCTTGAAAGACCCCAAATCCAGGAAAAGCAACTGTGGAGTTGGCTCCCTGGTGAGAGAAGAGAAGCCACATCCTGCTTCCTACTGAGTGAGAAGTTCTTTCCTGATCAGTCACGTTCTCCTTGTTGGAGGAAGATCCTGGCCTAAATCTCAGAAGTGATAAGTAGTTTGTGTTGCTTCTCTGTTTGAGTGCCCAGTTAGAGACACTTTCTAGGGGCCTGACAGTCCAAGGGTTAATGCTTAATCGTTTTGGCAAGTCAAGTTTCTTTAAGATGCCCCAAGTTTGCCCTGCCCCAAAGAAATCAAAAGGTACTTCTGGGTAGACAGTCCCAGGTCTGTAAACATGGTAGAAGTTGTGATGCCATTGACTTGTAACAGCTGTCTGCTGCCCACTCTTATTGTCTTAGGGCATGTGTGGACAAAACGAGGGGCATGTGTGCACGACACTTCAATGCAGGTTAAATGCTTTTGCACCGCTTTAATAGCGTTGGTGTTTGCACACGGGGATCTGGTTCTTCCCTCCATGGCTGCAGCGCCCCCCAGGACCACCTGAGCCGGGTGCCTGTGAGCAGATGCTGTGGGGGGGTGCCGCTGCTGCCGCAGAGAGGAGCACCAGCCACCCCTTGCAGCCCAGGGACCGCTCCACCCACCAGCAGCACACCCTCCCCCCTCCACTGCCAGGTAAGACACAGGTGTACACGACACAGGGGTTTACTTTGCCCTAAATTGAAGCGGTGTTTTAAAAAACCCACCGCTTCAATTTAGGGTGAAGTAAATCCCCATTTCATCTGCACATGCCCTTACTCCATGTCACCTGTGATTTGGTATTGTTTCTTAGAGCTCCAGCTCCTGGACTTGTGTGATTACATGAGAATCTTGCCTTCTGTTTAGAACAGTGGCTTTCAAACTTTTTAGAGTCAAGGCACCCCTCAGAAAATACTAGCTTTTAGCTCTCAATGATTCCTTGACTATGAAAAAATAATAGAGCAGTTCTTCTGTTGCAAAGAACTCGGAAGGACCACAAGAAATCAACATGTTTTTTGCACTATGGGCTCCTATTTGAAATCTCCAGATTTATCTTGTGAATCATGTGCAGGTTTTTGCACAGCTAATAGTGCTGATATTGTATGACACCTTAAAAAAGATCTCACGGCACCCCAGGGTACTGTGGTACTCTGGTTGAAAATCACTGTTTTTGGGCCAGAGCATGCTTTTGGCCCTTGTTGGAGACTGAGATGGAAAACATGACTCTTGAAGTCTCAAAAACCTGAAGGCAGTTCCAGCATTTACTGGTTTTAAATCTCCTGGTTTTTAAACCAACCCCTTGATTTGGGCATGGGGATGAGGCAGGAAAGGATGCTGATGTAGCTTTTAATGGTTAGGCTTGACAAGGCTGTATCCTTCCTGTGTGGGACAGAGGGTAAAGAACAGAAATGTAAATTCACCAGGGCTTGTAACTTCCTAGCACAGTTCAATTTCTGGTTCCTAGGCAGGTACAAGAGGCACCAATCGTATGTTCTTTTCAGCCTGTGCTACTGCTAGTAGAGGAGGAGAGGAATATCCTCAGATGAAAATGGTGATCCATCCAGGACTGTTGCTGAGTTAAGAAAACAGGCAGAGAGAGAGAGATGGAAAAACTGTTTCAGAATTTGGATCAAAATTCTGCGGGGTTGGGGGAGACGGAGAGCAGCCCAGGCCCCAGCCTCGGTCTGAAGTGGCAGGAGTGGCGGGGAAGGATGGAAGCGGTCCCTGCCCAAAGCAGCAGTGGGGAGGTGAGGAGCGGCCCAGCCCTGGCCCTGGTCTGAAGCAGTGAGGGGGGGACAGCCCATGCCCCAGCCCCCGGCTCATAAAGGCAGGGAGCAGTCCCCAGCCCCAGTCCGAGGTGGTGGGGGAAGGAATGCAGGCATCTTTCCCTGCATGCCCCCCTCCCTGCCCCCCCGTCATTCTTGATGGGTAATTCGCTAGTGTATTCATATTGGACAGAAGGGCAGTTATGATGCATAGACAGAATTCCAAGCAGTGGGCCTGATGGTATCATGACCAACATGCCTGATATGTCCAGCTCCTCTTTTTGGTGCCTTGACAAATAGGAAGCTACACCCTGTTTTATAATAAGTACAGGGAGTAGACTCGTTAGCCTTCTTCATGCTGTGTCAGATCTCCTTCCCAAGTAAATCCTGGTTCACCCAACAAGTTTGAAAAAGGAATGGTAATGTTCTCACTCCATCCTCCCATAAACATGCACCTGTGCATTGCTTCATGGGTTTTGTACTTACTGTTTGACATGTCTGGCCTTCCTATGACCTTGTAGAAAACTCCTCAGCCCTTGGGACAAGTATTAGACCTTGGCTTTCTTTTCCTGTCCTTTTGTCTGCCAAGGAAATGTAATTAAATGTAGGAAATAGCTCAAATGAAAATCTGCTAACTCCAACACGTTTGTTTCTTGGCTTTGCATTGTTCTGTTTCATCCTTCTCCTTTCTCAATGTTCAGTCTTTTTCCTTTCAGTTTTTTGTCATCAGAGAACTTTCTCTTTTCCTATTTGATTTCACTCTCCTTTTTCTGTACCCTGCCTCTGTATCTCTTTCTCCCAGAATCTGTATATGGTACACCTGTTCTTACCTATGGGCTGATATAAGATTTTGAAAAGGGGAGGCAGGTGGTGTAGTGCATCATCATCTATAATACAACACACATTTTTTCCAGTTAAAGAGAAACTAGAAACTTTACCCAGCACCATATTATTCAGTTTATGATCAAAGTGAAAATCACTTAACAATTGGAATGTACACCAATTTGCTAGATTATATATTAAGTTTTTAAAAAACACAACAAACTAGGCAAAAATAGTCAATATAGTCAAAAGATATGGTGTTATTAATCCTGGAGTCACTGCAGTTAAATGTATATTTCTAATTCAGATTTGCAAAACAAAATCTCATCTTCTTAAGCCTCTTGACAGTGCCTACAATACTTCATTGTCAGTAATTTCTACATCTGAGTTAATATCACTACACCTGAGTTAAGGTTTTTAGCTAGAGCTAAAAAAAAACAGTCTGCAGGGCTATGAAATAGAAGAGGGACATTACCAGGAATGGCTAGCAGCAAAATTGCAGGAAAAAAAAAGATAGTTGGAATAGTAGAACATCAAGACCATTAAAAAGGAGACAGGGTCATAACACTTGTGGAGTGGCGAGAGATTAGCAGGAGTCAGGCAGATGATAATGAGGCCTGAAGTCAAGGGACTACCGTCAGCATTGCCTGAACAGAAATGCTGCTGCTCCCTACCAGGCAGTTGTTTTTAAAGTTTGCGTAAAGCAGGAATCAAAGTGGGGTGCAATTGCACCACTGCACCTCCCTTGGATCTGCCCGTTTTTACCATAACCCTTCCCCCAAGTTTTCCTTCCTGTATGCCTCTTCTCTCATGTTTCACTTCCTTCAGTTAAGTTTGTACTTTTCTCATTTTTTTTTATGTTCCTATAGCCAGGACCAGAGATTGTTCTGTATAAAGAGCCCATAGATACTGCTTTGGATAAATACAGCACATAGTGAAAGATAGTCTTAACTTAGAAGACCTCACAATCTAAATACATTAGATGGAGAAAAAATATTACTAGCCCCATTTTACAGATAGAGAATCAAGGTACAGAAAGATTAAATGAGGTGCCTAAGGTCTCACTGGGAGTTTGTGGCAAAATTAACAACTGAACCCAGCTCTCTCCTCTGTCACAGCTTGGTACACCTGAACTACAGTGCCATCCTTTGCTTAAGAGAGCTTTGCCTTTGAGCCAGCACCACAGCACATGGTAGGCATAGCTTCCTAGTGTAAAACTGATCAAATCCTGGTGAAAATACCCCAGATCATAATATGCACTGCTACTTCATGCTTGTAAAGAGACAAATAAACTTGCCTGCACATTTCAGATATTCCTTCCAGAGGCCCAGCTGGAGATTAGGACCTTGCCTGCCTGTGCTTTTCTCGCTTCTGTATTTCATCAACATTTAATATTTCTTATTAGGCTGGTAAGAGAGAGAGACACTCCAGTTTTATAACATTTAAGTATTGGAAACCCAGTGTTCTCCAGCTTTTGGAAACAGTTCGTTCATGGTGGACATGCACAGTGGGTTTGTCTAAGTACTAGAGCTATTACTATCACTTATTCTCTCCTTAGCAATAATGATTAATTTGGTAGCAGTATGATGCCCCTCTAACTGTGTTCCAAGCAGGAACATTTGCCTATATCTCAGATATTAAAGAAAGAAGCAGTTAGCTTTACTTTAAAGTCATCAAGGTGATGCTGGTCATGTGCTCATTGAGGAGGTGAAGAACTGTGACCTGGCGTCAACAGAGCCCTGCTTTTCTTCCTTTATGACATATAATTGCTGAATATTTCTCAAGGGGAGCTGGCAGGCACTAATAGAATTTCTGATCTGCATTACCTGGCATGGCTCATCTTATTGAATTAAGCTATCAACTGCATTTAACATCTGGGGTAACACTAGGTGTTATTTTGGCATCTGTCAATCAAAATGTATTGTTTATTTGCTTATTTTCCTTTGGAGAAAGTGTCTCCTCTTGGCATATGTATTGTAACAGTAATTTATCTTCTAGGATGTATTTAAATGGAAACCTTCGGCAGATTTATCTATAGAGAGCTAGAACGCCTTTGTGAAGCCCAGGCTGTGAGAGTTCTAAAACACCAGCACATTGACC
The DNA here is from genome assembly GCF_000455745.1 of Alligator sinensis. Lineage (NCBI taxonomy): Eukaryota > Metazoa > Chordata > Crocodylia > Alligatoridae > Alligator > Alligator sinensis. Next base: position 123,657 of record NW_005842125.1, read on the forward strand.
TGGCATGCTGGAACAAAGGACGTCTCAGCCATGAATGCAACTTGCGGGAGGTAGAGTGTCTATGACAATGGGGCAGTTAGGAGTCTGGACTAAAGTGGCCAAGATGATTTAACTTCCTGGTGTCTTCTGTCAAAGTTGGTCTACTTTGCTTATAAAATATGTGGAAGTAGGACATTTGAAGATCTTAAAATGTATCTTTTGCTAAGATTGGGGCCATTCTCAGAGGCATCTAAATAGGTCTATGAGAACCATTCTTATTTTCCTTGTCTTTGTTCCAGGCTTTCCTTTCTATTTTTTAAAATTCAGATAGATATAGGACTGTAAATATTATGCTTTAGAAGTAAAAGCAGACAAGCTCATTCAGTCAAGTTCTGAAAATAGCCAGGAATTTCACATTTTGGGGCAGCCAATTCCTTCAAATTGTGTTCTGGAGACTGAATTAGTCACCTTTGCACCTCATTCAGCTCCTGCCAAGAAGGCATCAGTCCTAGGTTCCCAGTTGTTGTCTTTCTGCTCCACAGAGCAGCACGTTGCATTTCTCACCACCTGGCTAGTCCCACAGCAGCCACTTTATGCAGGTTTAATTGACACAGTTTATGCAGCAGATTCTCTCTCTAGGCAGACACAATATCTTACCCGGTCTTTTCTCTCATGCTCTAACAAATTCACAGTAGCACTTGGAAATGATGCTGCAAAGATAAATGGCACATTTTTGTGTAAATAAGAAAATCCTTAAGGAAATGTCAGTAAGAAATCTAGTCAATCCCTGTTACCGTTGCTTTGACTTTTTCTATCCCTGTAGATTTTGTGCTACTTTAATAGCTGATGATCTTTCTTCAGTTTATCTAAACTTCAGTGAATCCCCCAGCTAAATGCACATTGGAATGGCTGCAGTTATAAACTCTTCATGGCAGTAACCACACATTTATGCAGCACTAATCTTGATTGGGGCCTCTAAGCCCTATCCACTGCAGAAATAATAATAATAGACTGTGTTGGCTTAGTCCAGCAGTGCTACAGAGCTTTCATCCTCAGTATCGCACTAGTGGTAAATGGACTCTTAAAGCAGAAGGCAAATACATAGTAACTAGAAAGCTATCTATTGCTAGACTCCCTGGATATATCTTCTCCTTAGAAACTGAAGGTACTATATGAGATTTGTCAGCATGTGGGCTTCAGGGATTATACTGAATTGAGAGTAACATAAATATCAGTTCAAAGGATGCTGATTCCTTATTTCCCCCCTCCAGTATTTTAAGGTTTAATTTGCTACACTATATTTGAATGTGATGACTGCAGCATTAGTGCCACATCTGTGGATGAAGAAGTATGATGCAGACTTTTTTTGGCTGAGTTATTTCCAGCTCTAGTAACAACCAACTTTCAGCCCCTTTTTGAATGAATGTGAAATTCAGTGACTGAACAGATTGGATACATAAAGTCTCAATACAAACTAAATAACAGCTGATAAAAAAATGAACAAACAATTTCACAGAAAAAATAAACAAATGTGAGAATACATTAAATCAAATATTTAAATTTAAAAATAAACAAATGTGAGAATACATGAAATCAAATATTTAAATAAAAAATGCAATAATTTATCCTGTTTAAAAATTTTTCACAATTTTTTTTTAAAAGAATAACATTTTGAATTTTCATTTTATCCCTTTTTTATTTTTAACTTTTTGCTATTGAGCACAATGAAATAAAAAATGTCCAGGATTTTTGTGGTATTTTCCATTTTTCTTTTTCCCTCCTCTCAATTTTTCTTTTTGCCTTACCATTTCTTTTTAAAAAATCTTCAATTTGGCAAAACAATGGTAAAAGAAAAAAGAAACTGTAGCTGTGTGGATTTCAAAACATCCATTGTGCCAAACTAACAAAAATTCCCTTTTGCCATTTACATCAGTTTTCTAAAGTTGAGAAAAAAATGAGAAATTAGATTGGTGAAAAGAAGGAAAAGTGGGAAGAAAGAAAGAAGGAAAAAAGTGTGGAGAAAATATGTATTCTATTGCATTTGGTAGCAGTGACAAATAAAGAGAAAAAGGAAGAGAAAGGGGAAAGCTGCAATTCGATGAAAATAGAAAACTTATTTTTGTTTCAGAATGAGCCCTTTGTTGTCAAAAGAAAAAAAGAGGTTGGAATGAAAATTTTGACCAGCTCTGCTCAACACTGCTGTCATGCAGTAGCTGAGTGTTTGAAGTGTCTTGCTCTGGTTCTAGAAGTATGTACATGAATGCCTGGTCATTTAGACAACTTGTACACACCACGGGGGTTTAATTCAGTTTAATTCTCCCTAAATTGAAGCGGAGTATTTAGGGAGAATTAAACAGAAGTAAACCCCTGTGGTATGTACACAAGGGTTGGGCCCGATCCTCACCTGCCTCTGGTGGTGGGGAGAGGAGGGGGTGGGAGCTGTCAGCAGGCCAAGCAGTCTCGGAGCTGCAGGGGGGCCAGTGCTTCCGTCTGCAGCGGCAGTATCCCCCAGGTGGCACCCTCCCACAGGCATCTGGCCCAGGAGATCCCAGGGGGCACCGCAGCCGCAGAGGAAAGCACACCCCTCCCACCCCCCACAACTGTGGAGGGAAACACTGGGCCCCCGCGCAGTTCAGGTAGGCAGGCAGGCTCTGGAGAGAAGAAGAAAAAAAAGATCAGCCTTGCTGATTTTTTTTTTTTTTTTCTTCTTCTTCTTCAGTGGAGCCTGCCTGCATGGGCTGCCACTGGGCTGCCTGCACAAGCTGCCTACACAGCCCCTGAGCTGCACGGGGCCAGGTGCTTCCCTCCGCAGCTGTTGTACTTTCTTAGGTAGCAAACTAAAACACCTCAGAGGTGTTTAATTTTGCTATGTCCAAAGTTATTTGAAGCACAATACGCTGCTGACAGTGTAAACAGCAGCACCATTAAAGCACAATATGCTGCCGACAGTGTAAATAGCAATGCCATTAAAGCAGTGCAAAAGGGCATTTAAGCTGCTTTAAAGGCCAATTTTGTAGCGTGTACAAAGGCTCTTAGTGAGGCAGCTACATCACTCCCTGCATGGTGTTGACTATAGAAACTGCTGTGCATTAACTGAACTAGCTCAATGGATGGGCCTTGGACTTTGATTTGACTGCTTAGTAGTCATTTGAGAAGATGCCATTCTCCTCAATGAGAAGAAAAAGGAAGTTGATGGAAAACCTTAACAGAAGATACATGCCTGATGAGAGGGAAAAGCACTGAATGTTACAAAGTGACCTATACAAGGATTAATTCTGTGATATATAAAAACCTTATGAAAATCAAGGCCAGATGAGCCAGTGATATCTTGACATACCTCAGCATGGCTGTAGGTGGCTATAACAACCATGGAACCACTCCAGGCATAACCACAGTGATCACAGCTTTTCTTTCTCCCTTCAGCTCTCCGCTTTCCTTTTGGAGCACTGTCCAGATCTCTGTATTCTATTATACAGTGATGCTTCATCTCTGTGTGCCTTCTTGGTGCAGCTTCAGTCCATAAATAAGTCAATTCAGTTATCCCTGTGTACCAGTATGCAAGGCCCAAATGTGACACTTAGAGTCTTTTGAGAGCTTTTCATAAGGGGATCAGGAAAATATGGACTCATCCCTGAAGGGAATCAGTTTAAATGGTATTAAATTCAGGAACATGTTCTTCATCCATCTGCAGGCATTTTGGAGTCCTGTTAATTGAATAGTATTTC
>NW_005842125.1:127370-140953 GCF_000455745.1 Alligator sinensis
ATGGCCAGAGAGATGGACAGAGGTAGCCTGCAGGACTGTCTTTCTGGTGTGTTCTACTATTCTGCAGCCGCATCTATACAAGAAGCTGACTGCTTGTATACAAGTACTAAATGACTGCACAGTAACCAGAGTTACTGCGCAGTCGCACCGAGGAATGGCTTTTTCGTGACATTAACTACACAATAGCCTGAGACTACTGCGCAGTAGTGTCATGGCATGCTTTCTGCCATGCAGTGCTACTGCGCAGTTGTCGCAGGCTACTGCGCAGTTAGCATCTCATGTAGACACATCCTGCTTTGTCTGACACATCTGACTAACCCCCAGGAGATGTTGGTACCTTGCTGCTAGGAAGGAGGCAGAAAGGTGTACACAGCAGCCCTCACATGCTTTGCACTGTATTGCAAAAAGGAAAGACTCTGCCTTTCATAGCCCTGTACTAAGTGCCCTGGGTCCCCCTCCTTTTTTGGATTTACTAGGTGACTGGCTGTGGAAACTCTCCTTGTCCAATTTCACTTATTTTACTACATTGCAGCACACCATACTTCCTGGTATCTTCATTGACAGCTGTACAGCAACAAAACCATGAGTTATTGGGTATGGACAGCTTCAGAGTTCATGAGCTAGGAGGTCCAGAAAAGTGTGTATTAAAGACTGTGCATTACACGCAGCTTGTTCAATAAAGACCTTGGCCCAAGACCCTTTTAAATCAATATGAGCCTCTTCTGTTGACTTCACTGGGCTTTGATGAGGCCAAAATGTCACAGGCTGCTCTCCTGGCAGATATATATGAAAATTATTATTTATTTTTTTGCAAAAAACAAAAATGCTTAGAGGCCAGATGATGAGCATCTAGTAATTCATGCAAAAAATGTAACACAAAGGGAGCAGAAATCATCATTTCTTATTGCTGATCAGGCTCATTAGAAATTTAATTGCTGCACCATAGGTACCTATAAGGTGTTACAATATTGGATGTTTCCAGCCAGCTAGCAAACATGTACACTGTTTAAATGCATTCTTTTTCCTTGGAGAGAAAAGGAAGCTGTTTGGTGCTTTGTCATTCATATTTACCTGGATGCTAGCGTGCTTGAACAAACATCCAAAGACTTCTGTCATGGAAGCCTTTAGGAAGATAAATCATGTGTTTCCCCAAGTTCAGAACAACCAAAATGACTTTCACTGCTGAGTAAGCAATTTGGAGCTAGTTTTCCCACTACATACTGTACTTTGCAGACTAAAAAAGACATGAGAAATAGAAATGACTGATTTTTCCATTCCTTATGTTGCTTCCACGTGGGTTGATTACTCAGGAGATTTCAAGGCAGACTGAAACACAGACAAATGCTGGCTTCATGTGCACTCTTAAATATTGCTGTGTTTTGAATTTTATTAGAAACTTGGCAGACTTTAACTTAAGCTGTAACTTACTTTTTTTCTCCTGCAGTTTATTATCAAACCATAATTTTAGATGCATAATAATACTGTTTATTTGCGTAGCTCTATGCATCTGAGGGCGTCCAAGCACTTTAAAGACATTATTATTCTGTACCTCAATAAGACACACATCACTCTTCCAGCTGGGGCCATTGCCAATTAAACCAAAAATGACACGTTCCCTGAAACAGGAGACATCTCCACATTCCTTATGGCTCTCAGCCATATTGTGCACTCAAACTGAAAAACATCGGCCATAAAACCAGTTGCCAAGGGAAAGTACATCCCCTTCCAGCAGAGGAAGACCAGAACAGAGGGGAACATTTTGTAAATAGGAGCAGGTACAGGCCTGCTGCAGTATCCAGCAGGAGGAAGTTCCAGAGCTGAGTTGAGAACACAGCGGGGATGTGGTGTTTGAGACAGCTAGTGCCTCAGATGTTTCAGGTCATCAAGACCCTGACATTTCATTAGACAGGAGTGGATGTACAGGATGGAGCAATGGTACATACTCACTGACCTGGTCTGCTAGATAGGGGACATCCAAAGTCTGTGCTAGTGGAAGTGACTGAGGGCTTTTGCTGGGAATTCCCAGGTAGCACACACAGCAGACATCTAGACTTGAGTTGCCAGGAGCATAGACTGTAGATATTGTTGTTTAAAGCACTGGTATCCAACTTCCTGATCACATGTGCTAGATGCAACTGCTCTCTGACCCAACCCCCCATGCCTAGATCCAGCCATGCACCAACCTGACCCTGTGCACCAGCCTGATTGCATCATGTGATGGTCCAATCCCGTGTGCCTGGATCTGGCTGTGTGCTGATCTGACTCCACATGCCTGGATCCATCAACATGCCAGCCCACCCTTGTACGCCCAAATCTGACTGCACATTGACCTCAAGGGAGACGTTAACAGTGTCCATCAATAAAGGGAGACATTCGCTGCAGGCTTTCAGCAACCTTGAAGAATATATGGCCACCTCATAATTGCGTTCAATTCCCAAAGTATTCAAAACCTCTTTTTGTGAAATAGGTTGACCCTGGCTGCAAGGTTGTGTATTGGCTCTTGAATGCTTTGATACTGTTCTCAGAACCCCAGAGAATCTGTACAACATACACTTAACTGCCTCCTGCAAAGCTTGGAAATGCTTCATGGGTGGAGGATAAGCTATGCTTAAACCTGGTGAAAACTGCCCAGGTTGTCCTGGTGGCCCACTATTCACAACACAAACTGCTGCTTCTTGTAGTGTACTTTTTGGTTTTCCACATTGCCTTGGGAGAAACCTCCTTTTGATGCACTCTAGTGGTCCCCAGACTTTTTGGACCAATGGATCACTCTTATGAATTGCCACATAACCTCATCATTAAACTTGTCACTGGAAAGCAGGGAGGAGTCTGAAATCTGCAGACAGTTACCTGACAATGGCTAGGAACCACTGATGGAGCTGTTTGGCTTGGGCACATGTTTGACATCACCAGCCAGAATTTTAAGTGTCCTCCCCTCCCAACTCACCACCTTATTAGGCTGATAAGCAGTAAATTATGGTGGCCACTGCAGATGTTGCAGTGCGAAAAGGCCTTCAGGGACTTTGATAACATTGGTAATATTTGCATGTTCCACAAAGCTGACATTGCCCAGGAGCCTAACAGCATGTGTGTCCTGAAGGGTCCTTCGTTATCCCAGTGAACATGAACTTATTGGTGCTGATGGCCTGCAGTAAAAGTATGCTCTTGCCATAGGAACAAAATCTGAAGATTGGATCCAAGGCAGCACAAGAAAGCTACAAGGCATAATCCTTCTGTTCACATAAAGGCACTAACACCTCTAGCCACTGTACTAGAGTTGTTGTCCTGGGAAAATTCAGTGTTCACAGTGAGAATTGGCCCTGTTGGAGTCAGGACCAGAAATGAACACAGATGAAAGTCTTTAGCAGAGCAGCGTTGTCTGTATTGTGCCAGCCAGACTGAGCTGCATTAAGAATGGGTCTCTTGAGTCACCCTTGAGGGGCAGGTATGCAAGAGAAGATTTACTTGGGGCAGCACCTTAGACATTATGACCTCACCTCCACGTCTTTGTTCTCCCCTGTGTCCCCTTTGTTCTCCCCTGTGTCTCTTCTAGTCTTTTCTTAACTAAATTGATTAACTCTGCCGTAGGATAGTATCATAGAATTATAGAAAATTAGGGTTGGAAGGGACCCCAGGAGGTCATCTAGTCCAACCCCCTGCTCAAAGCAGGACCACCCCCAACTAGATCATTCCAGCCAGGGTTTTGTCTAGCAGGGCCTTAAAAACCTCAAGGATGGAGATTCCACCACCTCTCTAAGCAACTTGTTCCAGTGCTTCACCACACTCCTAGTGAGAAAGTTTTTCCTAATATCCAATCTAAACCTCCTTTACTGTAACCTGAGACCATTACTTCTTGTTCTGTCATTGATCACCACTGAGAACAGTCTAGCTCCATGCTCTTTGGAACCACCCTTCAGGTATTTAAAAGCTGCTATCAAATCCTCCCTCAGTCTTTTCTTCTCTAGACTAAATAAGTCCAGTTCCCTCAGCATTTCCTCATAAGTCATGTGCCCCAGCCCCCAAACCTTTTGCATTGCCCTCTTCTGGGTTCTCTTCACTTTGTCCATATCCTTTCTGTAGTGGGGGGCCCAAAACAGGACACGGTACTCCAGATGTGGCCTCACCAGTGTGGAATAAAGCGGAATAATTACTTCCCTTGATCGCTGGCAATGCTCCTATGCTGTTAGCCTTCTTGACAACAAGAACACACTGTTAACTCATATCCTGCTTATTCCACTGTAACCCCCAAGTCCTTTTCTTCAGAGCTGCTGCTTATCCAGTCAGTCCCAAGCTTTAGCAGTGCATAGGATTGTTCTTCCTTAAGTGCAGGACTTTGCACTTGTCTTTGTTGATGTTCATGAGATTTCTTTTGGCCCGGTCCTCCAATTTATCTAGATCACTCTGAATCCTAGCTCTGCCCTCCAGCATATCTACTACACCCTCCAGTTTGGTGTCACCCACGAACTTGATTAGGGTGCAATCCATCACGTTTTCAAGGTCATTAATGTAGATATTGTACAAACCTGGGCCCGGGGACCGACTCCTGGGGCACTCCACTTGCTACCAGCTGCCAATTGGACCCCGAGATATTGATCACTGCCCATTGAACCCAATGATCCAGCCAGCTTTCTATCCACCGTACAGTCCATTCATCCAACCTATACTTCCTTAGCTTACTTCCAAGAATGCTGTGGGAGACTGTATCAAAGGCCTTGCTAAAGTCAAGTTGTATCATGTCCACTGCTTTCCAGGCATCCACAGAGCCAGTTATGTCATCATAGAAGGCAGTCAGGTTGGTCAGCCATGACTTGCCCTTGGTGAATCCATGATGACTGTGCATGATAATTTTCTTCTCCTTCAAGTGCTTAGAAGTGGATTCCTTGAGGACTTGCTCAAATATTTTTCCAGGGACTGATGTGAGGCTGGCTGGTCTCTAGTTCCCTGAATCATCCTTCTTCCCTTTCTTAAAGATGGGCACTATTTTTGCCCTTTTCCAATTGCCCAGGACCTCTCCCAATCGCCATGAATTTTCAAAGATAATGGCCAAGGTTCTGCAATCACATCAGCCAACTCCCTCAGCACCCTCAGATGGATTGCATCTGACTGCATGGACTTGTACATGTCCAGCTTTTCTAAATAGTCCCTAACCTGTTCTTTCACCACTGAGGGTTGCTCACCTTCTCCCCAAACTGTGCTGCCTGATGCAGTAGTCTGAGAGCTGACCTTGCCTGTGAAGACCAAAGTAAAAAAGGTATTGAGTACTTCGACCTTTTCCTCATCATCTGTCACTAGGTTGCCTCCCCCATTCAGTAAGGGACCCATACTTTCTCTGACCTTCCTCATTGCTAACATACTTGTAGAAACCCTTCTTGTTACCCGCCACATTGGGGACAGTACTATCTTATAGCGGAGTAATTATGTGCACTGAAACGTGTAGACAGTGACAGAGGCTGGCTGGGGCACAAGGGTGCTAAAGTGCAGGGGCTGCCTGCCACCCAGTCCTGCATTTTAGCACCCTCATGCCCCAGCCAACCCCTCTGCTTCCCAACGCTGCCACTCAGAGTCCAGGACTGACCCCCTGGCTCCCCTCCCAGCCTGGGACTGCTCTGCTGCAGCTCAAAGTGCTGCTGTCCTGGGCGCAAATGTAGACACTGTACCCAGGAGCAGCTGACTCCAGCGCAAACTGTGCTGGAGTTCATTTTGTTGCTTTCATAGCACATGTAGATGCACCTGCTATTCCTTCTCTCTAGGGGTGGTGGGAGCTAGCCATTCTCATGGCTGCCTTTTGCTTTTTCCCCTTACTTTAGTACAACCCAAACATGCTAGGGTTAGGGAGACCCCCAGGAGCCTGTTTCCTGGATTTGGTGACTTTCAAGGAGTGCTGGGGTTAGAGTGAGTTTCTACAGACTCTAAGACTATTTGGACACTTGTCAAAAGACAAGCCTACCCCATTTGGTGTCATACCATTCTGGTGAGGCAAGGAGTCTTTTATCTGTGTGGCAGCAAAGGCACAGAGAGATTGAAGACATGAACCAAGTCACAAGACAGGTCCTGTGCACAAAAAATATGGACTTCCCATCTCCTTGTGCTTAAGCCTCAAGCTCATGTCTCCTTGGAGGTTACAGTTCTGAAATGCACAGAGAATAACTCAACCACACACTCATCCAGGGAACTCCGCACTGATCTTTCTAGGCAAGACCTGTTATTGTCAGTGCAGACTTGGAGAACAGAACAGCAGTCACGCATCATAAGTGTGTTGTAAAGAGAGTGATAGATTCACTGGGTGCTACTGCTGCTATAAGCATTTCCACCAAATAACAGGAAACTACAGTGAAATTAGCTAGCCTTCTAGCTGACTTACCAAGGTGCTTGTGCATCTGTCTCTAGACGGGTGAAGCAATTGTAAACACTGGGCAGATGAATGTTATCTAAACCCCTAGCATTTTTAATAAATGAAGATTAAAAATAAATCAGCATCGACTCCATGGGGTTTTTTTGTAATGGGCTACAGCAGCCATACCTTTAGGCTTTCCAGAATGGAGCACTGCTGAGATTCATTACCCTGGTTCATTATCCAGCTGGTGTTTGTCAAGATGGTCTCAGGCCCTTTCCATGTCTTGAAGAGGAGTTATTGTGGAAAAAACGAATGATGTTCTTAGCCTTGGAGTTGTAGATTGGAGGTGGCTGGCTGTCAAGAATTACTCAGCCAAGCCAAACCCAGGAGCAGTAGGAGGCACACAACCCTCTGGTCTAGACCAAAATGCCCCTCAGTCCTTTATTATTGATTTTGCATTATAATTTTATGCTGGCTGGTTTTGCTTTCCAAGTGCAGCATACAGGAGAGAGTCTCCTTCCACCACCCTCCTCTTTCATGCCAAGGAAATTTGGGGAAAGAGAGCTTGGGTTAGAACTTGGAATGAGAAATGCATCTACTGATTGTCCATTTCAAGGAGAGAGATTTGAACAAGTCCTCTTTTCTGGTTCAGAAATGATCCAGCCGTTAGGCTCCACTAAAGCTTGTCAGAAAGCTCCAAGTGATGGAAAGCTGTTGTCAGGCATTTACTAGGCCAATTTTGAATTTTCTATAGGTTCCAACTAATCAGCATTGAACACAAACCATGTGAGGTTTACACTTCTCCATCCACATGCTGTAGAATTTTGTTTTGTCTCACTGCAGATGCACTGGGAGAATGAGACTCAAATGTCAGGTCAGCTGAAAGCAGACAGACTATGATTGCTATGCCATTCTATAGCATAAAGTTTTCAAAAGCCAGATAATGCCCTGATGGCCTCCAGCACACCTCACTTCTGAGCCCAGCAAGCCCATGTGCAGAATTGCACTCCAAACTTTAAAGTAATTAAAATCTGCTAAAGAAAAAAAAACCTTCCCAGGGTAAATAGAGTGTCAGACTGATACAATGGTGCCTACCTTTGTCTGCCAACAGCCTGAAACAACAGCAAGTAAGGGAGACCTTAACTTTGATAGCTGATGATACCAGTTTAAACATCAATACCGTTAACTGTTTGCTGCTGATTGTTTTAGTAGAAACACCCAGTTAAAGTGTTTATCCTGCAGTCCCAAATTTCCTCCCCTCACAGTATGGGAACCAAATCCCAACTGTACCGTTCCCCATATCCAGCACTTCCCATAGCCTAACAATGTTATGGTGTAATTATGTGTTTATTTTTTTGTAATACGTTGAACATTAACTGGGCAGGCTAAAACCTGTTATATTTTAATATTAAACTAAGTAATAAAAGGGATACTGCAGTGATTGAATTACACTCATATGTAACTTCATAATAAATAATAAACTTTATAATAAATAAACTCCAGTTTTGAAATATATCTTAATCTCTACTTACCTTTTACTGGTATAGAGTGCAGGCTCTCTGCTACAGAATTTGGGTCAAGGTTGCTTGCAGAGTACCAAGGATTTAGGCTAAGCTAAGTACAGACAGTCAAAAAGCCCAAGGCTGAATTGATTCAATTTTTGCAGGTTAGTCTAAACTGTGTAGATTGAACCAGTAATCAAATGAACAGATGTTCACTTTTGATTCTGGTAATGCAGCCATATACCTGCAGTGACCCAGGTTTAAAGCCGGGGGGCACTAGAGCATGCTTCTCTGCCTGGCTGGAGCAGAGAGTTTGGGCCAAGGCTAGCCCACCCACCCTGTGAGGTGGGAGTTGTGGGGGAGGCGCAGAGCATCCTGGGATGCTGGGGGACTGAGAGTTAACTTGAATCTGGAGAGGATCTGGGACAGAAGTTCAATAAACCAATTTAACCCAAATCAGTTAAGTCTGATACTACATCCATTCAGGTTTATCTTAAACCGGTGTTGGTCATTTTGAAAGCGGCTTATGTGCTTTTGTTGCATTACAGATTTGAACCGGTTTCTGATCACGCACTGCTGTATATGTAATCTCTGTCCCTAGCTTAAGGACAGTATAATAGGTGATCAAATTACTGGTGTGATGGTGTCCCCCAGGAGATCTGATATATTTCCCTCTGATGGCTGAAACTGCTGTAGGAAATCACAGTAGCCATAACTAGACTGTAGACTTTCTCAAGGCAGCTGTGTGTGTGTGGGGCAGGATGGGGTGGGTGGGGTCCTAGTGTAATCATTATTCTCTTGACATATCACCTAGGTAACACACCAAAGAATAAGGAATTTATCCCTTATACTTTTCTATACTCAGAAACCCATTTATATTAGCAAAGACCCAGAAGTAAGTTCCTGTGTAACACGTAGACAGAGACAAACTTCTCAGCAGGCATTGAAATGAGCTCTCCACTGCATTAGAAACAATCTTGTTCCAAGGTTAAATTGGATGCTGGAATGAAGCTTCTTTGGAATGACTTCCTGCTACTTTTCTATTTAAAGCAGACAGGAGGAAAGAGACCTTAGGCCTTTTACAAGATTTCATGTGCAAAAGTCAGGGTTGTTGAGGCTTCAGACATTCAGATATAATTTTGAGGCCAGAAGAGACCAGTAATCTAACCCAGTAATTCTCAGCCAAGGTGTTGCAGTTTACAAAGTTGTTGTGAGAGTCTCTTAAGGCTGCTGTGCAATATTAGCATTGTTAAATGTGCAAACACCTATACATAATTCACAAGAGAAATCCAGCGCTTTCAGATAGGAATCCATAGTGCTGTGCCCTGTTGTGGTCTTGCTGGTTTTTTTGCAATAGAAGAATTACTCCGTTATTTTTCTGTAGTCAAAAAATGAGTAAAAGCTAAGAGTTGACAATTTCTGAGGGGTACCTTGAGCCGTAACAAGGTGTGCTGGAGTCTGAAAAGGTTGAGACCCACCAATCTAACCTCTATAACACAAGCCAGAAATTTCACTCAGGAATTCTTGCATCTAACCCACTACCTCCTGGTGATGAACATGAGCTGTAGTGTTATGATCTTGTTACAGTAAATAATCTTGCCTTAAATGAGAGACTGGATTTTGATGACCTCCTGAAGTCCCTTCCAGCCCTATTTTTCTATGTGATTCTATGAACTTTACTATCAGTACTCAAGGATTTTTGTGCATTTTAAGAATTGTTTTGTGACAGCATTTCGTGAATGGATGATGCAAACTATAGGCTTAAAGTGTTTACATTTGTGATGAGCAGGGATCCAGGTTTTCCATCTTCCATGGGAAAATGGAAAAAAAACCCAGATTTTCCCTTTTAACTAAGAAAAATGTGGATTTTCATTTTAACAGAGAAACGTGTATTTTCCACTTTTGCAAAGAGCTCTTTGCAGGCTGGCAGAGTTTCAGCCTGCAAGGGGCTGAGGGAGTGGGAGCAGGGTGGTCAGGTAGGGGGCACCATGTGCACATGTATGCTCACACATGCACGTGGCTGCTAGGCAGCCTGGAGAGCAGCTCCCACAGGTAAATTGGGGCAGGGAGAGGGGGGATTGAGGCCCCCATAGGGAGGGACAGAGGAAGGGAGGGAGGGAGTTGGAAAGGGCTGGGGTTGGGGCTGCTGCCCAGTCCAAGTGGTGCACTGGGCTTGAGGCCCGGGGCCAGAATGTGTGGCTGCAGGGCACTGGCGGGGAGTGGGTTGGACACACTAGTGTTCCCTAATGAACTCTGTGCTGTTGTGTGCTTTTCTGTACATTTTTAATAAGCTCCTTGTGTGATGATTTAAGGAATCTCTTCATACCCAGCTTATGAATTCTGGTTTGATATTGGGAGTGTGACAAGGTGTCCTTCCAGGGATGGCTATGAAGCCCCTGGAGTCCCTTTAGCCCTTACTGTGTAGGCAGTCACCCACCACACCTTACTTTCTTACTTTTGTATGAGGGTAGCTGCCCCAGAGCTTCCTAAATTGCTCTCTCAGAGGACCACCAAGTGCCCATGGTCACTGCCTTATGGCTAACTGCATGGCTTCATTCCTCCCCTACACCATGCCCCATGCCTCTCAGAGGGCATCCTCACTGATGTTCTCTCCCACTTAGCCCCTCCGGTGAGGCTCCCGGACCCTCACTGCTCCCACACTCTCAGCCCAACAATCTGGGCTGTGGACCCCTCCCTGGGTCTCTAGGAATCTCTTCCTCCCCTTTGTTCCTCCCCAAACTTCCAGACTGCTTTAGGTGTTACCCTCCATGTTGACCTTCTAAAGCTGCAGCCATCCTACTAAGGTGGTATTTTTTCAGCAGGCTCCAGGCTGTTACTGCTGGCCCATCTCAGGGCCTGGGCTTATATCCTCCATAAGACAAGTTTTCCTCCATAATCAACGCTGGCCACACTTGCAGGCTGCCTCAGCTCTAGCCTGCCTGATTCTCAAAGTGGCAGGAGCACCAAACCTTCTGCCACAGGGCGCCCTCTACATATTATATCTGACTGTAAACTCTGTTTTTATGTATGTAGCTTGTCTGCTGTTTTCCTTTTACCTCCATTTTGGACTTACACATGGCTAAAAATAGAATGGCCCTAAACCTTGAGAATCTTCTATTCAAATTGGAGAACCGTTGGGCAGAAAGGTAGTTGCTGCCCAGAACAAACAAAGGTTTCACGACAAAACTCCATGAAGGACATAACCAAGCAGTAGATTACTTGGTGAGTGACTTTGATCATCAGGGAGCTACCTGGCAAAAGGGAGACAGAAGATATAAAAGCAAGAGTGCCTCACCAACCATTTGAGGCAGAGTGACAGAGAGAGAGAAGACAAAATGGGCCAGACAAGCAGGACAAATCCATTTGCATGTATTAGAAGTGACTTCCTATTTTGGAGGAGAAACTGTCTGCAACAAATAAAGCGAAAAAGAATCCTGGGTTCCTCAAAAGACGCTGACCCAAATCTGAAAGAACACCCCAGAATGCTGAGAAAGCAGAGGTGTTTTTGAGGGGCAGGGTTTCTGTGTAAAGTAAAATGTGATTTTTGGGGACAATTCTTTTGCAAAGCCTGTGTTAGTTTCAGCTATCCTGTGTTGCTGAAAGGACAGTGGTAATGCAGAGGATTTCCAAGGTGGATTTCAGTCCCTAAGCAGCTGGGTATCTTGGGAGCACTGGTCCTGGGGAGCCTAGGTGGCTAGGCCTGAGTAAAAGGTAGCAGATAGACCGTCAGCACCTAGGAAGTATGTCATGTAGGCTGGCACTGAAGATAGTGGCTGTAGCCTGTGGGACACTTGGAAGCTTAAAAAACACTGGTCCAGTATATGGAATGCAAGAAAAACAGACTGCTGCATGCACAGCTGAGGGAGTCTGACTGATGCCTGGATGATGCACCCAGATAAGAACAGGTGCACCACCTTGTAAAGCGCTCTCAGGTTTTAGAGATCACACATACAGAATCACTATTTCCATTCATGAGTAAGTTGAAAAGTTGCCTTTCATTGGCTAGCTTTTCAGTTATTTTCTACCTTTTATCTGAAGCCTCTGAGATGTTAGCATTAAGGGTGTCCCTGAATGCCAGTGATGGGTTATTACATAAAGACAGAAACTAAGTGATTTCAGAAAAAAATGCTATTGTGCAGGAACCAGAAACTAAGCTGTGTTAGAGTCATTCAGGCCCTTTAAAAATCCACTCAGTAAATTGCTGCTCTTAGTTATTTATTGTTATGCTGTATGTAGTGTAATAAACAGGTACATCAGTGCACCTGTTTTTCTCCTATTGCCTCTTCACTCTTTCTGCTCTCCATACAGCCTTCAATATTCTCAACTTGTCAATAGTGCTGTAGAATAAAAAGGTCAAAGGTCTACCTGAGCCTAGCAACCCATTAGCTCAGTGTGTTCAAGGTGCATTGGTTTCTGCAGCCAGTGGCACACAAGGGAGCAATCTGGCTACCTTTGAATCCCCAGCTTCAACAAACACCATCTGGGTAGGGTGATCATAATTATTTTAGGGAAATGCAGGGGGGGTGGGGAGGGAGGGCTACCAGGGAGTGCACCCATGCACGTGGACACATACGCACATGTGCTGAGGCATTGTGTGGCACCAGGCAAGATACACACATGCATGCATGTGCATATGCACCCTGGGCCAGTGTGTCGCAGTGAGCAAGACCAGAGCAGCTGTTAGGACATAATGGGGAGCATGGTGCCTTTGTCACCAGAGCTGGGGCCAGAGCCAGGCTACCAGCCAGCTTAGGGGCACTGTGATGGCTCTGTCTGACCAGCACTGACTCATGGCTTGCGCCACATCCTTCAGCTGCATCGTAGTCATGCACGCCAGGGCAGGGCAGGCGCAGCCAGCCTTGGCCTCGCACCCCCTCCCCGGCTAGGGCATGGCTGGGCTTTCTGCTTGGAGGCTGCAGTATGGCACTCCAGCCCACAACCTGCAGTCCTGGCTCCAATGACAAAGTTACCGTGCTCCAAAGCACATCCAAACAGCTGCTCTGGCCCTCCCCACTGCCACACACACAGACGCACATACATACACAGAGCTTTGACCTGTGGCTCCCAGGTTCCTGCCAATCCGGGATGTTTGCTTAAATTTTCTCCAACAGCAGGGATGCTGAGACAGCTTATAAAATCCGGGACTGTCCCAGCCAATCCAAGACATATCGTCACCTTTCATTTGGATCTTCTGGGGATAGTATTTGATGCAAACATAGAGCACGGTTTAAGTTCGCACTGCAGGGGCCACCAGTGAGGCATTTTAATTGTTTCTCCACAGCACCCTTGCAAGGTAGAATATCAGCCTGTTTGTTCAAAGGCAGGTATGGAATTTACTCAAATAAATTTGGGGGCATTATGAGCTGTGTAATCACTGTGCAGGCAATAGCACCAGCAGGATGATATACTCACAAATTCCTTATACCGCCTAATATATGCTTAATAACAGTGAAAGCAACCATTTACTTTATTCTTTTACTTAACCATTTACTGCATTCTTTAAAAAAAATAGAACCCTCATCATCATAACTGAGCTGAGTTTCTGGCTTTCATATAGGATTCATCTGAATTTTACTCGTTTTCTGACTTCTCATTAATACAAACATTTCAGGGAGCATCAGCTAAAAGTAGCAAATAACTGCAGAAAGCTAGACAATAAAATTTAACTTTTTTCATAGATTCATAGATGTTAGGGTCGGAAGGGACCTCAATAGATCATCGAGTCCGACCCCCTGCATAGGCAGGAA
>NW_005842125.1:142341-154756 GCF_000455745.1 Alligator sinensis
TGCTGCTGCCTCTCTACAATCCCAGTGAGAGCGTTGTCCTGCCCCTCGCTTAGGAACACTGAGGCAAAGAACTCGTTGAGGAGTTCAGCCTTGTCCCCCCTGTACATTACCAATTGCTTCTGCCCATTTAGTAGAGGTCCTATTCCTCCCTAGGCCTTCCTTTTACTCCCTATATATCTAAAGAACAATTTCTTGTTGTCCTTTACTTGGGATGCCATCCTCAGCTCCATGGTAGCTTTGGCCCATCTAACTGCCTCCCTACAAGCATGAGCAGAGGAGGTATATTCATCTTTGGTGATCTCTCCCTGTTTCCACTTTTTATGTGCTCCCCTTTTGGCCCGCAGGCTGCCCTGGATTTCTCTGGTCAGCCAAGGAAGCCTCCTGACCCCTTTCCCTCTTTTTCCTCGCATCGGGATCGTCTCCCTCTGTGCCCGAAGGATCATTTCCTTAAGGCACAGCCACCCTTCTTGGGCTCCCATCACTTCAAAACTCCTACTCTGCAGTGCATCCTCGACTAATTGCCTGAGTTCATTGAAATCAGCTTTCCTAAAGTCTAGCACTTTCACCCTACTAGTTACCTTTATTACACTCTTCAGACTCTTCAAGCTTTATCTCTGAAAGTAGTGTGTGCTCTGCATTGGGGTGAGGTGTGCAAAGGATTTTATACCAAGTTGTTAAGTGTAGTTTTCTGCCATCAAATATATCCAGGGGTTTTCAACTAGGAGGGAATTAGCAGAAAGGATATTCTGCTGGCTACCACCATACTTAATATCATTCTGTCTATATTCGGATATGTGTATTGATTTGGTAATCATAAAGGCAAAGGACCTTTTCTAGTCATAGTGACTGCATTGGAGTGTGTGTAAGTGCCTCAGACATCTTACTCATTACTGTACTTCAATTACAAGAGACAGGAATTTTGTATTGCCAGGGAAACATATACAGCACCATCTGATACAGATTACCACTGGCCGTGTCTTTGGCATCTTTATTAAGTAGGTTTTTTGGGTGGCTGATTTTGCATGGTGATCATGAGACACAGTGTGATGGAACAGCAGCTCTCATATATGGCTCAATTTTTTAAAAATTGAAACACCAACTGTCATCTGATCAGACTGCGCTGTCACAGTGTTGTAGTGATATAGGAGGTTGTGTATGCCTTGTGAAGTGGTGGTCCAGTGTAAACATTGTAACTGTCCATAAGAATTAAAATCACTGAAGCGCTGGGGGAGATCCTTGATAACCTTTGTGAAAGAGTAGATATGGAACAATCAGATTTAAATTTCTGATTGAACAGCCTAGGCTGATACTTAAGGCATTAATTGAAAGTTTATTAGATTTTGTGCTTAACCTTGCTAATCTTTCTGCTTTGAGTTTGTCAGAAATGGCTCTGGACAAGGGAAATTACCAAATCCTTTAACTGCTTCTGTTGCTTTCTTTGAAAAGTAGTATCTTATGGCTAGCTCTTGTGTCTTGGAGGCAGGTTGCATGATGCTGTGAGAATGCTAATATGCAGCCTAATTGCTATTAATATTCTTATTTAAAGTCATCATGATATAATGTATATATCATGATATAATTTATATCAAATTACTACCACCACGTGTTACATGCCTGGAGATTAGCCTTTCTACCTAATAATCTACCAGTCAGATATATTAAACACCATGGCTGTTGAAACTTTTCTCTCACTTAAAAGAGGTTTCCTAAAATCAGGGAAATTAGAAAGTTACTTCTGAGAGAGAAACATTTCAGTGTCTTCAAAGACAAATTATAAAATCTAAACACCACAGTCCCAGTCATCCTGCAGTGTGCATACCCCTCACCCTGCTCAGGGGAGGGTGCAGCTTACATAGGTTCAGAAAACGGGAGCAAATTGCACCAGTACAGTGATGTTATTTCCATGGCCCCAACTTCATATGAGTCTGGGGAGGCAACAGCTATGAACTGCTTATGAGCACGTGCTGCATCTTTATGGGATGGCACTGTTAATCTAGACTTGTTCTTTCCTTTTCTTTGTCAGTGGGTGTGTCTACGCATACTGTTAGTGCTCTGTAAGCTCACTGTGCAGTAAAATACTGCTCAGTAAGCTTTCCCCAGGAGTACGTCTACATGTGTTTAAATTTGCCAGCAGCTCCCCAGGAGCATGTCTAAATTTGCACCCAGCAGGAGTAGTTCAGTGCAGAACTACTGAATCGGGGTGCAGGACTGGGAAACAGGTGCTTAGAGGAGGGGACAGTTTCCCAGCCCCATGCCCCAATCTGCTGATCAAGGTGCAGGGCTGGGAGGCAGCTGCCCAGGGAGGGGACAGTTCCCATACCCCCTGCTGCCTGAGCTGACTGGAAGCAATTTGCTTCTGGTCAGCTGTCTGCATGTACACTACTGCATAGTAATGCACAGTTAATCTAGTACATGTAAGTAGAAAACTGTGTATTAGCCTAATTTATTACTTAGTCGCTGCTGTGCATAGTTACCTGGTAACACCTTACATTGCAGTAGATTAGTCTACTGCACAGTAAAGCATCTCATGTAGATATACCCAGTGTGGATCATTTTCAGGTTCTAAATGGTTTATCTTTTTTCCAGCCTCCCTCCTCCCCTTTCCCTTGGTCCGCTTGTATCACTTCTGTTTTTTCCAATTCATACGGTTCAAGTGGCCATCTTCTGGATTCTGTCTCTAGGGTAGGGGGTCAGCAACATTTTTGCCAAAAACACCCTGACATCAACCCATGACTCAACTTGGTGTGCTAAAGCAGATGGTGAGCGAGCCACAAGGGGCCTGATCCTCGGTGCAGGTGGTGGGGTGGCTGCAAACAGCTGCATTGAAGTCGGCAGAGACTCAGCCCGGCTTGTTGCTGGTGGCAGCTGCACACGTGCCTTTAGGTGAGCAGCTGTGGAGGGGCCAGGGTTGCGCTGCCCCAGGCCCTGTCCCTGCTGTGCGCCCCAAGGCACATGTGTAGCCACTGCTGCCACAGCTGGGCCAGGGCTCTGGATACCATTGTAGGTGTTTGCCTGCCATGGAGCCTGGGCTGCTCACAGCAGGGCTTGTAGACTCCTGGCTGCCTGCTGTGAGCAGCTGGGGCTCCATGGTTGCCAGCAGCTGTCCAGAGCCCAGCCCAGCTATGTCATGCCAAGCAAAATGGCCTCATGTGCCATGCTCTGCCATGTATGCTGGTGTTTGCTTACCCAGTGTTCCAGGGTGTTTTCTGTAGCTTTTTGCTTCAGTTTTATTTCAAACACCTTTCACCTATTTACTTTTTTCTGTTTCGTGTCCTTTTTCTTTTGAGTAGACTGTGGCTGGGGCTGCAGTTACAACTGGGTGGTATTGAATGAGAAGGCAGCAGTCAGTAAGGAGTTAGAGAGTTATTTTTCTTAGCTTTGTTTTTCAGTATTAAGTACTGGACTGGGACTCCAGAGACCTGGGTACATTTCCCAGCTCTGTCAGTCTTCCTTTGTGTTCGCAGATAAGTCACTTAACCCCCTGTGCCTCAGGGTCACATCCATGTAGTGGGGATAACAATTCTTTCTTTCATCCTTTATCTTTCTCCCGGAAATCACTCTGCTGGAGTTTAGGAGTATGCACAGATCTGGGCATGTTTCTACTATACAACCTATAACATGTGCTGGAATACAGTAAACTCTGGCTAATTTCACAGTTTGGAAGGCAAATAATGGTAAATTGTCATTAGTGACCAATTATAGGGAAACGTTAATGGGGAGTAAGCACTGGTGGGAAGCCAGAACAAAAGCAAATTAAACCATAATGGTAAATCATAGAAAGTAGGGCTGGAAGGGACCACATGAGGTCACCTAGCCCAGCCCTCTGCTCAAGGCAGGATCATTCCTGACTAAATCATTCCAGCAAAGTGTCTGTCCAACGTGCTCTTGAAAATTTCCAGGGGTGGAGATTCCACAGCTTCTCTGGGTAGCCTGTTCCCATGCTTAACTACCCTCATAGTCAGAAAGCTCTTCCTTATCCCTTACTTAAATTTCCTCTGCTGAAGTTTGAGGCCATTGATCCCTTACAGCCACAGAGAAAACTCTCTCTCCATAATTGCCCTTCAGGTATTTGAAGCCTGTTATGAAACCCCCCCTGCAGTCTTCTCTTCCCCAGGCTAAACAGTCCTAATTCTTTTGGTCTTCCCTCGTAAGTCATGTTTCCCAGGACACTAATAATTTTTGTCACTCTCCACCAGACTCTTTCCAATTTGTCTACATTTTTCTTGAAGAGTGGGGCCTAGAACTCTACACACTGCTCCAGGAGAGGCTTCAGTAGGGATGAACAGAGTGGAAGAATCACTTCCCTTGATTTGCAAGAGAGAAACTCTTGTTAATACCTGCTGGCTTTTTTGCCACAAGAGCACTGTTGACTCCTATAGTGAAGCTAACCAGATTTTACTGTAGTGGAAGGTAGGGTAGATTTGCACCATAAGCCTCAGCTCACAAAAGCTTGTGTAAAATATATAGAGAGAGAGAGAAAGTGAGAGATTGTTTAGATATAGTACACACACACACACAGCTAACTATGACTCTTTACCTTAGTTGCCAAGAGAACCCAACCAAAATTCACTAGACAAAATAGGCAGCTTTGGAAACACCCAGAATAAAGAATTAATATAAGAAGTCCAGTAATACAGCACAGCATTTAAGTGTTGTGCCCCATTGAAACTGGTAAAGGGTACTGCATAAAGAAATATATGATTCTGTATGACTAACAGGCAGGAATAAAAAGAAAAATGCAACTCACCCTGGAAAAATACAATAGGGAAAAGAAGTCAAAAGAGATACTGATTTATGGAAGAGGCATTTGCAGAGTAGCAAGGAAGGAATTTTGGCTCAAAAATAGGATAGCCAAGCATCTCCTAACTCCTGGGACTCCACAGTAGCAGGGTGACCCATATACGCCCACACTTCTAGCAGATACAGTCAAATGCAATTAAAGAGCTTGCTTCTCTCAGACCTGACTGAGATGAGTGAGGGTTTCCAGTGCCAAACCCACTGCATCTGTGTCAATGTAATTCCTTGCTCATACTTTTTGCTACATTAATAATAGATAATATGATTAATATTAAACATCCTGGGCTTTTTCTTACAAAGCCTTAGGTATATAGAAAGCAACAAAGGAAGTGTGTTAAGAGCAACATTTTGAATGTAACATTTTAAACTTGCTGTTTTTGTTTTATTTATTTTTAATTCTTTATTTTTCCCTTCCCTTCTTTTCACTGTGCATCTTGGTGGGCCTTTCTTATCAAGTTTCATATTTTCTTCCCTGGTGTACTTCTCTATGCATTGATTAAAGCAATGGTATTTGTCTATTATGGGGGAGGTGCAAAGCATCCTGGGATGCTGAGAGACTGAGAGTTAACTTGAATCTGGAGACAATCTCGGAAAGTAGTTCAAGAAACCGATTTGACCTAAATCAGTTAAGTCTGATACTAGATCCATCCAGATTTCTCTTAAATTGGCTTGGGCCATTTTGAAAGTAGTTTATGTGCACTGAACTTCTATTGTGTTACTGATTTGAACCGGTTTCTTATCAGTTATACTGGTTTGTGTGTGATTTCTGTCCTTAGCCTGGGGCTTTCCTTCCTAAGTCTCCAGGTACCAGAGAAGTCTGCCTGAGAACTCTTCATCCTTCCCAGCCATGGCTAGAGTGCCTTCTGTAGCCTGAAGGCAAACCTCTTACTCTAGCACGCTCCTCTCCTGCTAAGCCAGACCAATCATCAGGCCTGAGCACAGGCCTTTCTTATTAGTTCCTTCAGCCCTGCTAGCTGTTTGGAGGTTGTAGGTACCTTGTCTTTTCTCCCTTTTGCAGTTTACCCCTTGGGGCTTCTCTGTAGAGGCATTTTTGTCTGCGCTTACAGCTGTATTTCTTTCTTAAGCCCTCATCCTTCAACCATAAAACCCTGCTCTTAAAGGGCCCTTTTCAGTTCTGTTCACCCCACAGCCTTCTCCTAGTAACAGGGCAAGGGTTCCCTGATACATTGCCCCTTGCATCCATATCCCTGAGCTCTGCTCTCCCAGCAGCCCTACATTCTTGCTCCTAGGGACATAGGTGCTATACTGAGTCAGACAAACGGTCCATCTAGCCAAGCATTCTGTCTCCCTCTAAACATTTTATTCTTTCTCCCCTCCTTTTCCCAACTCTGGGCTCCTTGCAGGCCTCCTGGCTCCAGTGCTCCCCTCTAAGTCCCTCCCCTCCTTAGACATGTTCCCATTTGTCCTGTCTTTTCCGTTGTCTAGGCTTAGTTCCTCTGTCACACAGACTTTTCTGGGGATTTTCCCCACCTCTCAAGAGTGCCTCATCTGTCCTTTCCCTAGCCCCCCTTGCTACTCCCCCCAGCTATCCCCTTTCTTTGTGCCCCTCTAAGGACCCAAGCAATCTCAGCTGCCCCTGTGAAATGTTCTGTCCCAGCCCTGTGCTCCTCCCATCTTGTGTTTAGCTCCATCCAGCGCCCTGTATCTTAGCCCCTCAGATCACCATTCCTCACTTCTCCCCATCTGCAAAGCGTGGGTTCCCTCCCCTAGCTCTAGCTTGTCTTTTTTTCCTTTTCTGCTCCCTTGACCCTCTCCTTCTTCCCCACAATGTCTGTCTCATTCAGGGCACAAGCCCAGAAAGATGTTGGTTAATTGGACAAATACAGAGAACAGCTGGAAGGATTAATTTATGAGGGAATATTTAAAATATTAAACATGCATCTCTTGGCTAAACAGACTTGGAGTGGGAGCACAGTTACTCTCCTGGAGGGTGTGAAGGTATAGATGGCAAAAGAGAAGGAACATTTGGGGTGCCCTGAGCAGGTAGAAGTAAGAGAGTGTAAGGAAAAAAAGCAGTGGAAAATTAGGAAAATATCCTTGCAGTGAATGAAGTCTGGCTGGTCAATAGACTCTAGGGAAGTGGAAACCCCATCACTAAAGTAATTTAAAACCAGACTGTCCAAAGCCCTAGGGACAAGTTCTGTACTGGCAAGAAGGGGAAGGAAGGGAGGTGTAGGCAAAATGATGTAATAAGTTTCTCCATCTCTGATTTCTGTGATTCAATAATCATCCATCTTTGGAGGGCTAATTGTATTACTCAGCAATTCCAGGTAAATAAGAAGAACATTGGGCTCACTGGGGAACTGACACACTGAAACCAGGCATGAATTTGTGGCAGCATTATTACATTAGCTGAACATTTGTGTTTATATTGATACATGCTCTGCCATTGTTTGGTTGCTAACAAGTGGTTGTTGTAGTCCTAGGTAGTGTTATATGCACCAATTAAAAGCTAAGTATGGGCAGTATGATTAGATCTTTTTGGCTTAGTGTAATACATGAGAAGCAGGAATTACAAAAAAGAATGTATGAAGATTAAAAAATAATGTTACAGATACAACCTAACTGCAGGTACACATGGAAGATCTGTAACCCAGCCTTCATAGTGCAAAAGTAACAAAAAAGCAAAAATGCCACATACGTTCCTTTTTTTTTTTCAGAAGCCCTTCCCTTCGTTTTGGAAGTGATTGCATTATCTCAAACTGCTTGTAAGTCTTGTTAGCCAAGTAATATAGTTAATACTAAATGTCTGTTCCTGCATGGGCCCCAAGGGAATGTGGAAAATAACCAACAGCGCTCTTTCTGCTTCCCGCCAGCTTTCCTAAGAAGAC
Source organism: Alligator sinensis (assembly GCF_000455745.1). Classification (NCBI taxonomy): domain Eukaryota; kingdom Metazoa; phylum Chordata; order Crocodylia; family Alligatoridae; genus Alligator; species Alligator sinensis. The sequence goes on from NW_005842125.1 coordinate 149,991, forward strand.
TTCTTTTAGATTAATCTCAGCTTTTTCTTTGGTGAGGGAGAGAGAAACATGAAAATTAATCATACTCTAAAGAAAATTAGGTCTATTAGGCCAGTTACATTTTCTGTTATGTTTATGGCTTCACCAGAGATTCAACTCATCACTACAATGCAGAATTAATCAGAGCTGTGGACCAGACATACTCATAGTTTCAGCATGTGTGCATGCACCAGAAGAATTTGCAATTGTAAGAACCCAGGGAACAGAGATAAGATGTTAATTTACTGCTTTAATATTTATAAATTTAGAAGTTTGCACCAAACAAAACTCCAAGAAATGTGGCTGACTGGTTAATTGGGCATTCTGCATTTCCCTGCTGCATTTTCTCCAGAGCCCTCCTGTTCCTTTGTAGAGAGCTTTGCTCTCAAATCCTTCAGATCCCCTTGGCTTTGTATATAGGAGTGCTGAAGGCCCAGGGACAGTTAGGCAGAGGTGAGGTATTTCTGCAGAGATCTCAAGTCATATGCCTTCCAGATCCTTGGAACCTTGGCCCTACCACAGTCAGAAACTCATCCTCCTACACCTGATGCTGCTTCCCACCCGTGCACACTGAACCAGTTTCTTGGTGTGGGAAGGGCTCTGAAGAGAAACCAAGAAGCCATAGACTGCATTGGCTTTCCTACACATCATCTGCAGGATTAGTGAAGCACTGATGTCCAAACCATCCCTCTTGGGGTCGGCCCATGGACCTTTCTTCTCAGTGACAAAACCTGAAGGCCTCAGAAGACTCTGCAAGGTCCTGGAATGCTGTGGCAGCAGTTGCAATATGGTGGCAGGTTGCAATCAGCTGGGACAGATGTGCTCACTGAATTCTTCCCCCTTTAGTCATCAGAGACAAGTATTCACTCACCTTCACTAGATTTTCATCCTTCACTAGGGAGGTTGGGGCTGGTCTATATTATAGTTGCTCCTAGCAGCTGGTATTGGGGGCTCCTTGATGCTAGGCACAATGCAGACATACAGCAAGAGGCAGTTCCTCCCCTGCAAACAGAAATAGAGGGTAGGAGAAGGAAGGGGGAGGATTACCCTCACTTTGAGAAATGAGGGAACTGGGGCAGAAAGAGGCTATAATTTTCCTCAGTGCCTCAAGGAAAATCTTAGCAGAACCTGGGGTAGTCCCCAGATCCCTGAGTCCCAGCACAGGGCCTTAAACCACAAAGCCATTTTTCCAGTTGACAGCCAGACCAAACATCCCTCACTTGGGGGCAATAAGCCTGATGCAAGCAACCTAACCCCCTAAGTTTTATCTCTTGTTATATGTTGATCTTGTTGGGACTGATGCAGCGTTTTTTGTGGGGGGGTGCAAGATGGGTGATTTGGGGATTTGTTTGCAAATTCAGGGAAGGAGTGTAGAGGTTAGAAGGGCTGGGTTAGGCTTGAACCTTTCTTCTATTGCTTCTGTTTCTGAGAGAACCATTTGGCAACCACAGTATGAAGGAGAGAGGAGAGGGTGTTTGGTGGCAATGCTTTGAGGCCTGCTTACTGCCTTTTGCTGACAAGACCATTATAAACTCTTGGAAGGGACCAGTAAAACTCTTCGCCAAATCTATCCTGCCATCCAACCCCCCACAAACTGCTATTTTAGATGCTCTCCTAAAAACAGTGGCTTCCAAACTGAAACCCTCTGAAGAAGACCCCTTTCCATCACATATAGATAAGGTGACCACATGTCCTGGTTTGGCCCAAACAGTCCCAGATTTCACAGGCTGGTCCCAGCCAGTTGAGGAAAATTAAAACGAGAGTCCCAAGCATGGGATGCAGTCTGGCAGGGAGGCAGAGCAGCATGGTGTGTCAGAGAGCTCCACCTCCCTGCCAGACCGCTCCCACAACCGTGCCCACTGGCTTCTGCCACTGCCTGCAGCAGTGCTGCTGACTTGGGAGGGTGGGGGTAGAGGGGCAGATTCCCTTATGACTACATATAGATAGACTAATGATGAACCTTGTGGTAGATGTTTGCCATGGCTTGTGCATCTTGGAACAAGTCAGGGCTCTTGTCTGTATGGTGCCATGTAAATGTTAAGCACTTATGAGCAGGGTCCTTCCATTAAAAAGGTAGAAAATAAAATAGAAAAAATAGGGGGGACAAATCCTAAGACTCTTATTCTGACCCTGTCCAGGGGGGCTATAACATCCTTCTTGACAAAGACAAGCAGTTGTTGGCCTAGTGCTAGGAGTCCCCGAACAGAGTCTAAGTGGAGGCCAGGCTCAAACGCAGTCCCTATGCCTCATGGTAAAATGGGTAAAGGAGTAGTAGGAGAGGCACAGCTCATGAAGGGGAGTGATGTAGGATAGGGGTACTCCTGTTACCTGCAAGTACAGGAGCTATGACATCTCTTGAGATGGTGAAGCTCTGCATCCCCATCACTGCAAATATGTGCTGACATGGCACAACCTTGCCCCCTGTCCATAGCTGGGGAGCTCGTTCGCTACACCAGAGCACTGGAGTGTAGCCAAAAGTGAGCCCGGTGCGTAGTTTGCCAGGGGTGCTCTCTCCCTCTACCCAGCAAGAGCAGGCTGGGGTCAGTGAGGTGGCTGCATTCACTCTTTTAACTTCCCTTGTTTAATGAAAAGGTTCTGGCTAAATTTCTTTGCTCAGTGTTTATTATTATTTCCCTTGATTTTAAAGGGGAGTTGGAAGCAATTTGATAAATGGATGGAAAAGCTGGCGAGTGGTGCTTGAGCTTCTGTAAGTTTCTCTCTATCCCTGTCTGTGGCTGAAAGGCTCGCTATTTTTAACTTTCTAGAACTCTTGGTGAACTGCAGGAGCCATTCCCGTGCTTCCTACTGGAACAACACTCCCAAGCGGCTGGGTTTCCTCGCTGCAAAGTGGGCAGGAAACATTAGAATGCTAATCCTTCCTTCCAGACTGCTACCATACCAATGTGCAGGCATTTAAAGGATGGACTGAGGCTGCTGTTTGGTTATATGTTTTGCAATGTTGGACGGTACCATACTCAGCAAGGAGGCCTGCTGATTTCAGTGAGGCTGCCTGCTGAGTAAGGAGGCAGTGCAGTTTGAGCACTGGACTGGGAATCAGAAAATCTGTATTCTATTCCCAGCTCTGTCACTGATTTATTAGAAGCATCTTTCTTTTTCCCCACCCTGCCCTTTTTCTGACTATTTGGATTGCCAGCTCTTGGTCTGGCTGACAAATAATTTATATTGTAACACTTCAGAACTGTAGTCACAGACCAAAACCCCATTGTGCTAGGCACTGTACAAATGAAAAATGAAAAGATAGTCTTTGTCCCAAGGAGTTCAGCACCTGCCTGATTTTTATCTCAGTTCGGCCTCCTAAGTGTTCCTATAATGCAAATAAGGAACACTCGCTATGAGTGAAGATGCTTGAATTGGGTTCTTAAAAAAGGAATGAACCTGTCAAAGGATGGAGATTTGTATATCAAGATATTTCATACCAGTATCCTTAGTAAAGTGTAGGGGACAGAATAATGTTTCACTTTTTTATTTATAGATTTGATCTAAGAATGTTTCTAGGCCAAGCCATAATTTCTCAGTCATGGACAGCTACATCTAAATATAGGGGGCCAGTTTCTGTTCTCACATAGGCCAGGGCAAACCCAGAGTGACTTCAGTATAGTTTCTCTGGAGTTATACCAACTTGACTAAGGACAGCAACCAGTGTCCTTTTATGTACTTTACTTTTGATTAAGTGAGCTGCAGTTGAATCCTTGGCAATTTGCATGAGGACAGACTGTGTGGGTGCAGACCCAGGACTCACTGACTCCTATGTCATATTTAAAATCAACTTGGGGACTTGGAAGAGAGGAAATAAGCCCACTGCCGCCAGCCCTTTTTCCATGCAGAGAACAGGTTAAAATCTGAATCCTGCACCTGGGGTCATGGAGGCTCCAGCCCTGTTGCTGTTTAGTCTTTGTCTTTCATGACAACTAAGATTTTAAACATTTAAAATTTTAAGAAGTACAGGATCAAGAAAGGGAGGGGCAGGGACTTAGGTTGCCTCTGCATGAGTGCAGGGGCTGCACCGACATGCTGTAATTACAGCACTTTGAAGCAGAGTCAGTCGAGTCTGCTGGAGTGTGGTAATTACTGCACTCCAGCAGCCTCCCATGTCCTGTGTATCAGTGTGGCCACGCTTCAAAATGGTGGCAGGGGTGCTTTAACTAAAGCTCATTGAACAAGCTTTAGTTCAAGTGCCCCATGACCATTCTGAAGCAGAGCCGTTCTAATTAAAGCGCTACACCCCACTCCCAGAGAACGTGTAAAAGTTTCCTTAGCTTCTACTGCTTCCCAGCATCATATAGGTCAGAACAACCAACACCAGCAGGCTCTCTCCCTTCCCTTCTTTCTCAGAATCCTCCAGTATCCCCTGGGGAGTCCCTTTTTGACTCTCAGCAATGCCACCATGAAACAGAAGTGGAAAAAAAGTCTCCTTAGTTCCCTGCAATAGAGCATTCCTTCCAGGATAATTGTCTGGAGAACATATCAGAAATACAAAGCTGGGTGGCTAGCCTGGGATTCTGAATTCACTGCTGAAGCATCTCACCAGGTTTAGATACTACTTTCCCATAGGAAACCTTAAAAAGATTTGACCTCTTGGACTGCAACCCGCGCTGTCTGCTTGCCCTCTGCAGCTTGCAAATAATTACATTTCCAAACCATTTTTGATTTGCTGATCTCTTCTGACATAAATGCATAAATTATGAAGCGTGAGGTTAAAGAGGACTCAAGCTGGCAAGGAAGTGGCT
>NW_005842125.1:154783-165352 GCF_000455745.1 Alligator sinensis
CCCCCCCGGGGTAGGAGAGAGGTGATGAGTGAAATTCTGGCCCATCTTCAGTCAATGAAAAGGTTCTTCCTTGGGAGTTAGATTGTGCCTTCCTGTGTCGAAAATAAAGCCAGTTGAATTATTTATTACAGATACTTTATTCTACAAATTTAGACCTTTTCTCTGCCTGCAGCAAAGATTCCGATTTTTTTCAAAATGTATTCTATAATTTGAATAATTTTACATGAATATTTGAGCTCTTCTCTGGACTGTGTAGGTTCTTCCTAGTACATATTCAGATCAAATCATCCCTAACCTATTCCTTCAGTAAGCTAAATACATTTTTATAATTCTGAAGCCTGTCTATGTAAGGCAGGTTTTACAGCCCTCAGGTCAATCTGTGGAGCTCTTTACAAAACCTCTAACAATCTTATTAAAGTATAGACACCAGACTTAGATACTGTATTTCAGTAATGCTTTCCTTAATGCTTTATGCAAAGGTAATGTCCTTTCCTTGCTCCTTGCCATGTTTATGCTTAGTCCACTTAGCCCAAAGCATCATACACAGAGTTAGTATAGAGTGGTCTTCACTATGGCACCCGAGTCTCTCTCTTTTAGAGGTTACAATCCTCCATCCTGAAAATTTGGCCCTGTTCTCTGTTCCTAGATGAGTGACCTTGTATTTGATCGGATTAAAAGGCATGTAGTATATATATTCTCCTAAAACTATAGGAGTTTACATGCCTTATATTTTTAATCATATTTAAAGTAACTGCAGGCACTCTCATTTTAATTCTTTTTTTAATCCTACTGATCTCTTGGCCTCACTGATATTTTGTCAGTTAGTTCCACTGTTCAGTGGTACACTGTATAAAATAAATTATTTTCTTTTATGGCTTTTAATTCCACTGAATATCCCCTTAGTCACCCTCTGTATGAGGTGAAGATAAATAGAATTACCCAATATGCCTTCTTGTACACACCTTTTCTCTATACAAAGCAATTCCATTCTTTCTGATCTCTCTCCACATGGAAAACTTTCTGCCCTTTCCATCATTTTTGCCACCCATTGCTGAACATCTGCAATTCAGAAGGATCTCGACAGATTGGAAAGTTGGGCTAGAACTGACAGGATGAAGTTCAGCACAGATGAAGTTCAACACAGCAAGGTGCTACACCTCGGGAGAAATAACCAAAAACACAAATACAAAATCAGAAACACCTAAATGGATGGCAGCTCTCTGGAAAAGGACTTGGGAGGCTTGGTAGACTACAGACAATACAAGGCAGCACTGTGATGCAGCTGTACAAAAAGCAAAAGCAGTTTTGGGCTGCACTAGAAGTATTAAGTGCAAGACACAGGAGGTGATAGTGCCTTTCTACTAGGCACTGGGTTAGGCCTCATCTGGAGTACTGTGTGCAGTTCTCCAAATTGTAAAAAGGACTTGGAGAAGTTAGAAAGAGTCCAGAAGCAGGCTACAAAGATAATGAGGGGCTTGGAAAGCAAGTCATATAAAGTGAGGCTGAAGAAGGTAGGCAAGTTCAGCTTGTGGAAAAGGCACTTAAGAGGGGACATGATGGCAGTCTTCGAATACTTGAAGGGCTGCCATAAAGAAGAGGGAAAGCACCTTCTCTCTCTTATTGCAGAAAGGAGGATGCCAACCAATGATCTGAAGTTGCAGCAAAATACATTCAGATTGGACATCCAGAAAAACTTCTTCACTGTGAGAATAGTGAGGCAGTGGGATAAGTGTAACAGACTGCCTAGGGAAGTTGTGGACTCTTCATCACTGGAGGTGTTCAAGAAGAGTTTGGACAGCCACTGGTCGGGGATGGTCTAGACCAGCGGTTCCCAAACTGCGGGTCACAACCCCAAATGGGGTTGCAGCATCAGTGGATGAGTTCACGATAAATGTGCCCCCTGAGATTTCTGCACCCACAGCAGGCTGCAGAGCTGCAGCCAAGCTGGATCAGCTCTGAGTGGGAGTCCCTTCTGTGGCCCAGCAGCTTTTTAAGACAATTCAGGGTTTTTTTCAGCAGAAAAAAATGGGGTGACCTCTCCTCTCAGCAGCAGCAAACTCCAGCAGCTGCTCCTGTGCTGCCGCCCACTGCTACTTAACAATAACTACATTTCTCAGAATGCTAGATTTTTGCATCACTCATTCACACATCCTCCTATGCCACTGCCACTGCTCTCCTGCCCAGGCTGAAGCCAGATGGTTACAGAGAAAGAAGGAGCAGGGGACAGGAGGGTGAGGTACCCCCTTCTCCATTCTAGTGCCCCCTCCCACCACCTTTAGGCAGTGCCCAGGGCTTATGCCTCTCACCTGTCCATCCCAATGATACTGCATATTCAGTATTAGTTTTTTTAATATCTTTTGATGAGGGACTGTTAGGCCCTGGAAGTTTGAGGTAGATGGTAGATAGTATTGCACAACCCCATTTGCTCTTCATAAATGCTCCCTCTCAAATTGCAGCATGAGAAACCTCAGACTGATGGCAGTGCCATCTCTCAGAAGTTGAGTCCACTGCTCCCTAAAGCCACCATGCTTGAAAATCATTTTTTAGGACTGGGGGTGGAGCATGAACTAAAACTGAATTTTTTTAATCTTTCCCTTGTTCTTCCAGTAAGCTAATGAAGTTGTACTGTTCCAAGGCTCCAAGCCTAGCAGGAGAGTGCACAAGGCAGGCTACACTTCTTTCAGTCATCTGTTCCACTAAACAAATGCTATCACTGACATATGGAGAAAATCTTAGCCCTGAGGGTGTTTCTTCGGCCAAATTCTTTAAACAAACAAACAAACGTCAGTGTCTACATGTGTACAATCCCATTCCAGTAACCTAAGAGGAAACAAAATGGCTACATCCTCAGCTCATCTAATTTGGGGGAGCTTGACTGAAATCTGTGGAACTCCATTGAGGCAGGAGCCAGGAATCTGGCTTCAGTAATTTATTGGTTTAATGCTTCTTGCCCTTCCAGATGGCCCATTAAATGATACTGCCACCACGTATCCAAACAGCATCCAACCATGGAGAATGATGAGGGTATTTGGGAAGCCGTAAAGAAGATAAATCAACAGAAGCCAGTTCATTATGCACTCGGAGTAGAGCACACTTGCTGGTTGCATTTGTCCTGTAGTAAGATGGATGGAAGCTCCCCAACACTCCTAATTATGGACACTCCTAGGATTGCCTGCAATGTGACTAGACGTGATGTGCTACTATGCAGGCAGTCCCGAAAGCCTGGTGAAGATTTGGAATAAATAGTCATGGAATAAAGAAAGAAACTGTGTGAATGGCTTCCCAACCCCAGGTAACTGTGAGACAGAGCAGCCCACAAACCAGTCAGCACAAAGTATGCAGATCAGACCAAAGCATTTGCCTGTCTTGCTCCACCCTGCCTAGAAACTCCCACTTCTCTTGGTGCCATTCACAGATTGAGTCCAACACCCTTCTCTGTAGGCTGGCAGTCCCCAGAAGCTAACATGTCCAATGAAATTTAGATTTAGCAAGCTGCAGAGGAAAGCATCCTGGAAAGGCAAGCATACAGATTCACACTGCAGATGCTTGTCAGAGACCATGCCAAGATGCTGGTGACCAGCTGTTAATCATCGGGCGCTGATCTTGCATCCCAACACACCCCTTTCACCATGTGCACTGGTCTGGTCAACCTGGTGCCTGTGAACATGGGCTAAATTAGACATGATATGAGGAGGGCTCTAGAAAACTAGAAAAAAGATATCATAAAACAAACTTTGATGTGAAATTCTGGAAGCCTAAAATAATATATTCATATTCAGAAATGAATTCAGAATTCCAAAAGAAGAACAAGCATCAGCATTCAATGTCACTACAAACCAGGAATCCTGAGCTTTGGCCATCTCTTCCTGAAGGCACAACGTAGATGGTTCATACTCAGGGAAAGCCTTATAAGCCATTTACCCCAGAGGCTGATAGGCAAGCAGAATCCTAAACAAGTCAAGCTTGTCTCCCCTTGGCATTGCCATTGTACATGTAGAAGGAGGACCAGTACCGTGGTCTGTAGCTAAGCAAGAAGCTAAGAACTGCCAGCATATAGCTTTGTTTACTACAGCAGTTATTCAGAGTGGGTGATGCCATTGATTGTCATTCCTAAATACATGAAGATGAACCAAAAAGCTTTCTATAGATCAAAACCTGCCTGGGTTCTAACTGGGTGTGCAGTTTGCACCAGTACTGCCCCCAGGAGCTTGCATGGCTTGCATGTCTTAGGTCACTGGTTTTCAAACTTTTTTCATTTGTGGACCCCTACAAAAATTTGAATGGAGGTGTGGAGCCCTTTGGAAAATTTGAATGAAGGAGCAGATCCCTTTGAATTGTCAGTATGGGTATTCACATACATTTGATTGATCATAGCCACCTTTTCCAGACCCCTTAAACATAGTCCAAGGACCCCCAGGGGTCTGTGGACCACAAATTGAAAACCACTGTCTTAGGTAGTAGTGAGATTTATGGCAAGTAGGACCCAAACACAAAGCGCAGGTCTTGGCAGGTGACAGAAAGTGCAAGTTACTTTTTATCTAGTTGGTTAAACACCTGATGGGCTCAATTCTGAATTCTACAGGCAGAAGTTCCACTCAGGTCTCAAGGGCTTGGGAATTTTGCCCCAAAAGGAAAGAATAAGAATTTTAAATAAAATTCAGACCCTCCACCAGTGTAAATCTGGGTTGCTTTACTGAGATCCATGGAGATATACCAGTTTATACCAGCTCAGGGCATGGAGCTTTATATCTTCTTACTGAGCTGAGATCTAAACAGTTTAAGAGTTAAAAGAGTTTTAAAATTATTTTTTATTACAGTATCTATATATGGTTCAATTTGTGCTAATGAATAGTAAACCATTACAATTTCATACATGTATGTAGTATGAAGACTTGAATACAGAACTCTGTAAACACTTTGGCTGTTGATTCTGGGGTGCACCAAAGCCCAGGATGTCCATCATGTTGTTTGTTTTATTCACCCTCTACACAAGCTACCATAAACAAATCTATAAAACTGCATTACAGCTGTTTTAAAATGCCCATTGGGAGTTCAGGCCTGACCATATAAGGGAAAACAGCTTTTCCCTTGACCTATATTTGACTTCTCTTTTAAAATCCACAGGGTACCATCCTGCTGCTAGCTGCTGAGTTGCTAACACTGACATTAAAAATCAGAACAGAAGATTCTCTTACAGATTATGAGATAGAATGATGTGAATTGCACAGAGCAGAAGGACAAATGAAGGATTAGAAAAGATATTCTTCCATGATTCTGAATTTGCTTTGAGTGAGTGAGTGAGTGAGTGAGTGAAAGTAGGTTTAAGGTAAACTTTTGGTGTGATTAGTTTAAATATTTTTAAGTGGATTAATTTTCTATCAGGAAGATAACTGCTAATTACATTGGTAGGAAGCAATCACGTTTATACACTTTTATTCTCAGATCCTGGGAAACTTAATTTAGGAGGCACTGACAGGTTACAGATACCTAGGTGTGGCAGTAGACATGCTGTTGTTTCTATCCACAGCCTCAGTTTAAGTTTCGGAAAAGCTACTGCCCTTTAAAATAACTTAGGCTTATTTATTAGCTCAAAACTTTCCCAGGGAAAATGACAAATAAAGCCTGTGGTATTTTTCCAGGGCTTATTTTGAGATAAAAGCTATCTGGTATAAAGGGCCCTTCTGGCAGCTCTACAACAGACTATAAATCAGCACTGAGAAGTAGTGAAAGCTGTCTGATGTATGTTCAGTGCACTGAAGACTTCTTCGCTATATATTAATAATAGTTGGTAGCTTAAATGGTGCAGAGACGCAAAGGTTTTGTCCTCCAAGATGCTTTGGAAAATACAAGCAATAGGCAAGGATGATTAGGAGACTCCTGTGCATTACACCTTCACAGACTCATTCTCTAGCTGTTGAATAATCAGATCCTTACATAAGAATTCCATGCTAGCAGTGTTGCTTCTGTTCACACATGAGGGTGCTTCCATCTTACGGAGAGAATAGGTCAGTATTATTGTTCCTGTTTTACAGGTAGAAAAATTGAGTTATGCAGAGATGGTGTGGCTTTCCTGAGATCAAACTGTGTGTGTGCATAGCAGCAGAAGACAGAACCCTGGTTCTGCTGAGCCCAATCCTCTGCGCTAGCCACAAGCCCTTTCTTCCACTGCAGCATTTCCTTTCTTCCATTTCCTTCCCTGGGATGCAATCTCTCCCATTTCCATTTCTTCATGATTCTCTCTATGTTTCATGTCACTTCACCTTCTCAAAGTGTGCAGGTCTCTCCTTCCTCACTTCCCGCTCACTCTCCTCTGTCCCAGAACTCTCCACTTGCCCCTCCTTGTCTGCCTCACACCACCGCTGGAATTGCTGAAGGACAGGAGCACCCTTGACCATGCTCTTCGCTTGTAAACAGCACATCAGCTGAGACAAGAGATAATAGTGAATTCAGAGACTGATAGGAAGGGTTATTGGGCCCTAGGCTTGCCAGCCTCCACCATTCAAACATTAGGGGTTATGCCCCATATTCATAAGGTTTAGAAATCAAGACAAACATAACAATTTACATTGAGTTTGTTTGTTCTCAGCCTATCTGAGCCTTTACATTATGCCCTGGTCAAGTTTTCAAGTTTTCTCTAAGGACCCAGACAGCTACTCTTCTTTGGACCCTGGCGAATGTTACATTTATGGTGTTACTGACATGTTAATTGTGCTGTAAATTGCAACATCATACATGTGGCATATTATTGCAGAATAAAGTGGCAAACAAACCAGAAAGATGTTCCAAAGATGTAGAACATCTTTGTGGCTTGTTTGTATAACACTAATTTGAACTGTGGAATGTATCATTGTCTTTAAGTGTCCCTACATGGAGTGCCTATGAGTACTCCATGTGCAGAGCTATTTAAAGCCAAGCTGTGGAGCCTGATGCTGGATCTGAAGCAGTGCACCTGGGGACTTGGACTCCCTGATGCCAGCTGCACACAGCCTAGCACTGGGCTGGGGTGCATGCAGCTGGGCACTGGAGAGCCCCCCACTTCTCATATACATGTTTCCACTGGGACCTGGGGCTCTTCCCCTACCCAGTGCCCAGAGGCAGATACCACACCTGGGACCCAGGCCTGCTTTCCACCAGATCAGCAGAGGCAGCCCTAGGTTCCAGTTCCAAAGAAATTCAGAGGTTGCAAGCCTTTCTTTAAATTGCAGACTGGCAACCTGAGGCCTAGGTACAACTGTGGGATGTTCCCTGGAAAGGAGAGGTTGCAGCACAGCTCCTGTTTGTGGGTATTCCTTTGACAGAGCCAGCACTTCCCCTCTGGCAGTGCGTAGTTCCATCCCTGATGGTGATTTGTTATTTGTTAACCAGTTTGGTTGTGTTGCTTGAGTCACAGGGGAGAGGCCTACCTCTTATGCCATGTTCTCCTGTCCAGGGTGAAAGACAGAGAAGCAGAGCCTGGGGGAGCTAGACAGAAAGAAAGAACTGCAGGAGTTAAATGCTTGGAATAGCAGAGGAAAAATAAGGGGGAAATATCAAATAATGCATCTTGTTTCCAGCCCATTCTCCTGTCTTCTCCTTCTTTCCCTCAACTTTTTTCTTCCTCACCCTTCAGCACCCTGCTCCCACCAAGTCCAAATTCTCATGCTTCTGCTGCTCCATTCCCAGCCTGCTAAGATGGCCTTGTCTGGGAGGTAACTTTCTGCTTCACTGGCTGAGGAGATGTGCTTCTGAGTCAGCCACAGCATAGGTGTGGGTGGGCCTGTAGCCCAGCCGGGAGACATTAGGAATCAGTGTTGTGCTTCCTGTTCCACTCAAGGGCAAGCGGGGTGGGTGAGTACAGTTCCCACAGCTGGCCTAAGCAGGTTGAGGAGGGAAAGAGCATTGACTCCTGGCAGCTGTGCTGGGGCAGCCTCTGAGTCACATCACTACAAGCTGCAGAGCTGTTGCAGAAATGGAGTGTGGCTGAGCAGTTGGCATGCTGGTAGGTTTGGAGGTTGCTGAACAGCTGTTGGGAAACATTCTTCCTGCACTAGTGAACAGCATATGCTTAAACTTACAATTCGCATTCTGATATCCACTATCTTGCCTGATCAAACCAGTCTGCAGGAGCTAATCATTAAGAATAATGAAGTCAAATGAATGTTTGCATGAACTTGCTTTTTAGCTAGAGAAACCATCTGTGATAACAGGACCAAGCTCTCTTGTGGCATAAATTGATGTAGGCTCCGTGGAGCTGCTCAGCTGAGGACCTGAGCCTGTTGATTTTCATGGAGCTCTGCTGAGTTGCAGCAGTAGAGAAGGGAGTCCCTTGCCCCTGATACATCTGGGAATGCAGCAGGAAAGAGAAGACAGTGGACAGGATGTTGCAATCCCATTGCTCTTATTAGTGACTGGAGGCTTTGTAAGATATTTAAAGTACAACCCCACCCCCATCCCCCAAATCCTAAGCTAAAAGTGGCAATGACAATTAATAAGGTTGGTTGATTGTTTATGCCATTTGACATGAGTTAAACCTCAGGCAAAGACATCAACAAAATGCTTGGTCAAAAGCTCTGCTTTGGTGCATATGCTATGCTGAAAACCTCCCCTTGTGCCACTTAAATGGAAGGTTACATCTCTTTGTAAGAGCAATTCCATTTCATCCTTAGGGTTATGAACTGGCAGCTGTCCAAAACATGTGGCTGTCTAAACAGCTGTGATCTGATGCCATGTGCTATGTTCCACTGAAAATAAGATTCACGTTAACCTAGCAGTGAGGGGAGAAGCTTTTTCTCAATCTTCTTTTATTTAGCCTATGCTGTAGCTTAGCAGATAAAGCAGTGTGTTCTTCATAACGCACTGAATGCAAAGATTAGCAAGCAGAGCCCAGTGCCAGAGCACCTGGTTAAAGATGAAGGATGCTTGGAATGCAGACCAGCTTCATTACTATGCTAGTCACGAGGGCTTTAGTTATCAGTGCTGTAGAACTACATTTCCTCTGGGGCAGGCTGGCTGCAGCCCAGAGGCAGGTATGAAAAGAGAATCCCATTAAAAGGAGGTCAGCAGTGTGGCTTCCAGTCTGCTGAGGAGGAGCACACTTCATCAGAAGTGTTGTCTCAGCATTCCTTACATGGAAAGATCAATTGTCTCTGCATACTAATAGGGCTGACGTGGCTCTGGTGCCTTTGCTAGTCATTCTCAAACTGACTGATGGGAACCAGGAGAAACTCCAGGTGTAGTAATTGAGCATAGGGTAAAAATGCTGTCTCACCTTTTGGCCAGAAGCCCAAACTACTGTGAACCAGGGCACCGTAATTATGCAACTCAAGGGCATATGTCATACTTCCTTCTATTTTCTTTTCTACATTGCATCACTTTTATTGGCAGACAAGCAGGGATGCTGGATATGAGAGCGTTAAAGCCGTTAGCAAGAATGAGTTAAAATAATCTAAACAACCCATTCATTCTTTCTTCTCATACCATGCCTCATTGATTATTCAGTCTTATAGGATGACCCCAACCCCACTAGCAGCACCCTACAAACAAGAGACAGACCCTATCTTATAGAGCTCACGATCAAAGTAGACAAGGCAATGGATGGCAGTCACTTGTGCCTTAACCACAATAATACATATGGTATCTGAGAGGAAGGGTGCACATAACTGTTATGTGACCGTCTCATACACAGCTCTGTCAAATGACCTGTTTGACCTTGGACAAATAACTTGGGCCTAGATCCTCAAAGGCACTTAGGGTCCTAACTCCTATTGATTAGTTTCATATCAATGGCAGTTGCTCCAGCATACTTTTGGAGATCTGGGCTCCAGCCTCCCTGTACTTTGGTTCTGTCTCTCTAGCATGGGGATAGTAAACTTGGACAGTGAACTTCCCTATCTCCCAGGGCTGTGAGGATAAATATGTTAAGGAAGGGAAGGGCAGAGATGCTGTGGCAACATGACTCATGCAGACAAGTACTCGAGGCAGATGTCGGATGGATAAACTCTCTGTACGTCACATGTTCCTTCCTCCATTTGGTGTGAAACCCCTCTCAGTTTGTGTTTTATCTGTAGATTTATCACTTGCTACTTACATCAGATTTTATATTTGTTTTCATTGTGAAATTTGTTGTGATCTCGTTCTGTAATGCCCTGGTAAAGATTTGATTGCCTAATATTAATTAAGGAGAATGTCAAACAGCAGTACACAAAAGGGTCCCTGATCTTTGTCCCATCTGAGTCCATTCAAAAGTTCCTGGTGTCTTGATCAGAGCAAGGAACCGTGCGCCATTTTGTGTTGTGAGGACAACATTTTTGAGATAGACATATAAGTCTGTTTCTTTGTGCCTGACTGTCACTTTATTTTCAGAGGTCTTGAGTACCTGCAGCTGACACTGATATAATACCATTTTAAAATGCTGACATTTAAATATAAACGCCTGTTTTTGAGTACCTGAGTTTTGCAAGGGTTGCTGCACCAAAGTGACTGAGGAGAGGGAAGAGCAAGTGGGTCTAGGAGCTCATTGTTGGATTATACATAAAGGCCACTGGCAAGACATCCAAAAGGAAATGACAGAGAAGCAGCCAAGGGGCGTGA
>NW_005842125.1:165383-179635 GCF_000455745.1 Alligator sinensis
GTGTGAGCTGCTAGGTGAGAGGCAGTTATTGAAAAAGTGAGCATGTGAGGCAGGAAATGAGGAGGCAGACCTGTGGGATCTCCAGCCAGGGTGGAAGAGTGAGGGACCCCACCTTCACAGGCACTAGGGCCCAGCAAAGTATAGGCATAAAACACATGCTTGAGAACTTCACTATACTTAGCCCTGTTTTTGGTACAAACAACAAGGCTTTCCTTCCAACAGTGAGGTTCACTGCAGGGCTTGCGCCTTCCCAACAGGTTACCCATGCCGGCCTTTGGAATTTCTACCTGAGGACCAGAGAATATCAGTGCTCTGCTCTTTCCTTCCTTTCATGCTTAAAAACTGGTATCATGTCTGGTCTCTGAGGTAGGACTTCAAGGTAATTTAGAGGCTATATTTTGACTTCTGCCTAAAGGAGAAGATGACCCAGAGGTGTAGGCATTGGTTTGTGGTTTGGGAGATGCAGTTTCTTATCCACTACTCTGCCACAGACTTCCTGTGTGGCTTTAGGCATGTCTGTACCTTGTTTTCCCATGTGTAACCTGGAGATATTAGTACTGTCCTGCCTTAGGCTGCTGGAGGGTATATACCAGAGGTACGCAACATTTTTTGGCCGGAGTGCCGAAAAAACCATAATGTCTACCTTGGAAGGTGCCGGAGTGCCGGCATGCCAGAAAAACAAAATGAGGGCAGGGAAGGGGGGGTACATGGCAGGACACACTGCATATTAGTATATTTAATAATCATAAATGTTGCTTTTGTTGTGTATTCCTTTTTTGTTGAGCATGTTCCAATGAGAGAGAAAAAAGAGACAAATAAGAGAAAGAGGAGAGAGAGAGAGAAAGAGAGAGAGAAAAAAAAAAAGGAGAGCAGAGAGAGAACCACACACACACACACACACACACAGAGAACAGACACATGCACACACACATCCAGAACCAGACATGTGTGCACACACAGAACCAGACAGAGGCAGACAAACACACACAACCAGATGCACGGGTGCATGGAGCCGGGCTCCTAGGCCACTGAACAAAGTCCAACCCAACAATGCCCTGGTCCCACCAGAGCCCCTGTGCTTCCCTGGGGACCCAGCCCCCGGGCTGCAATGCAGCTGGGCAAGGCCCCATCCCAGAGCCTGCCCATCATCCCAACCACCCACCCACCACACACAGCTAAGCCTGCAAAAGCTGCAGTACTCCTGGCAAGGGGCAGCACCTGCATCATCCTGGTGAGGTGCTGGGTGAGGGCTGGGCTCGGAACAGGTAGGAGTCAGGTGGGCTCAGCTGCAAGCCCTGCTGCAAACAGCCCAGGCTCCGTGGTTGGCAGCAGCTACCAGAGCCTGGGCTGGCTGCAGCCAGGAGGCTGCAATCAGCTGCTCCAGGCTCCAGCATCAGCTCCGTACCGGCAGGTGCACGCATTCCTTTGAGTGGATGATGGGGATAGGGCCTGAGACAGTATAGCCCTCCCACTATCTGCTCTGAGGTGCACGTGTAGTCACCGCCAGCATGGAGCTGATGCCAGGGCTGTGGAGTCCAGTGCAGCTGTTTGCAGCCTGCCCGCTGCCTGCTGCAGATGACCCAGACTGGCTACAAACAGCTGCGTCGAGCTTCAAAGCCCAGTCATCAGCTCTGTACCAGCAGCGGGGAAGAGGCCGGGGTTGCACTGCCTCAGGCCCCTCCCATACCATCTACTCTGAGAGAGCACCCGCCGGTATGGAGCTGATGCCGGACCCCAGAGCAGATGTTTGCAGCCTCCTGGCTGCAACTGGCCCAGGCTCTGGGTAGCTGCTGCCAACTACAGAGCCCGGTTTGCTTACAGCAGGACTTGCAGCTTCCCAGCCGCCTGCTGGAAGCAGTCCAGGCTTCGTGGCTGGCAGCAGCTGCCTAGAGCCCATGCTCTAGGTGGTGTGCCGAGCAAAATGGCCTCGTGTGCCTTGCTCAGCACACGTGCCGAGGGTTGCTGACCCCTGGTATATACATTCAAGACTGCAGGGGGGTCAGATCTGCCAGCAATGATAGGATGGTTATGCCAGGCTGATTTGGGTCACTTACAGCAGGAGCTCTGACCATGTCAGACCCTCTCCCTGGTCCCAGACTGGTACAGTCCATTATGACTGGGAAGTGAGGTCCTGGGGTTGTCACATTTTGAAATGAATTGGCAGAACTGTACGAATGCAAGCTCCTTCATGCATTGAATTTGCACTAGTCATCTCTAGTAGCCTTACTCTTCCATTGGTGTGAAACCCATTTTTTAATCCACAGTTAATATGGAAAAAAAGGAATGCTCTGGTTGCTGGCGGAAGATGAGGGTGTTGCCTACGGTCAGACGTGATTGTGCAAGACCTGGGTTTCCCTGTCCTTTACTGAATGGGTTGGAGGTAACCCTGTTTGTTAAGGACATGCCTTTGTTCCTGAGACTAAGAAGTTTGTGACTGCCTAAATAGCTTTCCTCCCCTGCCTCTGTTGTACCTGTGACTGCCCCTGCTTCCAGTGAAGGGCAGTCTAACCAGTCATTAGCAGGGATCCTGGTTTTCTCTGATTTAAAAAAAAATCCCCAATTTTCGGTCAAAAAAAAGTAATTGCAAATCCACATTTTTCTGTGATTTAAATGAAACACCAATATATGTATAGTTTCATTTTAATCATGAAAAATGTGGATTTGGGGTTACTTTTTTTAACTGAAAATTGGGGATTTTTTTTTTTAAATCAGAGAAAACTAAGATCCCGGGTCATCAGCTTGTGGAAGCCTGTTTCTGTCATCCAGGATCCAGCCTGTCTGTAAGTGGGATTTCCCACCTGTTTTCCCCAGTTTGTGGACAGGGAATGTCATCCCTAGGCAATTGTCCTGATGCCCCTTCCTGCTCTCCCCCAACAATGAGGGTGCACTGTATGGGCTGCATTTTTCCTTCCTGCCTACACTGCCTGGCCTTAGACTCAAGAGACACCCTGATATACTGTAACCACTTTGGTTTAACCATTGTCCTGTGAAGGGCGTCCTACATGCACAGCCAGTATTATGGCTGTCTGCACTGTGTATTGTCTAAGAAGGTTTTGATTGGGCTCATTCTCTTGCTTGCTATCTCCACTTTGCACCTAACAGATGGGAAGTCAAATCAGCTGTAGATGATACAGTAGAATTCTTTTTCAACATATGAATTATTAAGTCACACCATTTACCTCATATCACTTTCCCAGCTTATTTTTCAGCTGCTTCTTGCACTATGGGTAGAGTGTGCCCCTTGCCAGTTTGTAAGGGGTGGGGTATCCAGTGAAGGAGGCATTTTCCTACAGAGCCAAAGGAGTATGTGTCGATCTCACCCTATAGCCTTGTGCCAGAGACATCTCCATTAACCCTGTTATAAATAGGCACCAAGTCTTCCCTTGGGCAGCAAAGCATCAGGATGTGATGCTTCTCACGTTGCCCCCATGCATATCATTGACTGTAGGAAGTGGCATGCATATTGGGCTGCTAAGCTTGGGAGGATTTTTGACCTTGACCTTAACAGTTCATTGCCATTTGTAGGAAACTGTACATTGGGGAATGAAATGCATACATGTCCCACAGGAGATGGTTTTCCAAAGGACAGGCAATGGCATCCCTACTGGATGTTAACACTTTATTACAGGTAGAAATGCAGCATGGTATGTGCATGCTCAAATATAATGACTAAGAGGAGATGCATGTCCCTTCCCTTTGACAGTCTTGGCCTGGTTGAACTAGTCAAGCTTGCAGCTATGCTTGTGCAATATTTGCATACAGGTTTCCCTTGCTTTATGCTGTACATACGTTCCTGGAAAATGGCACATAATTCAAATTTGCATAAAAGGGTCCTACTTTACAATGTAACAAATAGGGATATGTTCCAAGACCTCGACTGTACTGACCACCAGACCCATTTTTGATACTTTTACAAGACAATTTTGGTACTCACCAAGAGCAGACAGTACACACAAGCACAGAGTGGTGGTGAATGTTACCATAATAGGGATGGCAACTATAGAAACACATGTTGCAGGCAACGAGTGAGGAGGGCAGATCCACACAGGAGACTATATTTTGGTGCGTGTCACTCCCGGAATGCATCGCCCAAAGCAGCTGACTATGGGCTTCCACCACACCAGTCACATAAAAGTGAATTTACCTCGCATATAACAAATTTTTGGCATAAAAATTGTCATAGCATAAGAGCAAATTTGCACATACAGAGCCTGCATAAAGCAAGGGAAACCTGTACTTTCATGGTAACTCCACAGGGATTTTTACATATATGAAAGTGCACCCACAATTTTTAGTTTTTGGAATTTTTGCCCCCAAGTAATTAACATAGAACCATTCTCCCATCATTACTTCCTTCTGCCATTAGATTGATCAAGGCAGAAAGAAGTAAGGTCAAAGACCAAGGCAGAAGGGCCAAATTGTGTCTAGAGCCACGTTGGCATAAATCTGGAAGAGCACCACTGCTCTGAATTCAGGTTGCCAGAACAAAGAGCACAGGTCAGCCCAGAAATAGGCATCATGCCTCAAAAACGTGTGTGTGTGTGTGTGTGTGTGTGTGTGTGTGTGTGTTTAATTTCACAGTGGGTTGATGTATTTGGTTCTAACTTGGCTCTATTCTGTTTTGCCATAAAACATCAATTGTTACTTTTAGGATTTGCTTTCTTTAATCAAAGTGACATAAAAGCAATCTTTGGTCTTTGGAATGCTGCAACCCAGACTTGAAACTGGCTGTTTTGCTGAAGGCCAAGTATGTTGTTGTAGTTGGATATCTTGTGGCTTTGCAGTCTACAGGCCCAGGAGATTAGCTGGCAAAAGGTACTGCTGGAGTGTTGCAGAGGAGAGAGACGAGAAACATGGTGGGTTCTGATCCCTGGAACAAAGTTTCACAAGTAAGAAACCTGTGTGAAATTTTTGTAGTTACAGACCTGCCATGAACAGAGCCAGTAGTAACTCCCTGGATCTTCAACAAGGATGATTATTTTCAAGTACGGAGTCCCATCAAAATCTCTGACTTGTTGCTTCTCCGGGGAAACATTTACTTAGGAGCCAATCTTGCAGGGTGGTGAGTATCCTCAGCCATAGCTGAAAGCTGTGAGAGTGGTGTGTGCTCAGCCCAATGCAGGAGGTATTCTGCACCCGGCAGGATAGAATCCTGCAAAAGATGAGTTGTCAAGGCTGAACACAGGAGTAGTGAATTGGAAAGCCCCCAGTCTGGCATCTGCAAACTGAATTCCTTGAGCACTCAAAAATCTGTGCCTGACATTTCCCCCATCAACATCCAAAGTATGAAAACAGGTTAAAAGTGAAGAGATTTGAAATAACTGCTTTTGAGATCATAGAATCATAGAAGTAGGGTTGGAAGGGGCCTTGTAGATCTTCAAGTCCAACCCCTTGCCTGGGCAGGAGGAAAACTGGGCTCAAGTGACCCTAGCCAGGTAGGCATCGAGCCGCTTCTTAAAGATCCCCAGAGTAGGAGCCAGCACCACTTCCCTCGGAAGTTGGTTCCAGATCCTAGCCGCCCTAACTGTGAAGTAGTTCTTACGGATGTCTAATCTAAACCTACTCTCCAACAACTTGTGGCCGTTATTCCTTGTTATCCCAGGGGGCGCTAGGGGAAACAAGGTCTCCCCCAAACCTTTCTGGTCCCCCCTAGTGAGTTTATAGACGGTCACCAGGTCCCCCCTCAGCCTTCTCTTGTGAAGGCTGAACAGGTTCAGGTCCCGTAACCTCTCGTTGTAGGGTCTGCCCTGCTGTCCCCGGATCATGAGGGTGGCCCTCCTCTGGACCCTCTCAATGTTGTCCACATCCCTCTTGAAGTGGGGTGCCCAGAACTGGACACAGTACTCCAGCTGTGGCCTGACCAGTGTTGCGTAGAGGGGGAGGATCACCTCCTTGGCCCTACTTGAGATGCACCTGTGGATGCACGATAAGGTCCGGTTAGCCCTGCCCACTGTAACTTCGCATTGTCGGCCCGTGTTCATCTTGGAGTCAGTGATGACTCCAAGATCCCTTTCTGCCTCCGTGCTCTCAAGAAGGGAGTATCCCATCTTATACGTGTGCTGCCGGTTACTACTGCCCAAGTGCAGCACCCTGCACTTGTCAGTATTGAAACGCATCCTGTTTTTGTTAGCCCACCATTGCAACCTATCCAGGTCTTTCTGCAGTCTTTCCCTCCCTACTAGCGTGCCCACCTCACCCCAAATTTTGGTATCATCAGCAAATTTGAACAGGTTGCTTTTCACCCCATTGTCCAAATCGCTGATAAAGAAATTGAACAGTGCGGGCCCAAGGACCGAGCCCTGGGGAACTCCGCTGCCCACTTCCCCCCAGGTCGAATATGACCCGTCCACCACCACCCTCTGAGTACGACCCTTCAGCCAATGATAAGATGATAAGAGGAACCTGGTAACTTGATGAGTAAAGCCATAGTGACTGTAGAGAGAGAAATAGAAATGGCAAGTGGCAGCAGTTGCTAACATTGCAAAAGAGACAACCGTCTGTTGCAGACACTTTCCATGCTCAGTGCTTGGCTTCCAAGTGCATTACTATGCAATGGATGCTAGACACCTGATAGGTTGTGGAAAGCCCCATTGAAAGGCATAAGCTTCACTGTAAACCAGCCCTATTTTAAAATGCTGAGCTTCAGTTTGCTGGAAAATCCCCTTGATTTTTGTGGGTTTGGGGTTCCTTGTTTAGATTTATTTGCCAGCACATTTAGAGGTCATTTATCCTTTTGGTCTTGCAGGACCTTTTACATGTCAGCCATTCATTTTCAGTCTGGATAGAAATTAAAGGTTGGGAACCATTGTGTGCATTCACTCCTCTTTCACAGTTCTTGCTCCCTGTATATCCCCCATAAAAACTCTCAGTTTGTTCTTTCTGGCTCTTGCCCTGAACATTTTTAGTTACATCTCAGGGCAGCCCCAGTGGTTTGCATCACAGTTGATTGCTGTGGGATTTTTATATGGTCCATTCCTTTTGCCTTCTTTACAAAAGAAGCTTTTCAAAATAAAAACTGTGACTCCCAGTCTGTCTGGTAACCACATTAGAAATGAAATATGTATTCCCTGGTAAAATACTAAAATGAATCTCTCCCATGCAAACACAAACCAGGTCCTTTCCTTGAAGCACCCAGTGAGGGAGACAGGGAGGTGATATTTACAATCTTGGGCAAATCTATTTAGGAACTGCCTGGAAATCTCTGATTCTATTTGAGGAGAAACTTTTCTTCACAGAGCAGGAAAACTTATCAAAACTTAAAAAAAAAATTTAAGCAGGTATTTAAAAGTTTCATTGTAATGTCATAGTACTAATTGTTTTCTATGCTTTTCAGTGTACATTGAATCTTACCAACAGAAAAATTGGTTAATTAGCCTCACTCTAAAATTGTGCTGGGTTCAAGTGTCTGGAATGTTTCTGTGCGGGCCGGGTGTGAGCCGGGCCCTTTTTTGTGCTCTGCGTGGGCTGTGGCCAGCAGCCCGGGCACATGGGGTCGGAGAGAACGGGCGACACGCTAGAATTAGGCACGGACTCGTAATGGTAGATTTAAAGATTGTTTACTTACACCGAAGATGTTGCGGTGCAGGCTGGAAAACTTGCTTGAGTTGCAGTTACAAACAAAACAACACGAACAATCACGTGGAGTTTGCTAGGCT
Source organism: Alligator sinensis (assembly GCF_000455745.1). Lineage (NCBI taxonomy): Eukaryota > Metazoa > Chordata > Crocodylia > Alligatoridae > Alligator > Alligator sinensis. Next base: position 173,039 of record NW_005842125.1, read on the forward strand.
CCACGGAAAGAGAGCTCCGGATGCCCTGGACAAGCGTGCCACCAAAATAGAAACCTCGTAGACACGTCTTAAAAAAAAAATTATCGCTCGAAGACGGAAAGAGGTGGGCGGTGGATCAGGTCGCCAAACTCCTCTGAATCTCACACAGGGTTTCTATTACCCTGCCGTGTACCCAGAGTCCCCACGAGATGGATGTGGAGTCCTCTTCGGCTTGGGCGGAAGACGCTCAAGCCTCTTATACGGCTAGCAGGCCAATCGTTAGCCGCCACGTGGGAATAATTTAGAACTAGCCAATAGTGGAGAACAAATTTGCACGCGGGTGGCGGGAACTCCTTTGCACTGTGCATTTCTCTTGCAACTTGAGAAATGCACCCTGCAAAGGAAGCTACAAATTGGCGGGAGATTCTCCCTTGCACCGGGGTTCTCCTCTGCAGCAGAAAACTCCACTGTGCAACGAAGCTGCAATTTAGCGGGAATAATTCTAGTGCCGAAGCACACACAAAATCATACCTTTGGGTTATGACAGTTTCTACCCCAAAAAGGTGGGAGGAAGGATGGTCCAATGGTTAGGCTGTAGATCAGGGACTTAAGATGCATAGGGCCAAACCCCTTCTCTGCTACTAGCTTCTTGTGTGACCTTGGGCAGGTCACCTAGCATTTCTAGTTCCTCATCTGTCCAACAGTGGATAACAGCACTTCCTGCCTCACAAAGGATAAATAAATTAAGGATTACTGAAATGATCCAATGCTGTTGTAATGCAGGCTGTTGTAATAAGTGAACTTTTCACACTTCTGGGTTTCAGGCATTTAAGAGAACCATGGCTTTTACTACTATGGTTGTCCAGAATGGCTTTCTCCTCCACTGTATGTCCCTACTGACACACACGCTTCTGATAGTTCTCTAGAATCAGTATTTTTTCACATACGGGTTTAATGCTGAAACCAAGCAAAGCTTTTGATGTAGCAGTGACTTTTCTGTACGTTTCCATATGACAGCCTTGATGAGAAGAATCATAAAACTACAAATCTTGTAAAGCTATTTTGTAAGGTTGGGAAGGAGGGAGGATGAGAAGAACCCTTTGTACAAGCCAGGAACATTTCTATATGTATCCATAATGCTGCTTTGTCTTCTGCTGCATTTGCAACGAGGGCTCAGGCACAGAACCACAATACATGGATTTTATATATCGATGGCCCAGAGCCAAATAACAACACTGCCAATACAAGTGAGGTACAATCATGGGTTCATTAAAGCAGTTCAACATTGTAGAGTGACCACTCACTGTAACCTCTCCACTGCTTGGAATCCAAGTTTTCAGAATTCAGCTGCTAAACTTTAAGTGGCACCTTGCTTCCTGCTGCTCTAACAAGAACTGAGCATCTCCCAGATACGGTTTCTGCTGGAGCCATGCTGAGGCTGTCAGGGTCTCTTATGGCCCCCTGACACTCTACACTGTGTTCTACAGGAGCAGCCTGGCTTTGAATTAGGGAAGCATTTGGGAAGCCTCTACCTAGGAGGATGTGAGGATTACGCTGTATGTCTCTTACATTCACAGCTGCTCCTTGAAAAAAAAATGTGATGCTGGCTCCCTTTATAGTGGATGTACTATTACTTATCCCTTTTCCTACCTTCCCAAAAATCCTTGGGATGTCCTGTCACGCTCTCTCTCTCTCTCTTTCTCTCTTCTATCCCCAACGTGAACCCTGAGTCTGGGTGTGTTTCCAGCTGACCAAGAGTTACCAGTGTTGCAATGCTTCATTTAGATGGTCAGCTTCACGGGGAAGAAGCATTTTTGGCTTTACAGCAGCACAGAGAAGTTTTGGCCCATAACAACAGTCTCTAGACACTACAATAAACAGTAATGATGCTTATTTTATAATCAAAGCTGTGTACACTTGAAATACCACACCAAAAGGGTCAAACAGTTGTCCTTGTTTACCCATGATTGTGGGGATGTGTTGAAGAATCAGGATTGTCAGGGATGGATAGCAATCAGGGAGAGCAGATTAGCATGGTGTATGCCTGTTATTTCATACCCTAGCATTTCAGCCTCTGACCTGGGTTGTAACTTTCAGCTCACATGAGTGTTCCTGCCAAATTAGAGATGTAGTTGGATTTTGCCAAATAAGGAGGCCTCTCATCACAGTAGTTCTTGGAGTAGTAGTTCTTGGGATCAATTATAAAGTGCTCGGCAGAGAGCTAGCTGTTTCAGAGATCTCTGATCGTGCCCAGGGCAGGGTATGAGTTCATTCGTGATAAAACATGTTGCAGGGCATGCTGTTTGTTTTTTGGGGGAGGAGGTTATTTGTTTGCTTTGTTTTGTTTTTCCAGAGAGGCCCTTAATTTGGGATGCCTGTAATTTTGGGTTCCCAATTTGGGATGTGTCAGGGCTTCGATGTCAGAGGTGTCAATCCCCAGTGATTCCTGTAGACTTCAGTGAGGGTTGGGGGTGCTCAGCTCTTGCAAAAATTAGGCCCAAGGTTTTCTCAACTGGAATGCCACAAATCAGTGTTTGTGTGCATTGGAGTTGCCATTGTGAGTTCAGAGTGTGATTCTTGGCCATTTAAACAGAGCTGGATCCAAACTTGTTGAGGTTTCAGGATGATCTGTCCTTAACTGAGAAATAGCACAGTGGCACAGCAGTGCTCTTATTCTCTGCAAGAGTTTAATGAATAGTGCAGTGACTATAGTCATCTGCAAAAACCCTTTTTTCGTCCATAGCATAGAGGTATAACGTCTATCACTATAATTTAGAAATATTTTCTTACTTAGAAGACTATAAAATTTGGGAATTGAGAGCTGGTCCCTCAGTTAAGTTAAATAGGCAGTGGCAAAGTATCTGCAGAGGTTGTCTACTGCTCCACAATTAAAGTTTGTTGGTTAGTTCTTCTCATTTATGTATGCCTGTGTTTTATTGAACCCAGCCATCACTATAAGAGGTGCTGGTCACTAGTTTGACCCCATCCAGCTCACTGCATCTCCAGGTAGTTTATTCTTATGAAGCACTGAGCAGGAATCTCTCTACAGAACTGTATGCCTGCCTACAGCCATTCTGGCTTCCTCCCTGCTATTTTTGAGAGGTTAGTGTGGTTACCAGGCCAGCCCTTTTTCACGAAAGGAAAACAGAGTATCTTGGGTCACAGACAGACGTGCAGCTCCCCATTGTAATTGAGAACGCTTTGCAGGAAGCGTTCTAAGTTACAACTATCTCTTGGACCAAACAGAAGTTCACTGTTGGTTCCAGGGAGGAGGGGAATCTAGCTGCTGGCTGCCAGCCCACTTGTGGTTTCCCCTAGCAATGGCCCTTCCTCCCTACGAGGCTGCAAAGTTTTCAGAATGAGAGGAAGGGAAAGGGAGCAGAGAGCAGTGCAGGGTGGGGCGGGTGAATTGAAGCCCCTCACCTTGGGGAAGGGGGCTCCAATCCACCCGCCCCACCCTCCAGCAAGGACTGAAAACACCCCAGACTGAACTCGCTCCACTCCCTTTCCCCGCTCCCATTCTACATACAGCAACAAGCTGGCAGGCAGCACAGGCAGAAGTTACAAAAGACACTGTTTTGAAACATCTTCATCTCACCCTTCATGCAGTGAGGGTTCAAATTTTTACCTGATCAGCAATTTTTTAAGTTGTCTGCAGCTGTGCACTTGTGTGTGGTCATGGCTATAGAGTGCTTTCTGTGGCCAGATCGGGCAAAAATTGTCGCTTGTCTGCACCCTTGTTTTCACCCTCAGTGGCAAGCAGCAGTGTGATTGCAAATGCCTTCAGGCTAGATTCTTGTTTACATGAAGGCCTTTTTACACGGCTTTGCAGCAATAAAAACTACAGTTCCTTCTACTTTAATTCTTTCTTATGCTGTCAGTGTCATGCAGAGCTCCTCTCTCCCCCCCACAATGGGAAATTATGCAAACTTGACTAAGGTTGTGTAAATCATGGATCTTCTGTTAGTTGTCTTGCCCACGGGAAATAATTGGGATGCTCCTATTCTTTTGAAACAGACTTGATTTCAGTTTCTGCTTTAGAGGAGATGTTACAACAAACTGTAGTATGGGGGAACCACTGCACAGTCCCCATAAGCAACTACTTTAACAGCAATAAGAAAAAAACCAACAGCGAAAATTGTTGCTTTAAGTGCTTAATCTCTGTGGTATAAGTTATGTTTCGGCATACCTGGCCGTTATTCACATAACATAAAAAACTCTCCTTGTTTTTAGAGCAAATTTATTTCAGCGTGGAGTAGAGGCTTTAAGAGTTCAAAGGAAGTTAAAATTACTCTGCGTGTGCTTGTTCTGTTCTTTATTAATCTACAATAGTGGAGAAATCCCACTGTCTTTAATTTTTGCCAGCAGTTTCTGGTTTTATTTCAGTTATATACAGGCACAGACTTCAGTATTATTGTTTAGAAACAAAAGGTAAGGGTTACTTTCAGCTGCATCCCCATATCTCTGGTGATGAAAAGCCACAGGAGACTCAAAAGGCTGACATGAGTTACTCCTACATGTGTTTTTGAGAGACTACTTGCATGTAAATGCCCTGTGCTATGATCTCTGCATTTAGTTATATAAAACTTCTAAAAGAGAGTTTTCTTTGTTCTAGAGTCAGGAGCAAAAAAAAACAAGGTCTGGATTGCACAGATTCAATTTATCATCAGTGATCATGCTAATGGTTTCAGGGTCTGGATAACAATACCGCTGGCTAAAGGAGCCAAACAAAAGGCTCTGTTTCTTTAAATCACCAACTAGTCAGTGCCTTGCAGAATGATGGGCTGCTAAACCAGCATAGAGCTGGGACATGCAGCAGGGGGTAGAAATAAACGCATTAAGTGAAGCAAAGTTTAAAGCCGACAGGTTGCGAGGAAATTGGTGCCATGTTGAAGAAGGTTGTGATGCTGGAGAAAGTAGCATGAGTGAGGGCAGAATTCTGACAAAACCCACACTGCTAACTGGTCAAGCCGCCTGCAAGCAGTACAGGCTGAGGTGCAGTTCAGCATTCTATATAGGCTTACTACTGTTATCATTTGTAATGTCCCATAAATGATACACCTGACAGATTCTTCATCATTAGATGGTAATCACTCTGCTTATATATTTGACAGAGCCCAGCCTGGTCTCTTCCCCTGTGGCAACAATAGGGGTTTTTTTAATTTATTTATTAATTTTGGTAAAAATATATGTCTATATATCTAAAAAGATAGATAGATATGCCCCATCTAGCATACAATTCTTCAAAATCCTTAACCCATTTTCAAAACCTTACACCCTTAACAAAAACCTTGCATCCACGTACCCATTACAATAATTGCACCTGCTCCACAATAGTTGCCTCTCTGCTTTGTATCTGGTGAAACCCTGGTTCCTTCCCCTGTAGTTCCAGGGCAGTGACGTCCTGTGAATAAACTCCCTGTGAATGAACACTGTGTCTGTCCTTTACCTCTTTCACTCTGATGGTGTCTGGTTGGGGAGTACAGCCTCAAAAGTGGGCTGCTTTATGATGCCTGCCAGTCAGCATGGCTGGAACGCAGGCACGTCCCTTTCCAGAAGTACTAGAAGTCAACATCAGGGGCTCTTGTGGGGAAGTTACAGGATTTCTAACCATCCTGTGTGTACAGCCTTTCCCTGCCATGGGCACAGCAGTGATCTCCCTGTGTAAAAACTGAAGTCCTTGGGAGTTGTGGCATTGACTTTGCTGAGGCTGGGATTTCACTATCGCCTTCTTGAGTGTAAAGATATTTTATCAAGATATCAATTAGCCTTTTAACCTCAAGGTAGAAATCTGATTGCAGTGACACAGGGTTAAGCATGATGGGGGACATTTGCCCCTGAGCAAGTCACAATTGTAGGAGGACAGAGAGGATGCAAAGTGCCTCCATACAAAATGACTGGGAAACTGTGACATGATTGTCATTAATATATTTATGCAGCATGCCGTATCCAAAACAATCTTTCTGTCCATCTTAGGCATTGCTCAGGTCTTGGTAACTGGAATCTGAGCTTCCTAATAACTTTGAGAACCAACACAGATTACCCAGTTTTGTAAATTATGTATTATTTATTGATTTAACTGAGGTGTACAATGCTGTTGCAGCAAGTGAACAAACACGCAAGTTAAAACCAAAAACAAAATTAAGGGCCTTTTTTCATTTATACAGATAAGAGTTGTATTGTTTAAAATATTTATGACAATTCTTCCCAGTATACTGGCAAGTCATCCACAGAGTTATAGTATAAATCTGCCTATTTTAGATATTTCACTGGATGCATCGCTATAGCACCTGAGCATCTCGCATCCTCACAACTCCTACCATTAGTTGTTACCCTCATGTTACAGACAGGAGCTGAGTCACAGAGAGGCTAAGAGTCTCATCCAGGGTTGCCTAGGAAGTCTGTGGCAGAGAAACCAAGTCTCCTCCATCCTTGGCTAGGACACGGTTTTCAGAGTAACAGTATTTGAAAAATGCCAAGCCATACTACAGCTCACAACAACATGAGAAGCCACTTGTCTGCCTGTGAAATTGCACAGTATCTGGGAGTGAGAACAGTGGAGCTCAAACCCCACAGAAGCACAGAAAAGAGACTCCCAGTTCATTGAGGGCAGTTCAG
>NW_005842125.1:179666-182385 GCF_000455745.1 Alligator sinensis
CTTTTGGTTGGATCCTGTGGCTTGGGAGCTGCTGTCTAGACCCAGAAAAGCCCCAGTCAGAAGCTTGGAATGTGAGTGAAGCCTGGGTACCTCTGTGACCAGTCACTTGCATTTTTCTCACGTGACAAAATCTAAAGGGATGTGACACACACTGGAACTCAGTACAAATCTTTCTGATGTGGTTGAAACATGCATGGAATTGAGACAGGCAGCCCCTAGGATGTTCATATGATGGGGTTGCTTTGGGATGGCCTTCATATGTGTAGGTCTTCCATCACAGAGCAGACAATATGAGGCACTGGTCACTCGTATACTAAACGCTGCCTCAGGGTTACCATCACTACCTAATCATCAGCCAGTGTATGGAGCAGTTGAGGGGAGTGGGGGGAGGGAGGGTCTCCCTCCACTGCTCTGAGGATCTTGACTCAGCTGCCCTCTGGTCTCTAACCTTTATGCTGTATAAAAACAGTCACAGAGACTGAAAAGCTGCTCTGGTTCCCCTCTTCCTCTTCTCTTTCTGAGTCAGCCTTCACTCTCTGTGCATCTCACACGGCTAATTCCTGAAGTCACAGGGGATGATGCACAGCTTGAGGGGCCACAGGATTTGCAGTGAATGCCAGATAGGAAGAAGACAATGTTGTGTCCAAGGCACAGAGCAAAGAGAGCAGAATCTGTTGTGCTAGCTTTGCCCTGGGTGCCATGCTGCAGGTCTGCATAGAATTGGTAACAGACTAATTGGCTCATCATTAAGAATTCCTTCAGCCTCCATTGTCAGCTTCCTTCTCCTGATACAGCATAGTAGCTCAGACCACAGTCCTATCTGGTATACATGCATATCCTTCTTTCTCCCCTTTCCCAGCTGGGAACACTGCCAAGACCAAAAACAAACATGGCTGGGGTGTCTTCATACCCCAGTCACCCCTGACTGCAGGACATATGCATTAGAGGAGCCCTGGGGCTGCTTTAGTTCATGCTAAGGCATAAACCAAGAAGTGGGTACCCTCAGGATTCAGTGGATGCAAAGGTGGCTTGAAACTTCCTCCAGCACTTACTGTGCAGCTCAGGGATTAGGCCACTGCCAGGAGTGCAGGTGCCTCTCTGGAAACCTGATCACTATGGCCACTGATAGATGCGGGGAACGACGGTGCTTTATTTCCACTCAGTGCACGTCCACACCAAGTGCAGAACATGCCCAGAAGAGAAGCAACATCAAATTGACCTGGCTTGCCTGGTGTCTGTATAGCTTACTCTTCAGTGGGGTTTTTTGGTACTTTTGTCTAATAGCTGATTCAATACACACATTGGGCGAGCCAGGTTGAACTGACGTGGCTCCTTTTCCGGTAAAGCACCATTTTTCCCCCTACATCTGTCAGCAGCCTATGTGATTAAGGAGCAACTTAATTATCTATAGCATACAGAGCCTGCATGGAATACTGCACTGTTTTGTGTTTCTACCAACTCTTTCACCGCTATTCGTACAACTCATTGCTTTACAGGACTTTCTAGGTTTAAATAAAATGTAGCTTCTGCATTTCAAAAACCAACTGTTTGGTTGTTAGTTCCTCACAATAATTGGCTAGATGTAGTGCATATGTCATATTTCTTGATTTTGGAACCCCCGGCTGAGATGAATGTTTCTTGGATTTGGGACTGTCTGTAGAACACAGGGAGGAAGATTTAGCACAAGCTCCTTGTTGGGTTAATGAGAGGGAACTGTTCTTCAGGACAAGCTATATTTCCAAGATGGTTCCTTAAAATCATCTGTCATGTAGCACAAGTGAAAAGGGGAAGCCATTGTATTAAGAAAAGAAGAGGGGAGGGGACCCTGTGAACATAATCATCTTGGCCCTTCCTTTAACTCAGAATTGTGCAGGTCCCAAGTGGAATAGAAGCACCTGTGTTTTAAGGAAAGAAATAGAAGCACCTGTGTTTTAAAGAAAGAGTGCCGAACTGATGTCTAGGGGTGCGTGTAGCTGATTCATGTTTCTGCCTGATGAAATCATTGCTAAGTTTGGTTGCATATTCAGCCACTGATGTGTGAATGGGCTGATATTCAGGCAGAGACGATGGCCAAATGCTGTGCTGAAGGCACTCCATCAAAGCCAACAGCATCACCAGCAAGGCATAGGCCCACTGTCTGTCCAGAGACCTCATCATACCTTGGAAACAAAAAGTGGCTGGTCACTGTCCTACCCCCAAGTCCATCCTCTGCCCAGTGCCACCCACCTCCAAGATCTTCACCCTAGGGTAGCCCGGCACCAGTTCTTCATCTTCCCAGCCCCTTGTTGACTAGAAAGGAGTAAGGCCAGCAGCTATTGTCCAATATGCCCAGGACAGGAGGACTGAGGGTTTCAGGGCAGAACTAGTTCAGTGGTTTTCAAACTTCAAGTCATGGATCCCTTTCATATTTCTTCTTCGGCTGCACAATCCCTACTCCTGGGTTCTGTGTGCCATGTGACCTGATGCAGAGCCACACCACAAAGCCCAGCAATGCCTGCACACCGCTTCCCAGCTTGCTTCACCATTACCAGCAATCTCTTTGCAGAACCCCTAAGAAGCTATCACAGAAACCCCGGGTACCACAGAACACTTTGAAAAAGGCTGCACTAGATGTTCCTACTGCTTTTCCGTCTGCTCGCTAGTGAATTCATAGATGTTAGGGTCGGAAGGGACCTCAATAGATCATCGAGTCCGACCCCCTGCATAGGCAGGAAAGAGT
>NW_005842125.1:185493-195321 GCF_000455745.1 Alligator sinensis
TCCCTCAGCACGCCGCCCAGAGCATGGTAGTCCGTCATCAGGTGATCGGGGCTTCTCCTGGCCGCATCATTAGTACCCACATGGACTAAGACCATGGGGTAGTAATCGGTGGGCTGAATCACGGCCTGGATCATTCCCGTCACGTCCCGAATCTTTGCTCCAGGCAGGCAGAAGACCTCTCGTGTTGAGGGGTCCTGGCGACAAATGGGTCCTTCCGTACCTCTCAGGATGGAGTCGCCTATGACGATCACTCAACGCCTCCTCCTCTGGGTCTGCTTGGTTCCCTTGACCTGTTCAGAGCGTGGAGAGTGTGGCGCTGCTTCCTGCCCAGAGGTTTCCTCCTCTCCTTCCATCTCCTGCAGCATCGCCAGGGCCTCATACCTGTTCTCCAGTCGAACTGGAGGAACTGGTACTGGTATGCTGTGAGCAGCCCTGATGACCAGACTGATCCTGTCAGGCCTTGCAAATACAGTGCTGATGGTTGGCAGATCCTTTTTTCTTAGCTCCAGTTCTGTGTGAATGAGAGAGCACCCCCTGTCAGAGTGAGTGAGGAAAGACACTAGAGACCAACCAGCACAAGTGTCAGGCAAAGTAGATATTCAGATCTAACAGACAGCATTATTTGGCTGCCTTCCACTCCCTTATTATGGATGATGTTTGCCTCATTCAGCACATTTTTTAATTGATTCATCCATCTCTGGCCTTATCTCTAAGCCATCAGCAACATGATTTGTTAAATCACCAGAGCTGGTTTGAATTAATTGCAGGACCAAATTTGGCACCTACAATAAAATGATTCATCTGTATCTTTTAAATTGTTCAGATTTCTCTGAATCATCTCTTTAAGAGAGGATTAAACGCCAAGAAAAGCTCTCCAATATATTACAGCCTGCTTCCCATGGATTGAATTTCCTCCGTAGCTTCTCTTTCCTCTTTTGCTAGCTATCAATTTTTTTTTAAGTTTAAAGAGTTCAGCTTCCAGCTTTAATGAACCTGTTATAAAGTCATGCAGTGCAGGGCATGTGATATCACATCACTTCCATAGCAGCTGACTGTGATGTCATAAAAACCAGATGTGTGATTTCTCTGTGGGTTGGGATAATGACAGGGGATTGTTCTTCAGTAACAGGAGGAACAGAGCAAGAGGCTAGGAAAAGGTTAGGTTGTAGCATGGAATATGAACCTGCTCGGTGGAGCAAGCAGGGAGCATGAACCTTAGTTAACATCCCTGTATGAGCTTTGCTGGTGCAAGCGAGCGGGAGGTGAGTGGAGTCTGGCCAGTATGGGAGGTGCTGTCATTGCCTACTGAAACAGAGCAATGGTAAATCCCTTACCCTGGAATGAGAAGCAGGAAAGGAGTTCTGTTCAGGGTGCTGTTTGAGGCATGTTGCTTCCTGTAGCTGCTCCTGGGGCAAGATATCATCCAAAGCAGCCTTTACTGAATTACTGCCAGAATATCCCCACTGGGAAGGTTGATGATGGCAGAGGGAATACATGTACAGACAGTCCCCGACTTAAAACATTTTGAGTTACAATGTTTCGCACTTACGTTTATAAATTGACACTCTGTTTCAACTTCATGATGTCAGTTTTGATTTACGATGCTTGATCTGATGCAATGCCACACTAGCAAACAAGTTCGCTGCATCACTCATCTCCCTGGAGAACCTCTCTCCAAACTTCCTTGGACACTTTCTTTAAGAAAGCAGACAAGACTCCGGAAGAACCTGCAGCCAAGACTCCTGAGAAGACTGCAGCCAAGAGCCTTTCAAAAAGTCCAGCAAAGTCACCTCAAAGAAGTCCTTCCAAATCAATATGATTGCTATTGACAATATAAATACATTAATGTAGCTATATTACTCATGTATAATTGATCGAGTACTAAATTCTGGGGTATTTTTGGCGAAAATAGGGTGTCGGGCCTTGGTTCAGGAACCAATCCCCCATTTATAACATTGTTTCTTATGAGAAAATTGGTTCCGAGTTACAACGTTTCGACTTAAGCAGTTTTCAGGAACCAATTGTGTCCTAAGTCTAAGGACTGGCTGTATTTGGCCACTTACTCTGAGAGGGGTGTCAGGAAAACACCAGACAGTAATGGATGATACATCAGCCCCATTCTCCCAATGCACGTGCCTGTGGAAAAACCACAGCGTTTGAATGAGCTCTTTGCAGATAGCTGTGGTGTCAAGACTCTTTTTTGCATGACGTGTGTGGCCAGAAGCACTGCAGTAACACCACTGCAGAGCATGACTAGTGGATTTGGTATGGGTACTAAGCAGCATAGTGATCTCAGCTCCACCCTGCTTTCTCAGAGTGTTCTTGCCAAGGGAGGGCTCTGCTGCTTTTAGGCTGGTATCTAGCTTACATCATAGTTGCCCTGTTTGCTTTCATGGAATGGTGTTTGATTTCAGCCAGCATCAATGAAAGACAGGCCCTTTGCTCTGATGTAACAAAATGCTGGAATTCATGGCACCAACATAGTTGGACCTCTCTCTGGAGGAGGTAGATACTGGCTCCAGCCTCATCTAACGTGCATTAGAAGGGAGAGTTCATTTACCTAACTTCTGAAGTCCACTCCTTCCTCTCTGCACTACTGGAACCAAATATTTTGTATGCTCATGAAGTGAACACCCACATGTGAGAAGCCCAGCTCCTGGCTACAGACGTGGGAACCTTCTTGGCCTCCAATGAAATTGGTCTCCTCAGGTGTGGAAACCCATGCTCTGGTGTGTGAGGAGGAGTGAGAAACTCTTTAACTTTGTGTGAGTGACTTTTATCCCTTCTCTTACCCTCATAGACCCGCCTGCTAATCCACAAGGTCTCCTTCCACCACTGTGCACTCAACAGCTTCATAATGTGTGAGGATAAAGAACAGGGTAAACAAAAGAAACACCAGCAACCCTTTCTCCTTCTCAGTCTCTCTGGAAGAAAGCTCTGATGCTCTTTTCACATTTAGAAGGCCTAAGCCTAAGTATCTTAAACATGGACTGTGGCCAGTCCAATTACTTATCTTGGCTGTGTGCCCAGAGTTTATTCCATGAAACATTTAAGTGACAAATGTTCTCATTGCAAGAAACTTTCTAGTACTTTTTTCCATTTCTGGATGCAATGTAAACATATGCCAGAGGCTGCACAGCACCAAGGTGTAGTTCTGATCCATCCAGACCTCTGGGAAGTGCAGCTGGAAAATCTCTCAGCAAGGTGATAATCACTATGGCCTTGAGAAACAGTTGTGTATAAATGAGCCCAATGATTTATTTTGTGGGAAGAAACTTCACTTAAAGATATAACGTGCCTTTCCTCCACTAATCTTTTCCATGAGACTCCCAACCAGCACCCTCAAACCCAAATTTTACTTCCTGCCCTCAGCCTGTGCTAGGCACAGATTGATTGCAGTTATACAGTTTGCTTACTCTTCATTCCTATTCCAAATCCTAATACTCTTCTCCTGTGGCAGCAATGATGGATCCATGTACATCAAGATAGAGCTGAGTATTTTTTTCTCCTAAAAGATAAAAAAATCTCTTGATAAATATTTGGGGCCAGAACCTCAGCTGGTGTCACTCAGTGCCTCCCCAGTGAAGCCAGTGGGGCTTTGCCATTTTATCCCAGTGGAATTTATGGCTCATTTATTATTATTTGTGTATTATCATAAGCCTGCAAAGTTCTCATGGACGAATCAACTGTGTTGCCTTCTGCCTCAGTGTCTGGATTGTGACTGGAGTCTGATCCTTGCAGAAGGGCAGGTGCCCTCTTATATGCTCCTGCGTGGGCTTCTTAGGTTGTGCAGAAGTGAGCAAGCCGTCACCGCATCCCTACTCAGAGCAAGGAATTGAGGGGAATGTCTGGTTCTTTATTTCCAGTCCTCTAATTGCCAGACAGTGAAATGGAGCTGTCTTTGGGATGAGGGAGTGTTGTAATTTGCTGTGACAGGCCATTGTTCAATGGCTGCCCTCCAGCCACAGTGAAAAAGGCAGGCAAACTGAAGGATGTTGCAGATCACTACCATGTTTCTCCAGGTGTAGTGCTGATGATCTTTGCACCTTGCTCAGGGCTGTAACAAATGACACAACTCAACCTGGGTTTAGTCCTTGTACACGGCAAGATTTCTGCCCCCTTTCAACTCTCCCCTCCATTAAGCCCAGGGTGAGGGGGCACAGCACAGTGGGAAACTCTGCAGGAGAGGGGAGCAGTTATAAGAGGAGGCGGGTGCCAAGGCTGATGATCAATGTGTCTTGTGGCTCAGAGTTTCTTACTCAACGCAGACTGCATACAGACTTGGTGCCAATTGCAACCATTTAGCCAAATTAATAACAAAACTTGGGAACAAAGTGTACGGACAAGTTTCTCCAGGCCTAGATGCATCACGGCTGTTGCCAGGTGGGCTGTAGTCCAGGGGAAGAGGTATGCTTCCTCCCAGCAGGCACAGTTCTCCCTTCCAGGAGAGGAGAGAAACCTGGAGGGTCCCATCTCAGGAGCTGGGTGGGAAGAGGGGCAGGGGGAGTGTCTCAGAAGGGCTGGATTAGGGCCCACTCTCTTTGCATAGCCTCCTTAGTCCAGCAGGCAACTTTGAGATGGGCACGCTTTGAAGGAATCTATCTGGGACTCAAAGCAATCTGTTCACAGGGCCTGATCCTCTGGGGTGTCCCCCTTTGTAATTACCTGGCAGCGTGACTCCAATGACTAGCTGCCCGAGGACCTATTCCGTGTAGTCTGGCTAGGGGTGGTGTTGAAGAGGGACAGTATTCTCCTCCCTTAAGCCTCCTATTGCAGGCTCAGTTCTCCCACCCCATCAAGAAGACTCTTCAGGACCCCAACAATGGGAGAGCTGGACTCCCCAGTCTCAGAGAGCCTGGACTCAGGAATAAGGTCTGTAGAGAGTATTTGACACTATTCTTTGTGGCTCTGGTTTATTGGGTCACATCTTTTGTTGAAATGAAGCCTTTTCAGGTTGGAAAACATGTCTGTAGAGGTGCTTTAAGGCACCTGACATGCTCTGAGGTGCTATGAAAGCAATTCCTGCACCCCCACAATGTATCTGTGAATCTGTGGACCATATCTTTGCAGTCTTCTTCCAGGACAGAACCATTTCTCTGATAAATGAATGCAAATGTACTTGAAAAACTCTTGCACAGGATTTCAGTTTAAAGAGATGATGACCTGGCCCAGTGTATCTTGTCCAGAATAAATGCTGTGTCCATTGCCGATTGCTCAAATGTAGCTCCACCCTCCTCACCCTCCCATACAGAAGCTGCAGACTGAGGGCACATGGAGTTAGAACTAGGAAAAGTGCAATGAAGAAATCACACTGCTTTAAGAAAATCAATTATATGAAGGACAGATCAGTTAGTTCTTGTGAGACTTCGAGACTTGCTGCCTTATAACAATGGTAAATACCAATGGACTATTTGTCACTGTTTTCTATTTCCCCACTGAAGTTGCACATGCTGCTAGAATGCTTCTACTTTAGAGGACTTTAGCTTGATCTTTATACAGGTGTTCTAGCCAAGCATACTGGTACTTCTTTTGAGAATTGGCTGGAAAAATATACTTGCCTGAGAAAATCTCAAATGAAATTAAATGTTTTAAAATTAAAATTTTCCAGTTTTTAAGTTAAAAATGGAAAAATTGGAGACCAGCAGTTCTAAAAGTTGCCTAGAATTTGTTGGAAAAACAGATCAATCTATACAGAGCCAAAATGTTTCTGTGAAGTGAACTTGTAGAATAGCCATTTTTGTTTGACTTAAAATCTTTGAAGAAAATAATTTTTACCAACATGACTTGTTTCTGGAAGAGACCTTAGCCAGGGGCCTGTGAGGAGAGAGCCTTTGAGAACTTTAGGCATTCTTGTTCCATATCATGTGTAGGAGACCAGCTTCCAAATATTTGATCATAGCTGGAACATGCAACACTTGCAGTGTTGGACTGCTGTAATAAATAAGGTCCCATTGGGACTGAAGCTAATGCTTGCAAGTTGGCTTAAACATAATTTACCAATCCCAATACAAGCCATTAGAAAAGGACAGGAGGAATGGTGCAGGTGAAGTTAATGAGCAAGGATGCTGTAGGAGGCAATCCAGAGCTTTTCTAAATGAGGATGCTGGATGTCAGTGGTTGCCTTCACCTCCATCAGTATGGGAGGATGCACATGCAGACTATGCAGAGGACCTCAGGTTTTGCTTTCCAAGTGGTTTACCCAGGCATGTTCAGGACTTATCTGTTGCTTGTCCAGGGGTTGATGTGATGCTCCTGAGCATGAGGCCCAGCCAGGAAGACCAACATGCCAAAACTGCATCACCTGCCACTGCTGCTGTAGGCAGAGGAGGTCTCTAAGGAACAGTAACAAAGTGCAAGGCTGGGAGGAAGGCAGATGTTTGGGACAAGGGACTGTTTCCCAGCCTAGTGCCAGCCTAGGCTTTAATTTTGGAACTCTGCTCCAGACGAGGTCAGGGCTTTCCTGTTGTTCATGTTCAGTGACGTACAGGGTGCAGTACTGATGACACTGAAGGCAATCAGACAGATGTAGATTTTTGTTATACTAGTGTTAATCTAAAATGACCCCCCTAGTATCAGTGGAGTTATTCACATAGAGCTGGGTTTGGGACTTAGCCCTGTGTCCTGCACCAGCAGTTTGCAGTCTTGAGAAATGATTCAGAACTGCAGAAGAGGGGGGCTAAGACACAGCTGCCTCCCAGCCGAAATTGATATGAGCTTAGTGCCCAAGTATCAGATAGGTGCAGGGGCTGAGCCATGCCTTGGCCAGGAGAAATTATTTCTGGAAACTGGGCTTGAGACTCAGTGGCATTTTGGTATATGGAAAGCTTGCCCAGCTGGTGCTTACTCTACATTAAAGCTTCAGTCCCCATCCCTAAAAATTCACAAGATCTCTGCGTTGTTCCATGGAGGCAGAGATGACCTAAAAGAACAACAGAACCACTGCACCACTGTGGACCTGATCAGATTCCCAGCAAAGAAACAACAAGAGCCCTGCCCTCCCACCAGCACTGAACATGACCAAAATACCTTATGCATGGCCAGTATTCTCTGCTTGTCTCACAGTATACTGGCTGCAGAAGGCACGGTGTTAGCAAGGACTGCAGAGCCCAGCCTTCTGAGATCCTGGTAGCCACGCCATTTTCCATACACAGCATCCCATTGTCTTTGCTGACACATCACACAGACTCCCTTTTATATTTTATTCAAGGTTTCCAACAAGCAGCTCAGGGAGACCATTCATTACCACTGAAGGGCAGCTTGTTAAATCACGTCTCCTCTGAGGTTGCATCAGCCCATGTTGCTGACATAAAACATGCATGCTTCCTATTGCAAACAAACCCAGCAACATCTGGTGCTGATGAACCTTTGCAGGCTTAACACATGCACAAACAAGGAAACAGCAGTGCCACACATGGAAATGTCTAGTCAAAAGGGCTGAAAGCTGAGAGCCATGTTGGAAATGTTAATGGGGCGGCTGCAATGTTCATTATAAAATTAATCTCTAATAAGCAGAATCTATTTTCCACTCATTTGCTGAGCAAGTTGTCTTACTCTGAACCATCCCAAGCTGCCTGTTCCCTCTATACTTGATGAGCTACAGACTTTAATTAGCTCCAACTGCCGCTTTCCAAAACACCATCACCAGTCAGCAGGTACCAAAACTGATAGGACTTTTACAGCACACATTGCCCCTCTTTGTCCTTGCATGTGAGCCAGGCCTTTTACACTGGTGAGTACACGCAGCCGGGGGTAGGGGGGTTCACACAGGAGCGGCTCAGACACTGTACTCTGGAACAATTTTGTTTTCAACAAGGAAAGAACTTGTGGTTGTTCTAAGCTGTATTTTGCAGGGATTTGGACTGGTTCTGCTGAGAAGGTTTGATCCCATGCCCCATGTATCCAGTTGGATAAATAGTTCGCAGAGCAGGTCACAACTCAAAATTTCTGCTTGATGGGAAATCTTGACATTTTGAAATTTACATGTGTTCCTATTTGTAATGAAACAAAATGTCTTTGAATTCCCCTGCAAAATGACAACACCTTAAAAACAATAATTTCATTACATTTTTCTTTCAGAATGGCAAAATTTTGTTTCAGATGTTTATTTATACTTATTTTGTCTTTATTATTTTTACATTGTTGAATGACACATCAGAAGTAGTGCATCATACAAAAAGGAATATCCTAAAATGATGGGAAAATGGACAAACTGATAAAATTAAATTCAAGACAAAGTTGAGCATTCTGAAACAAAATACTGCAGTGTTGTTAAAATAGTTTAAGTTCAAAACCTTTGCAGAAGCTTTAGATAAAATAGACATGCTCTGAAAGCTTATTAATTTCTACAAGACAGCATTTTTTGGTTAAAAAAAAAAGACAAAAAATGGTGAAAAATGTCCAGTCAGCTCTAGTGTTAAGCAGTCCACTTTTCCTCCTAAGCAAATTTTGACTTCACCACTTAACAAAATGATCTCTAATTTCTAAAAATCCCAAATTGGCTTCTTCTTTTATCACTACCTTAAGCAAGGGGTAGCAGCAACATTAAGTATGTTGATATTATTCAGACTTTCTAGGTACTTCATATTTCTCTTTTTAATTTTTTTTACATTATTTTGCAGTATAGAAATCAGTGGGAGTGTCTTCCATTCATATGCTTAGTCATAGCTAATGTGTGTCTCTTAACTTGATTTAACTTGGCAATTAGCATGTGTGGCCAATGGGAATATGAGGCAACAGACCCTTCCCCTTGAGTAACTCACCCGCGCTGTGTGTGCATCAGCATGTTGGCTCCTTGTTTCAGGTGCCAGCAGGGGAAGAACTAAGGACACAGCCACTTACCACACTTGGTGCAGTTGCCCCTCATCCTAGGGGCTCCAGGCAGCCAAGAGCAACAATTGCAAGGAAGTCTTCCTCAACTCCTGCAGCCCTCAAATGGAGTCTACTCAGTTGCTGTATGGGAAGAGCACTTGTTCAGTCCATGTTCAGTGCTGATAGTCCCTTTGGGGCGCGTCTACATGTACTATTAATGTGCTTTAAGCTTACCATGCAGTAAAATAAGGTTCAGGAAGTTTTCCCCCAGGGCACACTTACACATGCCCCCAACAGGAGCAAATTTGCTCTCAATGGGAGCAGTTCGTAGCAGGGCTACTCCTGTCCTGCTCTGCCTCCCAACAGGAGCCAGGGGGAGCTCCAGGATCCCCCAGGTGCCAGCCCTGAGATGGCAGAGAGCACTGGGGTCAGGCCTGAGTGAAGTGGGGCAGGGGGAAGCTGCTCCACCGCCAGGGCAGCTGCCTCCCAGCCTCGCACCCTAATCAGAAGGGGCAGGGACTGGGAAACAGTCCCTTGTCCCAAACAGCTGCCTTCCTCACAGCCTAGTACCCCAATTGACATATCAGAGTGAAGGCAGAGGACTGTCAGAGTATATTAGTCTACTGCTCAGTAAAGCATCTTGTGTAGACACTCCTTTGGAGACTGTAGTTGTCAAACTCTGAAGTCTTTTGTAATTTTGTGAGAACTGAGGTTTTCAGTGTCATGACCCAAAGGCATGATTTTGTGTGTGCTTCGGCACCAGAATTATCCCCGCCAAGTTGCAGCTTTATTGCACGGGAGAGTTTCCTGTTGCAGAGGAAAACCCCGGTGCAGGGACGAGTTTCCCGCCTTTCTGCAGCTTCTTTTGCAGAGTGCATTGCTCATGTTGCAAGAGGAAGGCACGGTGCAAAAGAGTTTCCGCCACTGGTATGTAAATTCGTTCCCCGCTATTGGCTAGTTTTAAATTATTCCCACGTGGCGGCTAGCGATTGGCCTGTTAGCCGTATAAGAGGCTTGAGC
>NW_005842125.1:195439-201143 GCF_000455745.1 Alligator sinensis
GGACCCTAGCAAATTCCACGAGGCCGTCCGTGTTGTCTGTGTCTGTAACCGCAACTCAAGCAAGTTCTCCAGCCTACACCACTGCCATCTCAGTGTAAGTAAACAATCTTTAAAACTACCGCTAAGCGTTTGTGTCTAATTCCAGCTCGTCGCCCTCCCTCTCCAACCCGGCGTGCCCGGGCTGCTGGCCACAGCCTGCGTGCAGCATGGAAAAGGGCTCGGGTCGCTCCCGGCCCGCACATTCAGAACCTTAGAAACTGGCCAAAAGTTGGACCATATTAACAGGAGTATTGCATGCAAGTCAAGGGAAATAATTCTTCCACTCTATTCAGCACCAGTGAGGCCTCAGCTGTAGCAGTATATACAGTTTTGGGCCCTGCATTTTAAGAAAGATGTGGACAAATTAGAGAATCCCTTGGAGAGCAACAAACATGATTAGAAGTCTGGAAAGCATGACTTATGAGGAAAGGTTGGAAGAGCTGGTATTATTTAGTCTGGAGAAGAGTAGACTGAGGGGTGATATGATAACACTCTTTAAATACCTGAAGGGAAGTTATAAAGAGGATGCTGATAGATCATTCTTGGTGGCCACAGGGAAAACAACAAGAAGTAATGGTCTTCAACTGCAGCAAGGGAGTTTCAGGTTGGATATCAGGAAGATATTTCTCACTATGAGGGTGGTTCAGCACTGCATCAGTTTGCCTGAAGAGACTGTAAAATCTCCATCCTTGGAAATTTTTTAGGAGTAGATTAGACAGACATTTGTCCAGAATGGTTTGAATAGGGATGTTCCTGCCTTGAGCAAGTGGTGGGACTAGATGTGACCTCTTGAGGAGCCTTCCAGCCCTACTTTTCTCTAATCCTATAGAAAAATGTCTATTAAATGTCTTAAAGCTGTCCTTGAATAAAATGTATTGGGTTACAATTATGATTGAGTCGCAGGCTAAACTGGTTAGAAACAAGCTCTTAAATCTATAGCCTTTGGTAGAATGATTATTGTGGGTTTTATGTGGCCATTTTTATCCTTAGATCTCAAAGTACTTTTCAGAATTGTATGGGTATCATCCGCATTGTACAGATGATAATACAGAGGTTAAGTGAAACACACGAGGCCTCTTAGCTGGTCAGTGTGAGTAAAACCCAAGGGACCTGATTCCCAGGTCAGTGTTCTGTCTTTAGGCATAGGCTGTTTCTGAGGGGCACAGAGAGTCAGCATTTGCCAAAATCTTGCAATAAAAGTGTTGGCACTGAAAGAGAGAAAACAAAAAAGATGTTTAGCAGTCACATACTTCCTAAATCTAGAAAGATAAAAAAATTTTAAATGGTGCTACAGCTAAACTCCTTGACCCTGGGTTTGACCTCATGTAGTTATAGTGGTGGTGCAGACACTTGGCCAGCAATGCTATTGAATGTAGCCTCTTAAGGAAATATATAATATTGACTTGCTCAATCTCTGGTGCTTTCCATTCACAAAGTGTTGTGGTGGATTCATGCCTCATCACATACCACAGCAGCAACACAGCTAGTGTCCCAACACTCAGCAGACCGTCTGTCAGCTCCATGACTCCCATGCCAGAGTGCCAGAGGGTCACTTGGGGTTCCCTTCCTTCCTCACTTGGAAGCCCTATGAATCAGCCAGCTGCGTGTTGGAGCCACTTTGCGTAGAAGAAAGAGCACTACATGCCTTCTAGTCCTGTCTGTAAGCTCATTCCAAATACACAAATCCACCTAAAAGCATGCACCTCTGAACGAAACCTGCTTACCAACACAGCACAGGGCAGGAGGTAAGACACAGCTTGATCCAGGTTAAAGGACTATGGCAAAGTCAAAGATGAAATTCCCGTTTCTTCAAGAGAGACCTGAAAGCCTTTTCATGACCTCAGATGGCAAGGTCTTTCCCTGGGGACTGTTCTTCTGTTGCTTCCCAGCCTGGGTCTACCCTTTGCAACTGTAAAATGTTAGTGGTCTGTTTTAGTAGCACCTTCTTATTGTGGTTGTAACAGGATGCCCGGGGCCTGATAACTCCATAGCCCTGTAGCTCACCATCCTTTTAGAGTAGCATTGTACACTCACTTGATCCAGGTTTGAATGTCTGTTTATACTGTAGGACAGTGGAGCACTACGCCCCCCCAGGGTTGTTAGCCCCTGCTACTCTGTTTTCTGACATCAGGGTGCTGTCAGCAAGGGCTGAGAACCAGTGATTTGCTGCACTGGGGGTAGTCCCATTCTCAGCCCTTCCCCTCAGTCTGGAAGCCCATGACCTTGTGGGATTTTCCTGTTCCATAGTGATATCGGGTCCCTAGTGGCTTTCTTCACTGACACATGGATGTAGGGTGTGGGTTCTCACCAAGGGTGATTCAGCAGGGCTGTGGCAGTGATGCTCTCGTGACTGCTTTTTATTCCTAGGCCTTGCTCACCTCTGGGTTGGGATTCACTGCTTAGCATTTCTGCTGGGCTGGGTAAAGATGCCAGTTTGTGTATAGCTGAGCAGGGGACTTAAAACTGTCCCTTGTTAGCAAAGAAACTGGCAGTTACTAGGTACCAAGACTCAAGCCTTCTCCTGAGGCTCCTCCCTAACAGCTCCTCAACCTGCATACTAGGTCCTGTCTCCCTGAGAGTCTTTCCCTCCTACGTCATGTCGAAGTCATAGCAGTTCAGCAAAATGTATTCCTTTCCTAACAGGGAAATGGAAGAAGGGTGAGGTGGGAGCTACAGGCAAATATTGCTGTTCTGTTACTCTGTCTTACTTTATCTGATCATGATGCCAGGGAAAATAACATGAAGGGAAAAAATCCCATGGAGGAAGAGACTGCTGCTTGTGCATTGCTGGGAGGCATTGCTGGCTGCTTCTTCCTGTCACCATTTTCCTTTAAAGAGCATTACCTCAAATGCAGGGCTCGGAGGGGAGGAGAGGGCACTATGTTGACAAGCAGCCATCCTTACACTTGATCCACAGATGCTCAGTGACATATGGCTCACGCCTGTGGTGGAAGTAAAAGGGACCGGGTACCTTGAATTATTTTATGGCATTAGGACATGTGACACCTGCGTTTATTGGCTCCTGATGCCCTTTGCACAAAGCAAACATCAGCTTGGGAGCTGGCAGGCAGGCAGTCTGTTTTGACTCCATCCTTCATCAAAATGCTAAAGAGATAATGGATTCATGTACACTTGGTGTTAATCAGGGAATTGTGCGTTATGGACTTTACCTAGGGAGGCAGCATTTTCCTTCTCCTGCCTGTCAATCCCCAAAGGGACACTGGCAAGGTTTAGAGCCCCCTTCCTTTTCAAACCTTCCTGCTTCTTCCAGTTAGGGGTAAGAGGCTGGATCCTTCAAGATGTTGAGTGCCTTATGCAGTGGAGTGTCCTGCACTTTTCTTAAGGCAGTCGCAGCTGAGGGCCCCATGCAGGGTAGGCTGCAAAGAGTACATGTTAATTGGGGTGGTGGGGGAGGCATGGCAAGGCCACAGGGCTGGACACAGACTGTGGTGCAGTATTGTCAGCATGTGAATAAAAGCAAGACAAGCCAGTCTGGATGGTAACAGCCAAAAGACAACAAGTGGAGGCAAGGACAACTCTGTACCTGCCAGTACTGTGACAGCCCCACAGGTGAAAGGCAGCTATGGCTTGGACAGGTTCACCTGTTCCCTGGATTCCTGTAATGACATTTCCAGCTTTTTCCTGCCCTCATGTCCCATGACAGGTAACCCCAGGGGACAGGCATTCAGCCTGCAAAAAGACAGCCAGAGCAAAAAACTCAAGGGTCATCTCATGGGGGATATTTTTTTTCACAGCTGGAAGTATTGCAGAATGCAGCCGTGGGATAGGAATTGCTGGTGGCCAGTGTTAGAGCCAGTGTCATGACTGCTGGCTGGAGAGAGCAAAGGACTTCAGCGCATTGCTTTATCTGCTTTATGCTGTTTCCTCTGCAGTCCTCAGGTGTCTATTAAAAGTGATATTGCTTTAAAAGACTTTTTGTTAATAGTGGCATTGATCCCAAAAGCCTAAGTGTCTTCTCCATCCCATCTGCTTCACTAAATGGGGCATACATGAGAACACAGATAGATCCTGGCTAGCACAGAGGGAAGTCTGTCTCCAGAGGCTTGGATGGGACTCTTCCTCTGAGCATTTTTAGGCATTTCATTCTCCCTGTGATTTATATCAGCTCTGCCATGCCCTGACAGGGGAGAGCTGCTGGAGCAAGAGGAGACCTTGGTGACTGAGCCAGCACTTAGGTACAGGAATAAACTACAAATTAATCTCTGCAGCGCCAAACCACATTGTCCAATGGCTGCTGCTTCTCACACCTAGAGAAGCTGTTTCCAAAGTCCCCGCTTCAGCTGACTAGCAGGACTTTTCCAGCAGCTTGCTATTTGGCATTTACCCACCTGCTTGCACAGGCACACAGTTGCCCCGCATCTGTAGAGAAGGTATGGTAGAAGGGTCAGGAGAACTGATGATATTTTGTATGATGTTGCCCCAGACCCTGGGACAAGTTGCTAAGCCAACCTTCACATCCAACTGTTGGAATGTTGCTAGGCATTCAGAGGTGGGAAGGGAACTGTAACCCACATTAAAATGTAGTCCCTTTCATGTGATATGCTTGTGACATCTCTAGCTGCTGGCAAAGTTTCAAACTGTGGCAGGGGAACATTGCCATGTTTTGATCACATAGTTGCCTTGGTTGGATGCAGTATCAAGAGGGACTGTTTTTCTACCTGACTATAAAAATAATGAAAATTTTAATGTGTGGACCCTACGGCCATTTATAGACATTACATTTTTCTAGGTTTAATCCAGACTACATCTGTCACTATATACACGTGGATGTCTGTAGTCTGAATTAAAATTGGCTCCAGTCCAAATGACCTATTCCTCATTGACTGATGATTAAATTTAATGCAGACTAGGGCAATCCAAATTAGACAATTTAAACTGTATTAATTAACATGTATACAGGGTGTTACTTTCAGAAAAAATTGCCCTTAGGAGCTCAGATAAACATTGCAAATATAAATCCTGGCAAGGGAAGCTCAGTTGGGTTTTTGCAACAGGACAGAGACACAAAGTAACACCTTTGCAAGTCAAATGTGCCAACAACACCTCATCATGACTAAGTATCAGGTCAATTAGGGCTTCTGGAATAGCACTTTGTAGATAACTGCAACAATGTAGCAGAACTTAAGCAGGTTTATTTATCAAATCCAAATTACTTCCACCTTCTGTTAAGGGGCCCCCTGCCTTGATGGTCAATGATTGTCTATTAATCCTTAATTCAAATTGAAATTTGTTTCGAACTGTGTGATACGAATCAGTTAACACAGTTTATAAAAGGCCGAGCATGTCTACAAATGGCCTAGGTCAGTAGTTCCCAAACTCTGACAGATTGTGTACCACCAATTTAAAATGATACAACTGTAAGTACCACCAGCAAATTTTGCAGTTCAACCTCAAGTACCACCAGCAAATGTTTGTCGTATAAAGTAATTATAATAAATCTGTTAACACGTACCACTGACAGGTTGTCTGCATAACACTGGTGATACACGTAGCGCAGATTGGGAACCACTGGCTTAGGTGTCAGCAGTTACTGCATTCTGCAAGGCAGCTGCTCTTTGCCATCTCCCAAGCTAAGGGCCAGGATGCCTGGGGTCAAACTATCCATATGTCTCTGCTGCCACCTGATCCAGGCCTGTCCAGCAGG
>NW_005842125.1:201174-216130 GCF_000455745.1 Alligator sinensis
CAGGTTTTGTTCCCAGCTTTGTCCTGACCTTTGGACTAGCCTGTTCTGGTTCCGAGGAGACCAGCTCCTTCACAGGATGGAGTTAGTCTGTCATTCCTCATAGGAGGTGGCTGCCTACTCCACTGACTAAATGATCTCAGCTTAGCTTACTAAGCAAACTTGTTTAATTGTTTAGCACCCTAACCTGTTGCAGTCATCGTGGAATTGTATGGCCCAGGATTTCACCCACTGCTCCCTGGTGTACAGACGGGGAATCCGATGGCTGAGTGCAGCAGGATTGCCGTTTCCAAGCTCTCTCCCTGCTCTGCCCTGATGTCATGTTTTATTTAAAAGCAAATTAGCAAACGCTTGAGCTCTGCTTGATGCAGAGTGTTCCTGGGTCACAGAACTCCAATAGAGGTGGCTGTGCTTATCAGTCCCTTGCTGACAGGCAAGGAGGCCAGAATGCTGAAGGTGCATTTTTGGGACTAGAAAGTCCTAAAAGAAGAAAAAGAAGAGCTTTCTGGTTCCTTTGAAAGCAGGCCCATCACCCAGGCAAGAATCAGCTTTGTTCATTCGTAATGCATCCGGACATCTTTCATAATGCCCCAATGGCAGGCAGTGCAGAAACAAATTGTAACAAAGAGCTGCAGAAATATTAGCCTGACTCAGGGGCCATAACTGCTCCCCCAAGAAGGTTTCCATATAGGTGGGCTTACATCTGTGGCATCTGTCTAGGCAGAATGACAGCAACACTTGCCATTGCACTGTAGGAAACCCAGTTGCAGTGATTGGGGGAAGCAACATGAATGTAGGACCTGTATGTCATAGGTGGGCCATATTGATTCTCAGCCTGCTCTGGGTTGCTTGCATTGCCCAGAAAGCACAGGGAAGCAGGGGACAAGAAGGGGAACTGGCCTGGTAGAAGACTAATCTGCAAGGGTCCAGAAACTGAGCAATTGGGCTCTTACCTGATTATGACTTCTGCTGTCTGTCTGGGAGGGAAGGGAGGAAGCCAAGCTGGCTGATTTGATGCTGGCTTATGCCTAGGAAGAAGGGAGGGGAGCAGCCAGGGGTAGCGTTGTGCTCTCTCTTGGGAGAGGGAGCAAAGCCACGTTGCTGTTTTCCAGGGCCTGAGGTCAGCAGCCCAAGTTGGGGAGGACTAGACCAGGGCTGGGCAAAATGTGGCCCGAGGGCTGGATGCGGCCCACCAGGCTATTCTACCCAGCCTGCAGGGCCCCTAAAAAATTTAGAAAATTAATATTTATCTGCCCTGAGCTGCCTGTCATCCGGCCCGCGATGGCTTGCTGAAATTCAGTAAGCGACCCTCTGCTCAAAATAATTGCCCACCCCTGGACTAGACCCTCCCTCCACTGAATGCTGTGATTAGCCCTGAGACAGCTAATCTCATCCAGCAGCAGGCAACTTCCATTTCAAGCCACAGCTGCCCTCTGCTTCCTTCCATCCGTGTAAGTGGGCAATTGATGCCTGAAGACTTTCCCTTTACTTCTGTCCTCTTGTGCACTATTTGAGGAGGGTGGCTGTGGTGTTACAGCCTTGCACTTGACTCAGGAGGAGAGAAATTAATTTCTCCTTCTGCCATGGACCCCCTCTGTGACAGGGGAGGGGGCTAATGGCTCTGTTCCCCGGGGCTGTCCCTAGGGATGGGGCAAATTGGGGTGACCACCCCAGGCCCTGCGCTTTGGGGGGCCCTGTGGAGCCGGGCAGATGCCGCCAGCTTCATGTCTGGCTGCTTGGTTCCCCCCTCCCCCTGCCGCCGAATCCGCCACCGGCTTCCTTGTGTCCAGGGGCGGGGCCCCACACAGGCTGATTTGCCTCGGGCCCTGCACCCTGCTCAAGTCGTCTCTGCTGTTCCTCATCTGTAAAATGGGTCCAATATTTCCTTCCTCCCACCATCCATCTGTCTTAACTATTTGAAGCTTTCCAAGGCAGAGACTTCTCCTATGGTGCATTTTTATGCCGTCTTACAGAGTGGCTCTTGATCTTTGTGGTGTCCTCTCTGTGCTATAGGACTCAGACCATTAGTTATAATAGCAGTGTGCAGTAAAAGTCTTTTATGGTATATGACATTGCACACAAATTCCTTTCAGAGTCTTTCCCATTTTCACAACATAGAAAAAGTATTAGCTGGATGGTCTGAACAGTCTGTATTTTATATAGCACGTTATTGTGCGGGCTGCCTCCCGATCCCGTCCATGTCGCCATGTGCGAGCCGGGAGCAATATGCGGACTCGTCTTTGCACACACGGGCTGTGGCCAGCAGCCCGGGCACGCGGGGTCAGAAGGGACCGTGCGGCGGCAAGGCACGCACAGGCGAGAATTAGTCACAGACGCGTAGTGGTTGATTCAAAGATTATTTACTTACACCCAAGATGGTCGCGGTGTAGGCTTGACAGTTTTCCAGGTTCAGCTCCGCTTAAGCCCTCGTTGGAGGACTACGACAAACTCGGTTCTTGGGCCCCGGAGTTGTTAAGGCTCCGCGGGTTCGGCAATTCTTTCCCAACGGAGTTGTTGAAGCTCCGTGGGTTTGGTTCTTGAGTATATAGGATAGGGATACGTCTAGGATTGCGCTTGGCGACGGGGAGAGGCCAGAGGCTGTTTAGACCTCTGTTGCCTTCTTAAGAAATGCGTTGGGTTCGTAAGGATCCACAGCGCTTAGAGATCTTCGTGCTCTCCCTCTCGGACTCCAATTGCTTTCTCTCCAACTTGGGCGGAAACCACCGAAGCTCTTTATACGGCTAGCAAGCCAATTGCTAGCCGCCATGTGTGCATAATTTAACACAAGCCAATAATGGGGCTCGAATTAAAATACAAATGGCAGGAACTCCTTTGCACCGTGCATCTCTGAGATGCAAAAGAAATGCACCATGCAAAGAAAGCTATAAATTGGCGGGAAAATTCTCCATTGCACCGGAGTTCTCCTTTACAGCAGAAAACTCCACCGTGCAAAGAAGCTGTAATTTGGCGGGCAAATAATTTAGCAGTGCCGAAGCGCACACAAAACAAAAGTCACAACTTTGGGTTCTGACAGTTATGTTGTTTGAGATAGCACACAAACAATTTGATTAAAAATTTGTATTGAAAAGTATATTTACAAAGGGAGGTGAGGCTACATGGACAGCTTTAATTTTGCCTAGGGATACTTGACTGCGCAATGTGAATTTTCCCTTATTCTGGATTCTTGATGCTGCTGTCAGGCTGCAGGAAGGGCAGTGTGAAATTATAAAGGCTTTAATCTTAAGGCAGGATAGCAGCATTTAGAAACTGGTGAATTATTTACACTCAAAAGGTCAGAGTGACACTAGTATGGAAGCACACTGGGAGGTAGTGTTCACAAGGAAATGTTGGATTGAATCAGGAGAAATGAGGCTTTTTCCTGGTTGGTAATGGCAAGGGAAGCAATGGCTTTGGACAGCCTTGTGCATGCTCCTTTTCAGACATATCTGTGATCACCCAGCAAGGATGGAGTCAGTTCCCACAGACTGATCTCTTCACCAGGGACATGAAGCAGGAATTGAGGAATTCAAGGCAGTGTTTCCGTTAAAATATTAACTTGGTGCTGAAGGTAGGAGTGGATATGAGGAAAGGAGGTTGGAAGGCAGTCACTGTTCGAAGGAGAGTATTTTAGCAACCATGTCTGACACTCATGTTATCCCTCTGGTAGTACATAGGACCCACTAACATCCAGCAAGCAGTCAAGAAGACACCGTTTCCATGCCACAGATGTGTGTTGATCATCCCAAAGTTGTTCTTTCCCCCTGGGCAACTGGTTTGTCCAGAGGGGGCTGCCCTGCTACTACTTATTTCCTTTTGACGCTCATGCCTAGCTCCCACAACTTATATGCTTCTCCTAAATGAAGTGTCATACAATCACGAGCCACTCTTCAAACAGCCTCTGTGTTCCAGCCAGAGCCAGGGTTATTTAACAGCAATAAAAACAGGGCTGTCTTTCTTACTGCAGTGAGAGCTCCAGCACCTTTGCCTGGGTGCAGCAGCATTTTCGTTTACTCTGGGGAGATGTCAGTGATTCAGGCAAAACAAGCCCAAGGGAATCAGGTGTGCAGAGCCATGCAAAGAGATGCTCACCTCAAGAAGCAAGAGCCAGCAACAGTAAAAGAAGAAAAATGACTGGGGTGGGGGATC
Organism: Alligator sinensis; assembly: GCF_000455745.1. Classification (NCBI taxonomy): domain Eukaryota; kingdom Metazoa; phylum Chordata; order Crocodylia; family Alligatoridae; genus Alligator; species Alligator sinensis. Next base: position 205,318 of record NW_005842125.1, read on the forward strand.
ATCACCCTGTAAGAAAGGAAGGTCCCTGGTCCATATCAGGCCGCTCTAGAGTATCTCAGGCCCAAGGGGTAAGTTCTTTCATCTGGAAGCAAACGTGGTAGCTCAGTGACGGGTCAGGGTTCAGCTTTCCTAGATCCCCTGACTGTGTCCCTCCTCATTCCCACCCTTCCCTGGTTCTCTCTAGTTAGCATATGTGGAAGGGGTGCCCTCAGACATGCTGTTTTGCTCTGGGAGAGCTTTCTCCTACATCAGGAGCTGTGAATCCAGGCAGGAAAAGCAGACTAATTAGCACTTCAGAGTGACAGGTTCAGGTAGCCCACCTCCATGCTAATGAGCCCAACCACTCCTGGGTTAGGAGGCTGCATGGGTGGATCAGTGCTATTCTTGAGAGGGCTGCTGTGTCACAGGGTAGTTTTGCTGTTGAGACTTGACCTTTGTCTCTCTCCTCCTCCTTCTGTCTTGGCCTCATCTTGCAACCTTGGTTCATCCTGTTATACTGGTCCCAGTTGCTCTTCTCCACAGTGGACTGGCCATATGCTGTCACCTGGCACATCAAGCTTCAAAAGTACCCACAGAGATTCCAGGAAGGAGTTAAATGAGAATGTAGACATTCTCGAGGCCGGGTTGAGCCAAGGCATACACTTTTCTGTTGAATAGTCTGATGGGATTTTCCACATGAGAAATGTGACTCCTGCAAACCAGTCTTTGAAGGACTGGGCACAAGGGATTACATATTCAGCAGGTTTGGACAATGGTAAAAATTTGCAAAAAGCAACTTAGTGACTTAGGAGCCTTAGTCTGATTTTTCAAATGAGATGGGTTCTTCAGATCCTAAGTCCCTTTGACTTTAATATGACCCAGGCTATTATGTGGCTGTGTAACTCGCCAATAGGACTTAGACTCTTAAATCACTTGGAGGTTTTAACCAGTTTTACCCCACATCTCTTTATGTTTACATCAGCCTTGGCACAGCGGATCCCTGGTGCTGCTTGAGATCTCTGTGTTCTACTGAAATATAAATAATAATACATTCTTCACACTGGGAATTTGCCAGCGAATTAAAGCTAACGCTTTCCTAATGTCTGAGAGATGAATACATGCTTTTTTCTAATCAAAACTCTGGAGAGACTCCTTCAGGGCTTGCATTTTCAAACTGTAGAATTTGAATTTCTCCCTGAGCAGCAGCTAAGTTTCTGCAGCACTGAGTCCTCTGCCCATTCAGCAATGAAATAATTTATGATTAAGATTTATGGTTTGCTGCTGTTTGCAAAGGAAAATAATACTGGGTTTATGTATACATTAGTCACTGAAAGCTCTACTTTTCTCTAGTGCACATTTTCATTTGGAAAGCCAAATTGCAAATTTAATTTGCCATTTAGTGGGCCAGCAAATTTTTTGTAAGAATCTTTTAATTATGCAGTTGTGAAAAATCACATCTTAAATACAGGAAATTTGATGCAGTCCAGTAATTCTGACTAATTAAGAAGTCAGTGTACAAACAACTCTTAAAGCACTTGAAGGCAGAAAAGCATTTTTCAAGGACAGCTTAAGGCATAGCCAGGAAGAGACTCATCACATGGACTATCTATTCAGCAAATACAAGTGCAATGACATGCTGCTCACTTTTTTTTAAACTCCACTTTTGCTTTCCTAGTTGAGGTCAGTTAATTGAAAGATCTTTGTGTGAACCTCTCCTTTTCCCAGCATCACTTTTTACTTCTTCCCTACAAAATTTCTGACCAGCCTGAGGCCCTTGTTATTCTTTGTGCTTAAGAGATATCTGGAAGTCACTTTGTAAGTGCTCAGGGTTCAGTGCATGAAATAGCTGCATAGAGCAGCAAGGTCTGATCACTCAGGCTTTCTTTATACAAAACACCCAGTGTGATTGCTGGGATACCAGACTGTTGTGTATCTGTGCAGTTCTGCCGACTTCATCTAGCCCAGTAAAACTCTTTTCTGTGATGGCAGGATTGGGCTCATAATTCTGTCTGGTATTTAAAAGATTGGTTGCGGGAAGAGTATTCCTTCCAGCAGGAAAGTGACAGCCTAAATGCACTGTCCACAAGTGCCTTACATTAAATAGGAACCTGGCCATATATTCAGGCAATTAGTGGCATGATAAAACAAGAAATAAGACACAAATTATTACACAAAATAACTTTGTATAATAACTTTGTGGCAGGTTCCCATCATGTACTAAAGCTTTAGGTTGCTCTTGAGGCTAGGAGTATCAATCAACTGACTGGCACTGAGCCATGGCACAACAGGCACCCAGCTTGCTGCTTGCCAGTGCATCAGGAATCCAGGATGATGATTCTGGGCTCCCCTTGTACCAGCAATAGGTCAGAATTGGGATCTGATCCATGTGTGGCATGGCAGGAGGCATGATTGTTGGGACTGAAGATAAGATCCCCAACATGCCTATAATTAAAGGTCTGTCAGTGGCCTTTGATACATAATATGAATCTTATCTGCACCCTACAGCTAACTTGCATTCTCAATCCCTTATTCTTCTCAAGTACCATGACCTTCTTAGTGCAGTCTAGTGCTCACCCTTTGTAAACCCTTTGTAAATCAAGGGCATAGAAAGAAAAGATGTAACTCTCACTTCTGAATTTCTGCTTGACTTACAACCAGGCGAGTAAGAAAGAATCACAGCATTATCTTACAAACGAGTCAGTTCTCTTGGAGATTATTGGTCATTTTTGTTCTTGCTTGAAGAGGCCACTTGGCTTCATTGTTCTGAACCTTGTATTTAAGAAGCTCAAGTGATTCGGTTCAGTGAGAGCTCCTAACTGCATGGAATGAGTAAGAACATGTGATGTGACCAGGATCCCTACCCAGATACTGTCTTTGCAGGTGTCACTTCTTTTACTACCCTGCCCTGGCCCTGACATAAACCACTCTCTGGGTGCATCTAAACATTCATATTAATGTGCAGCAATACACTCCGGTGCATATCATGCTGGAGTTTATTGCTCGCAGGTGCCATGTTTACACATGCTCCTGGGATCACAGCACATTGAGCTGGGTTAGAGCAGCCCTGGCTGGCAGGTGGCCCCAAGGGGGTGCACTGACTCGGCTCAACATGCTGTGGGGGGGCTGGCTGGGGCATGAGGGTGCTTCACTGGAGGGCTAGCTGGCAGGCAGCCCCTGCAGCTGCTGCACTGAAGCACCCTTGTACCCCAGCCAGCTCCATCAATGTCTACATGTGCATTGCTGCCGAGTTAATTAGTTTACTCTAGCCTAATAGCGCTACATGTATAGACACTGAGATGTTTACTGCAGAGCTAATTAGGCAACTGCACAGTAAATACCTTAGTCATATGCTTGTATACTTCCAGTGACAAAAATTTCACACCCTGAGGGTGCTTCAGCACAGAAACAAATCTGTTAGAGAGGCTGTGAAATTTTTGTCACTGGAAGTATACAAGCATATGACTTGGCTGATCATGACTTGAGCAGGCCATTAGATGAGAGGACATTCTTTCTTATTTCTTACTTGAACCCTTCTTTGTTGCAATCTCATCTTTTTCTTTTGCTGCCTGGGATCAAGGCAATTTGCCATGCACTCCCAATCTTAGCTGCATGCTCAAGGAGGGGAGAAAATGGTACAGAAAGGGATGATTTCTTGTTTTTTTGTTCTGACCTCTCTCTAGTAGCTGTACCTTGTCCTATAGCCTTAGAGAATCTTGGACTTCTGATCTTGGGGAGTGGAAGCATCTGCAACTCTGGCAGGGGCACCACCAAAGAGAGACCTGAGGGTAGTCAGACTTGAAGGCTCTGACTATGAGGATGAGATCCTGGTTCTGGAACAAAGCATGTGGTACATTTGCCTTTCAGGAGATGCCTAATGGCTGGGACCTAGTGGCCTTTGCAGTCAGCCTGTTTTGGTAGTCCAGTCAGTACCCCAAAACCCACAGAACTGCACTTCATTTACCCAAATCCTACATCTTTAAAAAATGAAATATAATAAAAAGTCTGGAAGTGAACATCTTAGTTCCTCAGAACCATACAGTCCTTCCAAATTCACCAGCGCTCCACCTAATTTATAAGCCTAGCGGGACAGTCCCCACCTTACCCTTTAGAACTATTTGGTTGGTGTAATGATCCAAAAAGGAATTTCTAGACTGTCACTTTAAGTCTCCTGTTATGGTTTTTCCCCAAACACCTTTACAAGTGTTTAAGGGGAATTTGTCTTTTAGACAAAGATGGGGGAAGGAAGGGGGCAAGGATAAAAATCAGACTTATGGGGCTTGATCCTCTGCCACCAAAGGCCATGAGGACAGGTTGCCTTTAACTTCAGTGGGTCCAAGACCAAATCAAATAAACCCAATAAAACCCAGTAAAAGACCAAACCCAACAGAAAAAGCTACCATTGACCTTAACCACAAGAGTGGTGCCTCTGAGTCCATCATAACATACAGATGTTTAAGTACCTATGAATCAGATGCACATGTATAATATTTGACTAGGAAAATTTCATTCCACTATGTGGTGCACAGACTGCAAATCCTGCTGGTTCTTGCCTAATTTACAATATCAGAATATCTGAATTTTCCTACTGAGAACTGATGAGCCCAGTCCTTTGTAAACTGAGCACGGACTGAAACTGATGTATCCACCTGGAAAAATCTGTTCTACAATGAGATGCACTCTTTGCATGTAGCCAGTCCCTGCAGTGGAGCAGCTGGAAATCTGGACATCTTGTTTCACAATCTGCTGCATAACAATGGAATGCCTGTATTGACTGAGAGTGGGGATACATCAGTTGTAAAAATATACACTAAACTGCAGAATAAGTAGTGGGAAATATCCATATTAGAGATTTTGACCCACAGAAGTCACCTTTTTCTGTTTCAAAGGAACATGCTGTGGATAAATCAGAAAGTGCTATGCACTTAGTGTTTCCTAGCTGAAGTCAGTTGGATTAACTGTGAAGTCAGATAGTAAATATACATAACTATGCCTAAGTTGCAAAGAAACACCCCTCATGAAAGGGAAGCAGTGTGAATAATTAGGTGTTAAGGCAAATGCTCATCAGAGCCAAAATTTCATGATTGATTCCCTAGATAAAAAAATTGCCTTTCTGGAAGCCATGAGCTAAAACTGTCTACAGTACAGATGTCAGGCAGATAAAAGAATCACATTTAAAGGCAAAGGTTGGTGCCTGCTTTTTACATATCGCTTTTATTTTACTTATCAAAACTAAGGTGTGTACTATCTCCACTCAAGTTTGCCAAAGGTTATGCTTAGTCTTGATAGAGCAGGGCTTACTACAAGCTGTGTTCCCATTTTAGTCTATGGGGCAACTTAAATAAGGCAGCTGAAATTTCTGTTAAGCCTTGCTTCTCTATAGAGCAGGCATGGACATTGCTGAGCCAATCTGTAGGCCTAATCAGCCTTGCCAGAGGCAGCACACAGGACCTTCCAGTGGAGGGCAGTGTAGCACACTCCCCGTGGCAGCCCCAGTGCTGGTGACTTGGGGCCAGTGAGCTAGCAAGGAACAAATCTTTTTTTAACCCGCTGCAACGAGGACATCAAATAGTCCCAGTGCTACTTGCAGCGCCTGCTGGCCCCACTTGGGGGCTTGTACTGCAAGTGGCATATGAGCTAAAACCAGTGGCGTGGGCACTGCATATGGCCCCTGGTGCCAGCACAGGGATGCATGCTGTGCCCCCCAGACCAGCTCTGGAACCCTGGCTCTGGGGTTGGTCCAGATCAGGCCATGCCAGAGCCAGCACACAAAGCTGGTCTGGTGGAGCACAGCATCCAGCTTGGTCCTGTGGTGACCCCATGTGCTACCTGCAGTTCAAGCCCTGGAGTAGGGCTGGCATGTGCTGCTGGCATCCTGCAGGGCTGAATGGGTCATGCATGCTGCCTGTAGCACAGCTTGACACAGGGCATATACTGCACATGGCCGCCTGCCAGACTAGCCCTGCTCACTGGCTCTGGAGCCATTGCTCTGGGGCTGATCTGGAAGGGTGCAGCATGCAGCACACAGTCTGTGCTGGCCCCCCAGGCCATGTGCAGTACCTGCACCAGTCGTTCCAGCATGTGCACCAGACCAACTTCACATGCTGGTCAGGCTCCAAGGTATAGGCCAGATCATACAGTTCCAAGGGCTGGGTTGCACCTGCAGCCATATGTTCAACACCCCTGCAATACAGAAAATGGCATTGAAGCATCTGGTGCTGTTGGTTCAGGTTGAACTGATTTCTCTAGGGGCAAGGGAGGTGGGAATAGGTACAAGCTATTGTGAAGCCCTGCAATAATTGTTCCAAGTATCTTGTATTGAAAAACATGAAATTTAGAGATGAATTTAGAGGGTCTGTTAAAACACATTATGATTGAATTTTTAATGTTTATGGATTGATAATAGCAGTGGGCAGAGCACTAATTGCTGGGTATGGGTGAAGGAGATCAAGAGCAGTGCATGGGTGAGGTGTAGGGGACCCTGTGTCTGCAAATGGGATTTTACAAACTTGTGTTTCCAGAAGACAAACATCTTGCTCCAGGGTGTCGAGTGAAAACCTCCATGAGATTGAATGCTTTGTGGCATTGTTAACTAGCCTCTCAGTGCCTTGCATCAATTGGCACAAATCCAACTTAGCACCAGTTGAAAACTGCTTCTATCCACTAAGCTGGTGGCCCCTATATGAGATGTACTTGGTGGGCCATAATTCTAGTTCCTGAATTGTCACCTCATGGCTGCATTTTGCACTACAGCAAGTGGAAGGAGGCACTTCATAGAGTTCATAGACATTAGGGCTGGAAGGGACCTCGGAAGATCATCGAGTCCAGCCCCCTGCCCAAAGGGCAGGAAGTCAGCTGGGGTCATAGGATCCCAGCAAGATAAGCATCCAGTTTGCTCTTGAAGGTGTTCAATGTAGGCGCTTGAACCCCCTCCGGTGGCAGGCTGTTCCAGACCTTGGGGGCTTGGACAGTAAAGAAATTCTTCCTTATGTCTAGCCTGAAATGGTCTTGTCGTAGTTTATGACCATTCGACCTAGTCGTCAGCCCTTGGGGCGCTCTGGCGAACAAACGTTCCCCCAGATCCTGGTGGTCACCCCTGATAAACTTATAGGTGGCCATCAGATCACCCCTGAGCCTGCGCTTTTCCAGGCTAAAGAGCCCCAGGGCTCTCAGCCTGTCATCGTAGGGTCTGCTTCCCTGACCTCTGATCAGGCGCGTGGCTCTTCTCTGGACTCTCTCAAGCTTCTCCATATCCTTTTTGAATTGTGGAGCCCAAAACTGGATGCACTACTCCAGCTGCAGCCTCACCAAGGCTGAGTACAAGGGGAGAATGACGTCCTGGGATTTGCTTGAGAAGCATCTATGGATGCAAGCCTGCGTTTTGGTCGCTTTACTAGCCGCAGCATCGCACTGCAGGCTCATGTTCATCTTGTGGTCAGTGATGACCCCCAAGTCGCTTTCTTCCACAGTGCTAGTCAACATAGCACTGCCGAGCCTATAAGGATGCTGCGGGTTTTTCTTCCCAAGGTGGAGAACCTTGCATTTATCGGCGTTGAACGCCATCAGATTCTCGTCCGCCCACTTGCTGAGCCTGTCCAGGTCAGCCTGGATCACCCGCCTGTCTTCTGGTGTGGATGCTTTGCCCCAAAGTTTAGTGTCATCAGCGAACTTGACCAGTCCGCTTCTGACTCCAGTGTCCACATCATTAATGAAGATGAACTTCAGGAGGGTTCTCGCAATGATCTTTCCTGTGGTGCATATCAAGTCGATCCCTCTAATTTCCAGTCAGGCCTGTCTCTTGTCTTGAAGATTGTCAAGATCATGGCATCCCTGAGGTCATCTGGGATTTCCTCATCATTCCAAATTCTTAAGATGAGGGCATGGAGTAATAATGTGAGCTCCTTTCTCCCCCTACCCCTCCCCCTCCCCCTTGAAGATTTTGGTGGGGATTCCATCAGCTCCAGATGCTTTGTCATTCTTCATCTGCTTGGTGGATTTCCTCACTTCATCAAGGCTTGGAGGGATTCCAAGATTGTCTCCGACTGGGCGTTGCTGGCTGGAGTTGAGAACACTCTTCATCAACAAAAGAGTCTGGATTGAAAAGGTCTTCAAAATGCTCCTTCCAATGGGTGTTGATGGTTCCCCTTTCCTTGATCAGGTATCTTCCATCCTTAAGGTTGCAAGGGGGCTGATCCCTGACTGCTTGGACCGTAGGTTGCTTTGGTGGCACTGAAAAAAATCTGGATGTTGTGGATGTCTGTGAGACGTTAATTCTCCTTGTCTTCTCACCATCTTGTTTTCATACTGTGGGTCCTCCTTTGGACCTCTGCCTTAGCTTATTGATGATTCAATTTATTTTGATTAGAGTTGGTTTCATTCTGCCAAGCACAAAAGGCCTTGTGCTTATGGTTGATCAGCTCTTGGATCTCCAGGTCATTCTCCTCAAACCTGTCTTGATGTTTCCTGGTAGAGAATCCAAGTGTCTCTGTGCAGGTGCTGATGATAGTGGACTTAAAGGCACTCCAAGCACTTCTGCCATTCTCCCCTCATTGTTGACTGGAATTTGTCAGTTTTTCATTGAGGCACTGATGGAAGAGGCCTCACTTGATTCGGTCCTTGAGTATTTCACCATTGATCTTGTTGGCATTGCTTTTGCTGCAGTCATTATTTGGGAGCCAGTTTGAGTGACATAACCTAGTGGATGAGTTGATGATCAGTCCAGCAGTTTTCAATTTCTTCCACCATCTCCTTCCACTTGTTGAAGAGCTACTCCCTGAATCTCAGTGTGGGTTTAGGATGTCAAGAGGCACAACTGACATGATCTTCACAGTTCTCTAGCTATGGGAAAAATGCCAGGAACAACATAAACCTGTATACATGGCCTTCTTTGACCTCACAAAAGCCTTTGACTGGTAACTAAGAAGCACTGTGGAGGACCTTCTGAAAGATGGATGCCCACTGAAATTTGTCACCATTCTTTGTCTGCTCCGTGACTGTATATGAGCAGTGGCTCTCAGTAATGGAGCTATCACAGATCCCTTTGAGGTTAAGATGGGAGTTAAGCAAGACTGTCATCACTCCAACACTCTTCTCAATATCTCTTACCACGATATTACACCTGACCACCAACAAGCTTCTAGACAGAGTGCAGCTAAACTACCAAATGGATGATTAACTGTTTAATCTCAGCTGATTGAGCCAAAACCAAGGCCACCCCAACCTCAATCATTGAGCGCCAATACGCTGATGATGCTGTAGTACAGGGGCAGGCAATTATTTCGGGCAGAGGGCCACTTACTGAGTTTTGGCAAGCCATCGAAGGCCACATGACAGGCAGCCAGGGGCAGATAAATATTAATTTTCTAATTTTTTTAGAGGCCCCACAGGCCGGATGGAATGTCCTAGTGGGCTGCATCCAGCCCAGCCCGCATTTTGCCCCCCTGCTGTAGTATGTGCTTACTTGGAAACAAACCTTCATGTAATTGTTGATGTCGTTAGCGAGCATACAAGAAAATGGGACTGAAGATTAACATTCAGAAGACTAAGGTCCTCCATCAAAAAGCTCTTAATGATCAATCCCTAGTTCTGGTAATTCAGGTTAATGGTGTGAATCTGAAAGAACATTGAGTATTTCCCATACCTTGGAAGCCATCTCTTGCAGAAGGCTGACATCAACAAAGAAAGCAAACATCACCACAAATGTCAAGTGCAGCCTTCAGATGCCTGAAGAAATGGGTGTTCAAAGATCATGACATCATATTCAAAACCAAGCTCATGGTTTATCAAGCAGTTGTGATCCCTACCTTACTGTACAGAACTGAGGCATGGACAGCCTACAGGAGACACCTCAAGTCAGTGGAGAAGTACCATCAACGCTGCCTGCAGAAGATCCTTCAAATCCAGTGGGAAGACAGATGCACCAACACTAGCATCCTCTTTCAAGCAAACACCACAAGCATCAAGGCAATGGTCATCCGACATCAACTTCGCTGGGCCAACCATGTCATCTGGATGTCCAACTCCAGACTCCTGAAGCAAGTTTTATTTTCCCATCTCAGTCAAAGCATATGTTCAAGAGGAGGGCAGAGAAAGTGCTTCAAGGATGTTCTGAAGTCCAGCTTAAAAAAATGCAACATTGATATCAACTTGGAGACTGTTGCTCAGGACTGCCCCAAATGGGGGAAGAGTCTGCTGCAAGAATCTCAGTACTTTGAAACCTTACAATGACAACAGGAGATGGAAAAGCAGGAGTGGCAAAAACAGTGTGTTGTGGACCAAAATAAGAATCTGGAGTGACCCACCCCACACTAAAACACATGAACGAGCTGTAACATAGTTTGTTGATCCCAAATTGGCCTCATCAGCCATCTTCAGCCATCTTCAGACCCACAGGTAAGGTAATCATGGAAGACAATCATTCTCAACTGCAAGGGACTGCCGATGATGATGGGCATTTTGAACTAGTTAGCAGGCTCAGTGGGGGCAGGGATGGGTGGGGAGGAGTATAAGGGAGCACCTAGAACTCCTTGGGTCTTGGAGGCTGAATAAGTCAAGGGCTTTAGCCCCTAGAGCACCTCTACATGTGATGGAGCTCTGTTCTGACTCGTACTAATTAACACGCATCAGAGCAGACTTGATTAATTGAGTGTGCTGCAAGTCTAATGGAACGTGCTAATTAGTATGCTCCAGCAACCTCCACATCATGTGTATTCAGCATCTCCATGTTTCAATATGGCAGCGGGGGCACTTTAAAGCTCATCGAATGAGCTTTAGTTAAAGTGCCCCCGCCACCATTTTGAAGCGCAGGACACTGCATACATGTGATGCTGTGGGCGCT
>NW_005842125.1:216161-220608 GCF_000455745.1 Alligator sinensis
ACCGCTCTGATTGAAGTATTCCCCCACCCCCCTCATCCCAGAACACGTTTATAGATGCCCCTAGAGGTCAAGCCATGGTTAAGGCCTGCTGGCTAGTCAGCACAAGGAGGAAGCTTGCCCTAGTGCTGGCCTTTTGATAACCAGGTCTTCCTTTGCTGGAGCTGCACAAATATTGAATCCGTAATCTTTTCCTAGCTCTGGGTTGCTGTTTTATGTAAATTAGTCACTGCTATGCAAATTAGCATATTATATGATCTGCATAAATAGTCACACACTGCATCACAAAGCTTGGCAGCCGTGTTGCAGTAATGAAAGCCTCTGATCAGCCCCACATTGTGTGCATTGTTTTCTGCTTATTGCCTTCATGTGAAACCCGCTCTTAGGAATAATTCCTTGCTTGCAGACTTCTGCTGTGTCTCCTGCAGGACTGTTTACAGCTGGAGGCTCAATTCTGCAATAGACTCTGCGAGCAGACATGGGGGGTTGCCCAGAGGTGCAGAGCTGTTCACTATATGACTAGGACTAGAGTAGCACGTTTGTAAAGTAACAGTTGTAGCAGTGTCTGGAGTCCACTTGTATTGACTGGTTTGTCAGCTGTGTACTTTATAGGGACATAGGATGGGGGGCCTCCTGGGCCATTGAGTGCAATCCTTTGCAAACATGGGCAGCAAGGAATCCGCCAAATTGCCATCTCAGTCCCTCACCTGCTGCTGCAGGGCACAATCCCTGAAACACCAAAAATGCCCTGTAATGTGATGTAAGTAAGAGATTGGGAGACAAGGGCACTGCCAATGTCCTACCTCTGTAACACCAGGGAAGTAGTAACATAACTAGAGGGTAAGGGTCAACTGGGGTCCCTGCCCTGGGTGCTGACTTGCAGTAGGTGCAGTATACCAGCAGCTATGCTGCTGCTGCCCGAGGTACAGAACGACCCAGTTACACCTAGACTTTAAAAATAGAAACCAAGCACAGGATATTGCAGCCATAAATTCACCAGCCGTTAGTGCAGCTCATCAATACATTTCTTCTGTTTCCTGCTTTATGTTTGTACAGCTTCTAACACCCTGGCACCCCACTGCGTTGGTGACACTCATTCATGTTGCATTTGGGGTCTGAAGGAACCTTCTATGCCACAAATAACAGTTGAGTCCTGGAGGAAGCAATGCCTTGACTTTGGGAATGCAGTCCCTACTGCATGGGGTAGAAGTGGAGCCAGTGATTTTTGAGGATGAAGGAGCCCACATTTGGATATTCAGCCAGAAGTTTGATATGGTGCAAGGGGTACCTGCCTCTTGAAAGATGAACCAGTTGCAGTTCTAATGACGAGAAGGCAGAAAATAAAGAAATAAAATTCAAATACTTATGTTTGCCGGGATTTTTGCCAACAGCGGTTCTGTGAAGCTTACCTGAGTGTACAGTGAATAAGTGAGGTAAAATTCGTGACCCTCATGATTCCTTGGGGTTCTTTGCTGCCTGCCTAGTCAACCATCCATACTCTGTTACATGTGGACACAGTCCTGATCACAAGAGACCACCACAACCTCTTGGCAGTAACACAAGACCTGATAGATGGAACAGTCTTGTGCTTGTAAAGGTTTGTTAAGGTCTTCTGGTACAGAGGACCTATTTAAAATGTTTCTCCAGAAGGGATGAAAACAGTTGGAGAATACCCCTGAGCATGGTCCCAGACAACTATGTTCCTGGGAGCAAGGACTGTCCCAGTTCTCTTTATGGCACTTGGCACCATGACCTGGCTCAGAATTGCAAATACTTTAAAAGAAGCACCAGAGTAGCTTGGGGCTGACCTGTGGCACAGTGATTGGAGTGCTGTGCTAAAAAGCCAGGATTATGTAGGTTCAAACCCGCTTTGGACAAGGGTAACCTAGAACCCAGATGTTCCTTTTGAAGCTGAGATACTAGTATACTTCCAGTTCCACGTATTTCCTGCTCATTTCTGTGCAGGGGGTCAGCTTCAAAAAGAGCACTGGAAAAGGTAAGGGGTACTACCTGACCTGTGGTGTGGTGGTTAGAGTACTGTGGTAGAAAGTCAGTCATTCAGGGTCAAACCTCTTGTGGGTGAGAAGGGCCTGGAACCACAGTCCTCTGGTTTCCCAGGTGAGTGCTTAAGCCTCTGAACTATTGGAAGGAAAACATGAGAAGTCTATCTCTGGTTTTGTTGCTAGTGCATATGCCCAGTTGCACAGGGCTACACAGCAAGGAGAAGAATTCTAACTTATGTGCAAGAGGAACTTTGGGCACTGTGGCTGTTTGCAGACATTAAAAAAAACCCCAAAACTGTGCTTTATCAAAAGCAGCATGTTACTTTGACCCAGCTCCACAGTACCTGTATAGATCAGGCGCTTCAGCACAGCTTTTTGGTGCTTTTATCTAAAGCTGATTCAATCAGCTACTAGATAAAAGTGCCAAAAAGCCCCACTAAAGTGCCCAATCTATATAGATATTGGGTGAGCCGGGTCCAACTAATGTGCTGCCTCTTCTAGGCATGTGCTGGGCTTGGCACAAGAGCACATGAAGTTTAAAGTAAAGAGCAGTTTGTCCGTTTTTTTAACATCTGTAAGCAGCCCTAGGCAACCTTGTAGATGACCAAATCTGGCCACAGACAACCAGGAAAGAATAGAGTGCCACCCTTAGACAACCAAAAGTGATCTCTAAATCTGGACACTTAGGGCATCCAGATGAGAGTGGATGTGCATTTCCCTGGGAGCAAATAGCAGTGGCACATAATTGTGCCACTGCTACTAGTTCCTGTGGAACACACATGCATGTGCACTCTGGCATGTGTCAAGTTGCCCCCAGGTGGGGTAGAGGAGGCTGGGGCCAACACCTGCGCTGGCCCTAGCAGCCTTACCTGGGGTCCTCACAGCCCCATGCTGCTGGGGTTCCAGCAGCAGCGATCCAGGTGCACAGAGCCTGGCTGGCAGCCAGAGTGTGGCTACACAGCCAGGCTCATTTTGGGCAGCACATTTTGCCACGTGCTGCCCTGTTGTTTGTTTTTTTTGCTGTGGGTTTTTTTGACACCAGGATCTCCCTGTGTCAAAAAAACCTCTCCATGCTGCAAATTAGCAGTGCAGCAAGCACCTGCATGTGTGTTGTGTGCAGTTTGCGGTGCCACAGCCAGGTCTGCAGCACCACAGCCCATACATGCATGCTCATCTGGACATGCATGCTCATCTAGACATATTCTTAGATGACCAAGAAGGCAGCAAAATGCCATCCTAAGCCTTTTTGCCTCAGATTCACCACTTGAAAGACAGTGATGACAATGTACCATCCACTAGTTATGGTTGTGCTCTGAATCCTTTGAATACTACAAAAATACTAAGTGCTGAGAAAAATCAGGCCCTGCTGTGCTGAAGTTTAGCACCATATGTTAATGAACTTCTGCAAATGTTAGACTAATCTCTCTGGCCCATATGTTCAAAGGGGTTTAAATAGCTATTGTTTAACTTGACTCAGTGGAAGTTAGGTGCCTAAATACCTTTGTGGCTCTGGCCACTGGGCCTCTGTGTCCCGCTTGCAGAATGTTGATAACCCACCAGTCTTTCCCTTGGCATTCGTAATCTTGAGCAGCAGATAGCACAGGAAAAAAAAACCTAATTATTTGGAATCACCTTCAAAGGGGCCTGAAATGTAGAAAGTGCTGAGCACCCTTCCTCAGGAAATTAGGTCCATTTAGACTTAGAGTGTTTTCTGTTTTGCCCTCAATATCTGAGACACCCCAAGTGATGAGTCACTTTTGACAAGGTAAACTGATGCCTCTATGTGGAAAGAGTATTGCAAACCCTCTTGCCATTCCAGTCTGCTGTAACATGTTGCTAAATATTCTTTAGTGTGGTACATGTATAGCACAGGTGTATTATTGGCATACAGTCCACAGTCAGGTTGCCTTCCATTGCCAGGGGACAGGGAGGGGGTGGCACTGGTATTCCGCTAGGGTTTCATTGCTTGAAATATGTGGCTGCTAATAGAAAAAGCTTTTGCAAAATTAAGAGTCACGAGTGGCCCTTGGGTCCTGACTTAAATGATAAAGATTCATGGAAGCACACAAGCTCGTCCTAAGAAGTAAACCATATGCTTGAGCTGTTTACTAAATAGGGAAAACTTGATACCACCCATGCTGACATTCTTTACTGACTCTGAATCAAAGCAAAGTATATGGACAAGCCCACAATTTTAGGCCTGTGATTCTCAACTAACTTTTAAGTCAGTGATTCTCAACCAGGATGATGGGGAGGCATCCAGTGCCAGATGCTTAGAAGGGTGTCCTGAGGTGTGAGGAGATAAGCAGATAAACTAAGAAGATAAATACAGGCTCAGGTTTGTCCCTTCCTGAACAACCTCCTGTATCCATTGTCTAGCCCAGGGGTGTCCAACCTTTTTGAATGTGGGGCCAGATCACGAACTTTTTATCACCCAGTGGGCTGGC
>NW_005842125.1:221174-224840 GCF_000455745.1 Alligator sinensis
GGAGCCGTGTGCTGCTCAGGACTGACCGGCGCAGGTAGGGGGAAAGTGCAGCTGAGCCCCTGCTGCTCCGGCTGGGCTCATTCTGTCCCGAGCGGCACATGGCTACTCCTCTTCCTACACACACCGTGTCGGCAACGTCAAGCTGACGCAGTGCACGTGGGAACCTTGTCCCTTCCCCAGCCTTTCAGCAGCCATTAGGAAGCTGGTGAGGGGCCAGGGGAGGGACAAGGGGTGGGAACGGAAGTAAACAGTGTTTACTTTCGTTTCCCATCGCAGCATCGCAGGCCACAGAAAACAGCTTGAAGGCCTGCATGGCGGCCCGCAGGCCATTTATTGGACAAGCCTGGTCTAGCCCCCCTGCAAGGAGGTAAGCACTGTAATATGTAAATTCGTTTTTCAGATCGGGTGCCACTTAATTCACAGATGTATAGATGGGTGTCCTAAATCCAGGAAGGGGCAACTTGACTTCAGAACAGTTGAGAACTGCTGCTTTAGGCAGCCAGATCCTATTATTACCCAGACCACTTGATAATCAGCAATATGTAATAGAGCAGGGATGGCCAGACCACAGCTCATGAGCCACATGCAGCCTCCAAAAGGAAAGAAAGTGGTTAAATTAAAACATTATTTTCCTTTCTGTCTGTTCTTTTATTAGGTTTTGGCTTTGATTTTCTTTGGTTCTTGCTTATTAATGATTCCAAGAAGTCAGTCAGTAACAAAGTATCATTGAGGTGAGACACTGCAGTCAGACTGCTGACAAGAGCTAGTGCATCCCAAACATTGGGTCTCCCCACCCCAGTTCCTGGCTATGTCAGGACTTTGGTTTGTAGCTGGAAGGATAAGAAACATCCCTGGAACAGAGAGAGGCTGTTTTTTCCACACCAATGTCCTGGCTCATTGGTGTTCAACCTGTGTCCCGCAGGCTGAGTCTAGCCTGAGGGGCCTTTGTCATCTGGCCCATGGGAGTCCCCATGGGTCTGGACCTTTGACAACAGGAGAGTGGTGTCAGCGTTAATTACTGTGGCTCTGAAAGCAGCTCTGGTAGCCACAGCAAGTAATGCTGTCCCCCCTGTCCTGCTGCCAAATATCTAGACACATAGAAAGCCCTGTGGTCTGGATGACACAGCTCTGTCCACTAGCATGTGGGGTTGCTCTGCTTTTAGATCTGACAGCAGGGTCAGGCCAGCTTATGAGTTAGGGCCACAGCCATATCCAGCACACGAGGTCTCTCCACAGCTGAATCCATTGTATGGGGCTTGGCCAGCATGCTGGATCGCATCAGTGCACCAGCCCCACACACTGACCCTACACTGGATCTGGCCCACAAACCAACCCTGCCCATGGGATCTGGCCCATGGACCAGCCGTGTGCCACTCATGTGGCCCACACGGCTTGTAGGTTGAGCACCACTATTCTGGTGTGTAGTTCCTCAATGGACTTCACATTCCATAGTCAACATGGACAGCAATCTTGTGAGTTTCAAGGAGCACAAACATGACAAAGTGTTTAAATGTTTCCTTTTGTTCCCCAATAGTGTCAAGACAAGGATCTTGCCTGATACCTTATGTTGCAATGGAGAAAGTGGCCAAAAAAGGAAAACCCCTTCTCTTTTCCAGACCTCGTCAAGCCACATTTTTAACTATACTCTGCACTAATGACCTTGAATCTGCATTGTTATTGTTATTTGTAAGAGGAAACAGTAGGCCTGATCAAACTGGTCTGGACCCAAGCTCAGAATTAGAACCAGTGGTGGGTGCACAATTGAACTATCTGCAGGGACTGAGAACGGGCCCTTCCAGGATAAATTTATGGGCCTCCCTGCCAGTGTCAAAATTATAGGTCACTTGCTTCAGCACAGTCGTATTTAAAAATATGACGGTTACAAGATAAGATTCTAGTCAGAAAAGGTTCTTTGGGTGAATCTGATATCTTTTATTAGACCAACTTAAATAGTTGGAGAACAATTTTTAAGCAAATTTTCGGGTTCAAAAACCCTTTGTCAGGCTAAGGAAGTTACAGCAGCTGGTGTGTGCTCTTCCTGGATGGAATGAAAAGTAAAGAAGCCAAAGGCTGGTCTGGTATGCATACAAGACAGGTAGTCAGTGAAGTTGTAGATTGAGGAGTCAGTGGGTGAGAGACAGGCTGGGTGGGGGGGAGAGAAGGGGGATGAATAGTGGAGAAGTACCTAGGAAGTCAGCTGTCAGGCAGGTTATAATGTGTCATAAATGCAATGTCTATATTTAGTCCATGATTTTTAGTATCCAGGAGGTTGATGAAGTGGAGTTCATAGGCTCATCTCTGGGAAGTGTTTTGTAAGTTTCCTTTGAGGATCTGGACTGAGAGACTGAAGAGAGAGTGGTTTTCTTCTGAGAAATGTGCCCCCACAGGTAATTGGGTATTCCTGTCTTTGATAGATTTCTGATGTGCATTTGTTCTGGTACGCAGTTGTTGTTTGGTCTCTCCTATGTATTTTCCATCAGAACATTTGGTGCATTGGATGAGCTATATTACATTTCTGGAGGTGCAGCTGGTATGAAA
Organism: Alligator sinensis; assembly: GCF_000455745.1. Classification (NCBI taxonomy): domain Eukaryota; kingdom Metazoa; phylum Chordata; order Crocodylia; family Alligatoridae; genus Alligator; species Alligator sinensis. The sequence continues at coordinate 223,713 of NW_005842125.1, forward strand.
GATATCAGATTCACCCAAGGAACCTTGTCTGCCTATGTCCTTAGACCAACACGGCTACAACCTACACCCCTGTAAGATAAGATTCTACCATTTGCTGCCTGTCTTCTTTTTTCTTATTTCTAAGGGAGAGGAAATGAAGTTTCTCAAAGGCCTGATTTCACTGTGTGTTGTATTTCTAGTCATAATAAGTGTCTAACAGGGACCTTGATGAAAAAAGGCTAAAGTTGCAATGGATAAAGAGCAATGGAGTTTTGCTAAAGAAAATTTAAATGGCAACTTTAGCTTTTATTTTACTCCTACTGTGAATTCCCTCTGTTGAAACAGTCCCATAATATCCCTGTATGTCCTCTTGCTTTTCCTTTGAAAGAGCCAAATAAAACTAACTCTCCACTTTCAGGTTTAGAATAAGAGATCTTGCTATTATTTAATACAGGGTTTTTCCAGTGGTGACTTCTCAGGCTGCAGATTAGTGTATCAAATCTATCAAAAGTTCCTTACTGCTGTAACCTTGCATAAGAATTTTCTGACAATAGTGATGTCTCACATGAGTGAACCCCTCCACTGAGGCTGTAGCTTTTCTTAGTTTTGCACTGTCACCTTTGTAAATTTCCTTCTGATATTTCATGGAAGAGAAACTTTTCCATTGTAAATTTATGTGGTAGTACCATTAAGTAATACACTAATTTCAACCAGCCACGGAGACAGGGTAATAATAAATTAGGAAGGCTTTAGGCGGTTGTTCATTCTGTCAAAAACATGAAACTGAAAAAAAAGAGGTCCTATCTCAAAGCCAGATTTCCTTGGGCATAACTTTTTTTTGTTTGTTTCTTACTGAATATATAAGTTCATTACAAAGCAAATGAGCCTCCACTATAGAAATAAGCAGGAAAATAAATGTAAAATATTTTTATAAAAAAATAAAGATGCAAGAAAAAATTGGAGCTCTTTTATTTGCATCTCTTATGAATGGTGGTCTAGTGACATGGAATTTTGGGGGAAATGTAATGAAAATAGCTACATGCTTCTTAGCCACATGTACCCACATGTAACCACTCCCTTTTGTTGTTGTTGCCAAGTAATCAGCACTAAGCACTTGGGTACAGATCTGCCATGAAGTGGGTAGGGAAA
>NW_005842125.1:224871-226605 GCF_000455745.1 Alligator sinensis
TCCATTTTCAAAGGCATGATTATCTGTGACTTTACATGTTAACTGTTCCTCAAGTTTACTTTCAGGCTACATTCATAGCAAGAGCTGTTTTACTGGAGGGCATGAATTTGCAACCAACAAAAAAGTAAAGCAAAGCAAAGCTTTAAAAACAGTTTTCCTTTATTATTACAAACAAGTCAGCTATATGAGTGACTTGATCCAGTAGCATAACTGGGGGTGGGTGAGCAGGGCACCAGCCCTGGGTGCCAATTTAAAGAAGGTGCCAAAATTGTCCATAGGAGCCCACGCTTCAGGGCCTGCTGCAGCTGGCATACAAAGAGCCCATGCTGCAGCTGCAGCAACTGCAGGTTGAGTCACTGTTGCAGCAACAGGCAGAGTTCTGTGAGCCTGTGCTATAGCAGGTAAGACTGCCTGCGCTCCCATGCCCTCACTGCCTCTGGCACAGACCCCCTCACCCCTCTGGCTCTGCCTAGGACACCAAAATAAATGCCTCTGACTGGACTAAATAGTCCTTGAGCTAAGCTAGTCAGCAATAGCCTAATTCAAACCATTTACAAGGTCTCTTAACAAGCCTTAGAATGTGGTGCCCAAGCCACAAAAAGCATTTCAGACTGACTCCACTCAAAGTCATTTAAGCTCCTGAGTTCTTTCAGTGCCTCCATTTTGTGCCTCAGAAGATCCTTAGGCACTTGTACAGGTGCCTAGACTTAGGCTCCTCAACTTGCTCAGAGGTGATGTAGTGTGACCAGTGAGGTGCCCAATGCCTGCTTAACTTCGGTGCAATCCAGATCAGAGCCAGGCAGGCACATGGAGTCAGCCTAATCTCCCAGTCTGTTAGGCAGCCACAAAGTACACACCCACAGGATTTTGTTCAGTGAAAAGTGTGGTGCACAGTCACGCTTATTCAAGTACATGGCCAGAAGGACCTGAATGCCCTTATTAGTGAACCAGTTAGGCTCCCTCTTCCATGTTCTTCTCCTGGACCCAAGACTCATGCATTTTGTACTGCCTCCTTGGCCCAGTTTCTCCAACAGGAGGAGAGGATGGTGTCACCACCCAGTTCTCCTACAGCCTGGGAGATGTGGGTTTGAATCCTCACAGTCTAAGGGTGAGTGCGCCAACCACAAGGCTCCATGTTAGATAGCACCGCTGCCTCCACTAATCACCTGGAAGCCTGACCTCTGGACCCTCTGTATTCTGAGATGACAGAAGTACTTACATCTGGCTTGAATCAGATGCTTAAGTTCTGGAAAGGTATAGAAGTCTAGACATACCTCTGCATCCTGTTCCCTATTGGCTGATTCCAAGGCACCTCCCTGCTAAGAGCTTCTGCCAGTGTTTTTCAGAGTTTTTTTTTAAAGACAAGGCACCCCTCAATAGACTCAAGGCACACCCTTCAGTAAATACCAGCTCTTGCTTTTCACTTGCTGTTTGACTATAGAAAAAAAGTAATTCTTCTGTTCCAAAGAACTCTGAAAGATCACAACAGGTCAGAATCTCTGGGTTTATCTCGTGAATCAGGCTTGCACCTAACAGTGCTAACATTGAGTGGTACCTTGTGACACTCTTGAAAGGATCTCAAGACACCCTGGAGTGCCGCATTACCCTGGTTGAGAATCACTGACCTAGGTGCTCTGGGTCACCCTTCAGAGATACCTCTCTTCACTGGCTTTTCAGGGAGCCCAGGTCCCTCCCTCCATTGATTCCTAGGGAAGGACACTTGCCGATATCTGG